>NC_137820.1:35918617-35956117 GCF_963921795.1 Nannobrachium achirus | reverse complement strand
ATGGTGCATGGGCGTGCACGATCCGTGCACTAAAAATTGATCCGTGCACTAGAAATTTAGGAACGTGGCATCCTGGTACTTGGCGGCCATCTTGAAAAGGGCATTCAATGAGTTAACACAATCATAAAGCGAGCCTACAATCACCTCAAAAATATGGCACAGGATTTGGAAAAACCAGTCCATGCATTCACACACGCGTGTGTTTATCCCATGTTCATAAAATCTGTTAAATCTGGAAATAACATCACAGGATAGCACTGGTTAAGAAGGTGATTTAAGTGATATTTTGGTATAGAGTGTTTGTTCTCTTGCTCTATACGTCGTCGTCAGACGAGCCCTCCATCAGCGTCTCCAGTCATCTCAGTTCTCCTTACATCTGGCTCCTTTGTGCTTTCTGCACCAGCATCTTTCTTTAGTATGTCCACGTACAGTAGGTACTGTAGATGTGGAACGTCCTCTTGATCGATGCCCGTGTGTTGGTTCCCACAGTACAAGCTTTTTGGCTGGGAGTTCTCTGTGTCGCTGGCAGTGGCAGACTAGTCTCATCCTCCTGAGTGCTAGTGCCCCATACAGACGCGTGTTGGTAATGTGCTCATACTGGTTGATGTTCAGTACCACGCGTAACATAACATTCTGGTGTCGCACCCGTCCAGGGACTTCCGTAGTGCTTGCATTTGTTTACAGTTGAGTGAGAAAACAATGTTTCACATTAAGTTAATCATCTGGGGACCCCCAGTGTGATGTGATGACGTCATCAAACGATAGTCGACTTCAACTCAACATTTTACTGAGTCGAGTCGACTTGCAAAAATCACAAGTAGTTGATGCCCTACACTGGACAGGCTTGACTGCTCTATCATGAGTTTCACGAGTTATACCATTTTTCCAGGCCATCATGCCCGAGTTTTCCGAGTTTTGGTCCGTTTTTTGGAGGTCACCTCCTTCAATCTTCTACGTATGATCGCGATCGCGAAATTGCATGTTTGACCCCCATACCAACCCCATCGTTCAAACATGGCAGCCATGTTCTCTCCATTGTGTGTCCATGGTGTGATGTGTGTACACTCTCTCTCTGTTCACCGTTACGTGGGTCACGTTCGTGCGCGATACCATGCACCGCCGTTACAGCGGGTGCGTGTGTTGTAACTATCTCATCTTCCAACGGGTATGGAATAACTATTTGGACGCAAGCACAGTTGCCAAACCCCCTACAAATCAATGACCAAACGCACGCACCCAAATGTTTTACACAAACACAATAAGCCCATCCCCAAGAGGCACCACAATCTTTCATGGGCAGATACGACTTATGGTGGCTAGTAGTGTTACTGCAAATAGTAATAAAGAATTCGTCGGCTTATTGTGTCTAAAAAGACATATTCAGCCACTTGTACGCATGTCCCTACCCACTGAAATCAAAATCGCTAAAATGGCTAAAACGATAGAAAGCAGTAAATTAAAACATTTTAACACATCTTTTCTTTTCTCTCATTACGATCTAAAATACGAACCCTTGTAAAAAAAGTTGTCCTTTAATGCACAATAATGCATACAAATTTTGGGGTCCTTCCTTGGACATGGAGATGAATGACAACCGCTGACTTTAAGACCACCTTTAAGGGGTGAAGCGAACAGAATACAGGGGGGGGGGGTCAAGGTGGGGGGGTGAAGGTGGAGGTTAGGGTGGGGTGGGCGGGGCCACTGAATCATGAAAGCCAGTGAAATGTGAAGTTGTCAAAACACATATTTCTTGTCTTGGCGGAACGGGGGGCTGAACGCTAGAGCAGAGGGTCTAAAGTCAGAACCAATCCCCCTCTCAGTCTTCACAGGGCAGGAAACAGGATCAGATGAATGACGAGGAAGACAGCCCTGGATTTAAGATCCCCTCCATTGTCTGAGTGGGCTTTTTAAAAAATGTCTTTGAAACATGAGCTTTCTTGGCAAAGAGGCACATTGGTTACTATCTGTCTCTTGTCTCTATGGCTGAACCTCCCCACCGCACGCGCGCACGCGCACACACCATTACAAATTGTAGGAAAATAGCCGATCTATACGCTGTGAGCTTGTAGATAAAAATACATTTCTAAAAGTGGTGGTATAAGCCATTATTTCATCAGAAAACATGCAATATTGGCTCAAGCGTTTTTGATATGGATAAAGGCTATAAGTCACGGATTTGTGACGCCCAAGTCACAAATCCGCATTCCTGGAATGTGGAAGTGCCGTTCTCAAACGCAAGACTATTCAATGTTTTTGGGCCACAGCACAGGCTGCCAAGTTATTCATTTATAACATGATGATAGAAGATAATATCATTTTTATCACCTCAGCATATTCATGAATTTGATTCAGTGAGAGGAATAGAGCATAGCCTGCTACCAATCGATACGTTGCTCTGCATAGTTGCTTGTTGTGTGCTTCGTAAAATTGTGTCTGTAAAATGTGACAATTATAATACCTTCAACCCTACTGAAAAATACGGGAAAAAAAATCTTCTTCAAATGCAATTAAAAGGTTTTAATACTACTACAACTAATGCTACCTTTAGGAACAAAACAGAGAGAGAGAGAGACCATCTTTATAGGCTGTCTAACGTATGGTGGACCAATCGGGTCATACTAAAACGTGTGACAGGTGCTCTCATATGAATAGAAATAAAGAACAGACCAAAACGTTGTGATTTCCCATTAAAACCTTTAATTGCATTTGTAAACAATGTGCTGGATTTATTTTTTTGGTTTTCAGTCTGTGGTCTTCCCCTACGCACCTGCCGCCTTTGTGGACGTGCAAGAGACTCGCTTTTTATTGATAGCATCAACCTAAAACTATATCAGTTCACTGTCTCTGCGAAGCCCCAATATTATGCTCTCAACGTGGACATACGCAATAAATCATTGACGCGTGCGTGCCGTGCATGCGCGCGTCTTCCGCATTATGCAAGGTGAAACAATGTGTCCAGGTGGACGCCACACAAAGGGACGTATAGCCGGCAGGTACAGGTAGATTCCCGGAGCGTTTCTGTGGGTCTTAATCTCTCCATTCTGAGAGAACACTTTGATTTGTGACTCAGACGGGAGGCTGGGTAAACAGCCCGCCCCCTCAGCACCACAGGGATCACTGCAGGTAACATTCAGTCAAAAAGCCAAGGCAGTTTGTCCAAGGAGTTCACAGTGCGTCTGTGTGTCTATTCAAAACTCTGTACTGTACATTCAGTTGGATCGGAAAAGACAGTCGGCAGGATTAAGCTGCGTGACTTCAAGCGGCGTTCCAGAGCCTTTGTCAGGATTCTCTGTTTGATGTTTGTTTTAAAACTATGTTTTAAAAATACATTTATTGAGTGTTGGCACAGGTCTTCTTCTGGCTTCTTGTTCCTGTGCACCTTGAGAGACTTTCATGTAATTCATGTAATTGGGGGCTTTTATTCTCTTTTCTCTTCGGGTTCTGTTTGATGCCTTTAAATGACCGCCCTCTACTCTCTCTCTCTACTCTCTCACACAACAGCACTGATACAAACACCGCTGGATTTGCTGGTGTGTGATTGTGTGTGATTGTGTGTGTGTGTGTGTGTGTGTGTGTGTGTGTGTGTGTGTGTGTGTGTGTGTGTGTGTGTGTGTGTGTGTGTGTGTGTGTGTGTGTGTGTGAGTGAGTGTGTGAGCGCGCGCGCGTGTGTGTGTGTGTGTGTGTGTGTGTGTGTGTGTGTGTGTGTGTGTGTGTGTGTGTGTGTGTGTGTGTGTGTGTGTGTGTGTGTGCGCGCGCGCGCGCGTACACGGCAGGGAGTTTCAAAGACCATGCTTTTGATGTCTTTGGTCCTCATAATTTGACATTAAAAAAGCATGTTAATACTCTTTAATAATACATATATAATAAAGGTGTTATATAGGATATAAAAAAATGTGTGTGTGTGTGTGTGTGTGTGTGTGTGTGTGTGTGTGTGTGTGTGTGTGTGTGTGTGTGTGTGTGTGTGTGTGTGTGTGTGTGTGTGTGTGTGTGTGTGTGTGTGTGTGTGTGTGCGCGCGCACACAGGCAGGGGGGAAAGCTGGGAGATTACACCTGATAGGAAGAAGAATTAGACACAAAGTCAAACGGCCCCTTTGTAGAATAATCCCCCCCGGTCTCATCCCAGAGAAATGGTGATGAGTGATAAGGACTCACTCACTGTGTGTGTGTGTGTGTGTGCGTGCGTGCGTATGTGCGTGCGTGCGTGCGTTAGGGCATCAACGACTTGTGATTTTTGCAAGTCGACTCGACTCAGTAAAAAGTTGAGTTGAAGTCGACTTTATCGTTTGATGACGTCATCACATCACACACGACCCCCCAATTATTTTGGGGGTCGCCAGATGATTAACTTAATGTGAAACATTGTTTCTCAACTGTAAACAAACCAACATAAAGTTTAAGTGTATAGAGGGTATCTTCACATTTCTAAAGTGCCAATTTAAGGACTTTTTAATACCTCTAAAATGACAAATTAAACATTGTCCAAATTGTCAAATATATAGAGGCAGAAATTGTGAAAATAGCCGATCTACATGCTTGCGAGGTGTTGTGAGCATGTAGATCTGCTATTTTCACAATACATATATTTTTTTCAACTTCGACTTTCGACTTTCTCTGTTGGGAGTCGACTTGTGTAATGAAGTCGGCTAAGTCGACTTATCAACTTTTTCGTTAATGCCCTAGCGTGCGTGCGTTCAGGTCAGAATCATCTTTATTGCCACATCCCAGGTTTACGTACATGTGTAAAACAGTGGGTGACATTCGTTTGTGTGTTGTACATAATGTGCAAACAACGTCAGGATCAACCACACACAGTAGTCCATAAGGGCTGTAACGTATCCACATGGTACACACTCACAGGACAGGTAGTAATGCAATACACCAGTAAGACTCCCTAATTGGGAGATAATCGACCGTCAGGTCACATGTATACACAAATAGGCTAAAATCTGTAGGAGCAAAAATGTGTTTGAAAAAATCAACCTGATGGTGGCGCTAAATGGGACAGATCCATGTTGATGACATGACTAGACATACCGTGTACCGCTTTGCATGATGGCATCATAATGCCCGATTTTACACTTGGTTGCTTGCTTATAGCTTTTAGATCTGCTATTTTCAGAGCGCAACACCCAACCGCAACCAAAAATAAAATGACTTGTCTTTTAGTTTTACTGGATCTCTTCTCCACTAGCCCCTCCCTAACATTTTAACCTGGTTTTTATGTGTTGACAAAATTGTCAATATATTACATCCTAGTTTTAGAATTCATAGATCTAGAACACATCGAATTCATAGATATAGAACACAGAATATGTACAGTACAGTACAGTTAGGTACAGTAGAGTACAGTATACAGTACAGTTAGGTACAGTATACAGTACAGTAAAGTACAGTAAGGTAATACGCAGTTATTACTGTTGTTTGAGCACGCCCGAGTTTTTTCAAAACTTTTTTTTTTCCAAATCTTTTTTTTTTCCAAATCTTTTTTTTTTCCAAATCTTTTTTTTTCAAAAACTTTTAAAACTTTTTTTTCCAAAACTTTTTTTCAAAAAACTTAAAACTTTTTTTTTTTCAAAAAACTTAAAACTTTTTTTTTTTCAAAAAACTTTTTTTTTCAAAAAACCTTTTTTTTCCCAAAACTTTTTTTTTTTTTTTCAAAAAACTTTTTTTTTTTTTTCAAAAAAAGCGGCCTGAACTCTAGACTTTTGCGGCCCGAGGGGAAGGGGGGAGGGGGGGAGGTTGGTGGGTAAACCACCGCTCAGTTCACACGGGTGTGATTTTTTGTTTGCTGCATGAATAAAACGCATTGGATTTGGTGTGCAATGCTGTGCGGAATCGGCGCTGCGGATCCCAAAAGGAGTCATAAAAGGAGCGATGAGTTTTTTACCGCATGCGACAAGACGCACGAATCGAACTGGGTTCGATCGAGAAAAAAACGCGCAGCCACTTGTCGCACGGCTAATTCGGATCCGGTGTGCATGAGGTCGTAGAGAATCATTGTTTTCTTTTAAAAAAATGAAATTGTCCGTTTTATCCGTGCGGATAAACGCGCCTGTGTTCAAAGGGCTTTAGTCTTGAACTTGGAAGAAACCACATTAGTAGCAGCTGTGTGGTACTTTACATGTACAGTACAGGGGTGTCACCAAATCCTGGGCCCTGGGTACATTAACCATTGAAAAATAGCAGATATACAAGCTCACAGGGCAGCACAGAGTGCCGCGCTGGAAGCTTGTAGAACTGCTATTTTTGAAAAATGTCATGTTTCTATGTCAGTGGTGCTCAAACCTTTTCATTTGAAGGAACCCCAAAATGATATGTATTTGGCCACAAACCCCCATCTCAAAATATTTAGTTCCAGGGACCCCCCAGAAGCAACATTTGAGTTACAAATGTTCGCTTAAAAAGTACATATATTCAAAGATTTGCACACATTTTCAAAATTAGCAGATCTACAAGCTTGCAGCGTGGCACTCGGTGCCACGCTGTAAGCTTGTATATCTGCTATTTCTCAATAGCTAAAGTATAAAATAATTAGGGCCCCTCCACCTGGGGCCCTAGTAACTCAGTCCCACTTTGCCCCCCCTTGTGAGGCCCCTGGGTAGCCTACACAAGCGTGGGAAACATAATAGAACAGCCAGCGTTTCAGAATAAAGGAAATGGTCCTTTAATCGTCTACCGTATACCCACCCACACGGGGCATTTTATACTGTCCGACTCACCGTAGGAGTGTTTTCGCAGTCGTCGAGAGCTTATTTGATCGCCGTGCACACACACTAATGATTGGGAGTTTCCTGTCTTAGAATTTGAAGATAAAGTGGAATTTCCACAAACACAGCAACACAACAAAGCAAGCATGTGTCACCGTTATGATGAGTCACACATGAGAGCTCTTTAAACTTTTAAATGTCTATAATGACGTCTCTAAAGGAGCAAAGCACTCTAGTTCCTTCATCCATTTGTAACACTGCGTAACCAAATGGACCCCCCCCCCCCGTAAGTGTCCTTTTGGTTCCATTTGCACCCTCTCAGAGTTCAATCAACGCTCAGGATTGTGATCTTTGTTGTCCCTCGTGTCCCCTATAGGAATGTGAACCTGACCCCGGGGACCCTCGGACAGCTACTGCTTCCATCAGGTAAGACACATTAGGTTTGGTTTTAGTGACATGAGCTGAGTCTGTCTCTATGTCTGTCCATCCTTCTGTCCATCTGTCACTCTGCCACTATGATAACCTGAAATTTAGCAAACTCTTTTGGGCACAAGCGCTCTCTCTCTCTCTCTCTCTCTCTCTCTCTCTCCCCCTAGTGTGTTCAAGGGATGGGACGATATGAACATTTCATGTCACGATTATTGTGACAAAAGAAATAGCGATTTACGATATTATTGCGTTAATCAAAATATCCTCAACATCCATTATCCTGGGGCGGAACGTTTGCCAAACAATAGCCGATCTACAAGCTCACCTCATTGCAACACATTCTGAGATTGTAGATTTGCTATTTTTGGCAATGAGATATGGTAGAAAATGAAAAAAATGAGTACACCATTTATGTTGTACCAATTATAGAGGGCAAATAAAAGGTCAATTCATCCCATTGCATGACGCAGGACAATTTCACGATAAATTAAATTGAGTGTTTTTGTTTCACGATAAACGATAATAACGATTATCGTCCCAACCCTAGTGTGTTCCAGATTGTTGCATCTATCTCGGGCCAATATAAACGTAGTGATGGTGTTTGTGAGTGACTCAGAGAGACATCAGATACATGTATGTCAGATGCTGCTGGCTCTCGGCTAGATGTGTGTATCAGAGAGGAAAACGACACTGAACATCCTGTAACCTTAGACAGATGTACATAGATATGGCACAGTGGAAAGTATCAATTATATGTTTGGAACGGCTTCTAAAGTACCTTTTTCTGTAGATGCGCGCGCATTTTGTGTGTGTGTGTGTGTGTGTGTGTGTGTGTGTGTGTGTGTGTGTGTGTGTGTGTGTGTGTGTGTGTGTGTGTGTGTGTGTGTGTGTGTGTGTGTGTGTGTGTGTGTGTGTGTGTGTGTGTGTGTGTGTGTGTGTGTGCGCGCGCGCGCACTTGTATTACTGTACTCAAAGTATAATTTGAGAAGTACACCATTGTGAGGGCAATTTTCTTGGACCTCACAACCCAAATGGTTGTTTCATATGGTTCAAAAATAAAAAGGCTACAAGATTCAGCTTTATGGATTTGCATTCGGAGGTTTAGGGATTATCCTGTCTAAGGCAAGACAAACCATGTCTGTTTTACCATCATTGTATAGTTTTCATTGTATATTTTTGATAATTAGTATTTGTAATTGTTTTCCTGCTTTATATTGTTACTAGGATAGAATGACATTTGCCACATTGCCTCAGTCACACAGGGTACGGTGAGAGATTTATCTTTAGGTAAGGAGAAGAATTAAAGAGAATGTATCTTGTTTTGGAAGAAAGAAATAGTTTTTTTATGCACGTTCTCATGCTGCACTAATAACACAAACAGCAGCTCCAATTAATGCTAATTAATCACACTTAAGCACTTATGGTGTATAAGGACCTAGTAGGTGTGTACCGGTGCAACTTGTAGATCGGCTATTTTGGTGTGCGACAGTGGCGCCCCAAAACTGACACCGGGGTCAGGAGGGTTTGATTTACTGTAGATCAATCACTCTTCATAAACACACAGCCTGGGTGTTGGAGACTTTGACTAAGTATTTAGGCTTTAAAGGAGTAGTTCTCCCCCAAAAATAACTTATTTTATATCAATAAGACACGCCTCGAACCATGAATTCTTACGGCAATAATTTGATGACTCCAGTAGGAGACTAAAAAGCAGGTTAATTGAATCTCCTGCCAAATTATTGGCTTAGGAATGCGACAAAAAAAATCCATTAAGTCAAGGCTTCATGGGGTGTAATTGATAGTAAACTGGATGAACTACGCCTTTAAGATTAGGGTTAAGAAATAATGCCCTAGGGGGCACGGTGGCGCAGTGGTTAGCGCTTTGCCTCACAGCTAGAAGGTCCTGGGTTTGATTCCCGCCGGGGGACGCTGTGGGTGCTGGGGGCGTGTTTCTCCCTCCGCGTCATCAGCGCCCACACCCTAGGTGGGGTCGGCGATAGGGCCTTTCTGTGTGGAGTTTGCATGTTCTCCCCGTGTCTCCTAGGGTTGATACTATAATGCCTCCCCCTGGCCAGCCGGGGCGCTTGATGGAGGGGAAAGGAACTGGTTGGAATAACGTGTTCCTTCCACGCGCTACGTCCATCCCGGGGAAATCCCCCCTGTCAGGTGAAAAGAAACAACTTGGACTACTCATGCATTGAAGGAAGCATGAGGTCAGTCCGTTGTCTCCCCAGGCACGGCAGAGGGAGAGCAGAGCCCAGGATTACATAGGCAATTGGCACTGGGTGAAAATGGGTTGCAAAATCGTGGGATAAAAAAATAATAATAATAAAAAATAAAAAAATAATAATGCCCTTCATAAAATTGCCCTACTAACATTTAGGATGTCCTCACATGAATAGTAATTCAAGTGTGTGTGTGTGTGTGTGTGTGTGCGCGAGCATGCATGTACTGTATGTGAGCTTGTGGGCTTGTGTTTGCATGTGCGTGTGTTTGTGCGTGTGCGTGGGTGTGTGTGTGTGTATGTGCGAGCGTGTGTGTGTGCGTGCGTGCGTGTGTGTGAGAGTTTGGCGTGCGTGTGCTTTCAGACAGCACAGTGTCTAAGTGAGCAGCCCTCTCCCCAGATGCCACCCTGCGTCTGTGTTAACAATAGATCATAAGGCTGTTGGGCTCCTTAGTTTTGTTTGGATTGAAACCAGTCTTGCTGGCTTGTCCGTCTTTTTGCGGAGGGGTGAGAATGAAAAGCTTACCCCTGCTGCCTCTGCCTGCCTTCCTACTGGCTGCCTGCGTTATAGGCTCTCTCTCTCTGTATGCCTGGGCTCCTTCTGAAAAAAAGAAGAGCAGCTTTTTATATGACTGAGTGAGAGACTGGTGGAAATGTTTGTTCCATGACACTTTGAAGCAGCGCTGCTGCAGAAATGAAAGTCAGTGCTTTCTGAATGAGCCTACCTATAGTCACCCTGATGTCCACCATGAGTCATCATCACAACCACAGCAGATAGGAAATGATCACCCAATGTGCATGTGGGAAACCAGTACCGAATGCGAAGGGACGGGCCGGGTTGCTGGGCTAGCATGCGGCCCCCAGCCTTAAAGGGGTCCAGCGAGCAAGCGCTCCCTTTTAGGACTTTCACGACTAGTGATTTTTTCTAGTTGACTAATTTGGCCCACTGGTAGTCGACTAGTCTAAATGTAATAATAAAGACTCTCTTGGCACGGCATTTTGCAGCAGATACGCGGATATACACAAACAAACGCACATGTTGAAAACATTACGCTGCAACAACGAACAGCATTTCACCACAATCCAAATCCAGGCAGCCTTAAATGTTAAAGGCCCACTTCACCTCTGGGACAACCAGATCTTATTTTATTGTTGTTTGGTACACGATCAACACAATCCTGAGCATCATGCTGCATCATATGATGCAAAATGCATCACTAGTCATGCTGAAATTCTAAAATATCTCAAAACACAGATTGAACACAAAAAATAACTCAGGATTGTGTTGATCGTATCCCAAACAACAATAAAATAAGATCTGGTTTTCCCAGAGGTGAAATGGGCCTTTAAACATTATGCCAATTTCTGCCTATAATCAGCAGAAGTGAGTGAGTGAGTGAGTGTCAATTAATTGTGTCAATTGTCGCTTTAATCCACACACTTCAGTTCCATTAATCCATTGTGCAGGAAATAAGGAACTGATTTCAATGATATAACATTCTCTATAATCGGTAACATGTGGGTGATAATGATGTGTATCAAATGATGATTTTATTCCAAGGCAATCAAAGGGTAGAGCTCATAATCCAAACGTCGGGATTTGTCCAACATTAAGAGGCGCCTGGCAATGCAGCTGCTGAGTCGAACGAAACACTTCATCTGAAGGAAGCGATTGGGAAAGTGATTATCATTACAATTTTACTGTAATCCACAAAAGTGTGACTGTTAATTCCTTGTGTCAATTAGTTGTGTTCATCAGCAGTTGCCAGTTAAGCTTATCAAAGACAAATCGTTTTCTATAGCCACACCAAACCAATACCATTCAGTTTAATTAATCCAGAACGGGAAATGCAATTGTGTTCTTTTTAAAGCGACCAAAGGTCACTGTGTCATTTTCAGTCTCACAGTGATGTGATACTATCACCATTGAACAGCCCACACAGAGAAATCCTCAGTGTTAACTTAACTTTATATGAAACATCTAAATAGTCCCTAATGGGTCAACTTTCACCCTCAGGGCTTAAATGAACACTCTTGGTTTTATTGTTGACGCGCATGTTTTCCTGTAAATATCGCCGGTGGTTTCTGTGATGTGGCACAAAATGACTGATCTACTTCATGTTTTTGGTCAAACATAATTTCTCATTGTTCTGAGAAAAGCATTTTCTATTTACTCTTACAATTTTCTAGTACTATTTTCCATAAATCAGGAAAAAAAAAATTGAAACATGGTAACAACACAAATCTTGAATAGGGGTCCCTGTCCTTTTCGAATGGAAGGTCTGCGGCCAATTATCGATTTGAGGGTCCTTGACATGAAAAAGGTTGGAGAACCACTGGTTTAGATGGCTCATCTGTGATTTGGAGACCGATTTCCTACAGGACCACACAATGTCAATGCATTTCATTTTCTATTCACAGTTTGTCCCTTAATGGCTTTATTTTATATTTCACTATTGTTTATATTTTCTTCATAGTTGTTAAATTGCCGGACATACTTGAATAACTGTGTTGGCAAAACACTATTACGTGGTTAAGAAGTCATGGTAGTTTGAATTTCATTTGTAGGCCAAGTCATTTCTTTCTCCAGGGACTATTTTCTGCTAGACTTATCAAATCAATCTGCACTTTAAATTGCATTAGAATGCATCGATAATGGAACTTTCACAAGCAAAAATATGATTCTAATCATTTCAGTAGAAAATAAAAGTCTAATCTAAACTGCATATGTTGTAAAAAGGTAGTGTGTACCATCAAGGATAGTCGGCCTCTAATCAGATTCACTTTAACTACTTCAATGAGGAGACGATGGTGATGGCACCATGAGCACTAAGAGAAATGTTATAGCCTCCTGGCTCCAGTAGAACTTAAGACAAGTCGTTTTAAGTTTGGTTGCGCTCAGGTGTTGCGCTCTGAAAATAGCAGCTCACACAGCTTGTAGATCGGCTATTTCCGGCATGCAATTAAGTGTAAAATCGCCATTACGACACCATCGAGGCCTGGAAAAAAAATATTCTCGACGACAAAATTGTCAACTAAAATCGTATAATATTTAGTCGACTGAAACTAGACTAAAACAAAACGTTTCAGATGATTAAATATGACGAAAATGAAATTAAATTGTATTCAAAAGACTAGAACTAAAGCTAAATCAAAATTTGTTGTCAAAATGAACACTGCATGCAGCAGCAGCAGCAGCAGCAGCAGAAGAGCCAACCAGGGGCGTCACAAGGGGGGGAAAGTGGGACTGAGTTACTAGGGCCCAAGGTGGAGGTGCCTTCATTATTTTATACTTTAGCTATTGAAAAAATAGCAGATCTACAAGCTGTGTCTGCGAGGGTCCCACCCTATTTTACAGCCATAATAAGAAATAATGTGTTTGTAATTAGAAATAATATGTTTTCATTAGACAGAAACAAACACAGTTATATTATCCTTACATTATGTTCTAATTAGAAATTGAATAAGGGCTTGAACACAGACGATTTTGCTGTCGCCGACCATTTTTGGTGCTCGCCGACAAAAACGGCCGGGCTGCTTGCAGAGGTTTTGCTTGTTTTGTGTGAAAAGCACTGCGAGAAGATCTGGCCGCGATTATAGCGGCCAACGTTTCTAGATATCTAGCAATTCTCTCCTTTGCAAATCCCGCCCCATTCTGCCCTGTTACTATGGTGGTACAGATGACCCTGGGCAGATTGTTTTTATAGTGGCAGTGAATGGGGGGAGAGGGTATTTTCATTGCCTCATTATTGCAATTTAAAGTACCAAAGGAAAAACATCTAGGTGATATTAATAAAAAGGGAAGACAAAGGTACAGTAGTTACATTGCAAAACAGGGGGTTTCCCCGAAAATATATGTTTTAATTTGTTTAATCCCAGTGGGACAGAATCACCATTGCAGATTCTTTTATAGTGGAAGTGGATGGGATTTTTCTTTTTTTCATAGCCTCATTACAGCTATATAAAGTACCCAAAAAAACACATCTACGTGATATTAATAAAAAGGGAAGAAAAAGGTACAGTAATTACATAGCAAAACAGTAGTTTTCCCCCGAGCACAGTGCATCTTGGGTAGGAATTGACAGCCAGATTATAGTTCTCCTCACATAATAGGCTGGCTTTCGTAATTCTGCCCATTTAAAATATATGTACCCAATCGTAACTCTTAGTTATATTGATAAGGTCCATGTGAACTAGTTTGTTGAAGCTTATTCATTATATTGAGCGAAATCGCGATCACCTCGCGTGGCCGTACTAGACGCACGCCGTGTCGCGTAGTGCGGACAGTTGTTGAAAGCCTGAAGCAACATTCTCCACTGCACAAACTCCACCCCGATAGCAAAAAGTGAATGGTTTTTTCTGGTTGGCCAGTCAGGGAGTCTCAGGGACCAATCAGAAGGCTGACAAACGGTGGATTGATATTTGTCGCAAAACTGGACACACAGTTTGAAAGGGGTTGCGCACTCTGAGAAGATCCGTGTTAAATGATTAGAATAAAAATATGCACAAAATAATGCGTTCCCAGTTCCCCCTATGAAGAACATTCATGGGGGGCCCACAGTGAATCCTTGTACCCAGGGCCCAGAATTTGGTGCGACACCCCTGACTGCAACACTTGTTGCTCTGTAACGCTGCCTGGCTTTTAGGATTAACCCCCCTAACAGCTGCTCTGCAGCCCACACTGACCACATGGAGTGGTACAGCTCTGCCCTCAATGCCCCCCTGATGCCTCTAGCACTGTCGTTCCCAAATGTTTTAGCTCCAGACCCAAAAGAGAGATTAGACGTTTGCTCGGGACCCAAACTAGTGAAAACAGCTGATCTACGAGCTTGTGAGCTTGTAGATCGGCTATTGTCACCACTTTGTAAACCTTTGTGTTCTAAATTCATGGAATTTCTTAGATCTTTCTTAGATTTCTTCATGAAATTATAGAAAAATCTTAGATTTTTGTTTCTAATTCATGAAAAAAAAAGCTTTTTTGGGGGAATGTTTTTTAATAATTAAAGCCCAAAATGTAGGATACAAATCTTTCTGCGACCCACAAATGGGTCCCAACCCATTTGTTTTTTGCAAGATCATACAGTCACACACACTTGCACAAGAACGAACGAACGCGCACGTGCGCACGCACACACACACACACACACACACACACACACACACACACACACACACACACACACACACGATCTGTACACAGTAAAAACTACTGTACTGTACTGTCCGTCTGTCTGCCTTTCTAATTTTTTCTCCACAATGCAACGTGAAATTACGTGTGGCGTGGGCATTGAGCATTGGGCAGCTAGCTACTGGAGAAGCTGCCTTTACATTTTCCCAAAATGTAAAGATATGTGTTAGCATTTTTGGCCGGGCTATGGGATCTGTAGTCGTGTTCCCATAACCCGGACAGACGGTTCTGTCGCTTGGTTGTCAGGGAGACATTCTCAACCAATCAGTGGACGGGCGCTGGGGCTAAAAAGTGAATGGTGATTATGTCATGGTTTGTCCCGCTGGCACGGACATTTATACAGTTACAAGGTGACCACGGTCTGCATTTATTTGAAAGCTTATTGGGGTTGAGATGGATGGATCGATTCAGTATTAGCTTTGATAAATTTACGGTGGTTATTGGTATCTTTGGCAAGTCTGTACCTAACAGGAATGCATATACCCCGGTATGGACTACTGAAATGTCTAATGGATACGTTCTAATGCCGTGTAATGAGACGAAATGCACACCAACATCTACGTACACATTCTGTACAGTACATAGGCTCACTGTACATCGATGTGACCGTGTTTTGCATCAGCGCTACTGTTAAGTGAGTCTTTTAAAGCCTAGTTCAGACCAACGGATTCACCACGAGACATGAGACATCACAACGCGTTGCATCCACAACACCTTGTGAGCTTGTAGGTCAGCTATTTTCGTTGTGTGACTGACCCGTTGCATTATATTTACGAGTAATGCTCCGTCTGGCCGGCATCTTGAGTTGGATAAAGAATGTTGCAGCCCAATTATGTCTCCCTAATTAAAATCAGTGTGCGATTTAGCAGGTGAATGAAATCAAGATGAATTTATATTCAAGAAGACCTATCGATGTCATTACGCATCACGTTTGTATTTTAGGGACTTTTGATATAAAATTACACGAACATGAAAATGTCTAATTTATTTTGGCATCTATTGATAGATATGTCCTCATAATGACCCACACAATGCCACGGGTATATGCCCTAAAAGTGTGAAAAGCATATCGTCGTTGTCGGGTGGAAACCTCGTATCTCCAAGTTTCAAATGTGTACGTTCTTTCGCACAGTAAAGCCCTGCTTCATCGTACAAGGCCGTCGCACAAAAGTAGTGAAAACAGCCGATCTACCAGCACCTCGCGGTGCGAGACGTTGTGTGCTTGTAGATCGGCTGTTTTCACTAGTTTAAATGATTTTTAAAATGATAAATGCAAAACGGAAGGGTTTTGGACATACAAGGTTTTCACAACGACAATATTTTTCACGACAGAAATGGCAGCTATAGCGAGAGGTCTGAATGAGCCTTCAGCTCATAATCATTTCCCCAGACAGGAGGGATGAGGCCTGAAGCTGCTTCCTACAGTGTGTGGCCTGCTGTTGCTCTTCAGTTAGAGTCTAGTGTGTGTGTGTGTGTGTGTGTGTGTGTGTGTGTGTGTGTGTGTGTGTGTGTGTGTGTGTGTGTGTGTGTGTGTGTGTGTGTGTGTGTGTGTGTGTGTGTGTGTGTGTGTGTGTGTGTGTGTGTGTGTGTGTGTGTGTGTGTGTGTGTGTGCCGCGCGCGCGCGCGCGTGCGTGCGTGTGATCAATGGTTAGGCCCTGCTTTCTCCGTGTTCTGAGGCTGGATAGAGGAAACATCTGCTTTGCTGCTGCTGTCTGACTGCACCAGATCTACACATGCACACGCAGGAGGGGTTGACTGTACATATACTGTAGATACATGCACATGTGCACGTGCACGCACACACACACAGTCACATGCAAACATGCACGAGTGCTCACATTCACACATCATGCATACTGTAGTTAACCACCAGTCCTATTCCGTTCTTTGTTTGAGTCAAACGGAGAACATGGAAGATCTATCGGCTATTAGATTGCAATACTGTGTGTGTGTGTGTGTGTGTGTGTGTGTGTGTACAGTATATATATATATATATATATATATATATATCGTCGTTGTCAGGTGGAAACCATATATATATATATATATGTCACGTTTTTTTTGCGTCTCAGAGAATTAGAGAAACGGAGCGCTTGCCGTGCCGCACAGGGCGGAACAAGCGGTCGCCACAACAACGTCCTCCAGGCGGAGCCACTCGATTGTCCACGACATTGCAAGCGGCGCGAAGGCCAGCGGACCTTGCCAGGGCCGGCCGCGCGAGTTACGAAGCCGTGGTGAATGCAATCGTTATATTTATGCCCAGGCCGTAAGGCCTGGGCAAGCCCACGATAAACGCCCTGTCCAAGTGACTACAATGGAGCTAATGGCTAAGCTAGGCTAGGCTAGGCTAGGCTAGGCTAGGCTAGTAAATAAAGAAAGAGAGTCGCAAACGAGTGACGTCAGCGCCTTCACTATTGAATGGCTGCGTCGCCATCTGGTGGTGATTAGTGTGTGGTGAACTACAAAACGAGCGCTCTTACCACAGTCTCCCTGAGTTACCCAGTTACCCTGTAACATATATATATGTATCCACAAGTTTCCACAGGAGTTTACTGGAGACCATCGGGACCAAACTTCCGGGTTTAGCAGCAGACATACAAGCTCACGTCGCGTCGCAGATGCAACCCGTTGTGAGCTTGTAAATCGGCGCCGGAAGCTCGGTACAGACGTCTGCGCAATGCACTATGGGGCGTTGGAAACTCGTGTATATATGTATATGTATATATGTATATATATATATATATATTTGGACAACCCCGGCATATACATACACACAAACACACATGCAGTCTTACATTAAGTATCGACAGTAGGATGGCATTACAGTTTATTTGACAGGGAGAGAGACAGCAATGCATATTGACAAACTACACAATAATCACGTGTGACTTCCCAACCTGTAAACGCAGCCATTCTGATATGATACTATTAGAAAAAAAGGTTGTAGCAGTGAAACGAGACCCCTTCAGTTCACACAGGATTAAACAGTAGAGGTTTGCACACAATGTGGTTTGAATAGGCCTGCCTCCCTCAATACAACAAGGCTGTACCGGATATACTGTATGTATTCTGATATGTGAGCTTACATGTAGCCCTCTGAGCGCTTTGTTGTAAGAGATACATGTCACAGATATACAAAGTTATATGCAACAAATCATTGGCTTAATGGCTGTGCACGATGATAGAGCATTAAATAGGTCACTGGGTTGATGTATACATTCTGTCCACAGGCCAAGGAGGGTTGGAGTACTCAAATGTTTCACTTAAGTAACAATACCACAATGTAGAAATACTGTCAAAAGTGAAAGGGCCTTTATTCAAAATGTTTACTTGAGTAAAAGTACAAAATTATTGGCATGAAAATATACTAAAAGTACCGAATGTAAATTATGGAGAAAGTCCAATTTAAATTTTCTTTTATCGTCTATTTCTTAAAAAAACAATCCAAAATTTCCAAATGTTCAAATGTTTTCAATTTGTATTTATTGTATTATTATTTTTTACAAAATTAGCAGACCTACAAACTCACAAGGCGTCATGATGCAATGCGCAAACATACCAAAGTAAAATGAAGGCTTGAGTGGTTAAATGAATGTACTGTACATACTTTTATAATAATAATCTAAAGTAATTAGTAAAGTTGTCAAATTAATTTGTGTGGAGTAAAACGTATAATATTTGAGGAGGGCTGTGGACAGTGCATGAAGGCCCATTCCCACTGGGCGCGATAAAGATAAAGATAAAGATAACAATAATTATCTGACGTCACGACCTGATACTTCGGAAAGTGATCCAAACGATATCGTTTACGGGTGTTGTCTTTATCGTTGCGGCGTGGATGCTGACATCCACTTCAATTGAGAACGATATATTTTTAAATCTTTATCTTTATCTTTTCTTTATCTTTATCGCGCCCTGTGGGGATGGGCCTTAAATCTTCCTCCCAGTGACATCATTGGTAGGCAGGTTTCTGAACAGTTCTCAGCCCACCAGTGAGACACAGAGTGAGTAGATGGAAAGTGTGTAATTAGTATGGTTGCTATGTGGGCAACACACTATTGTTCTCGGTTCGAGAATCTTTTGACAGCAAGGTGAACCTGCTTTTTGTTAACCTTTGCACAAAAGAAAAGTGTTCACACACTGTTGTTCATTGTTGTCATGCTTCACATGAAATCACAATATCTTATGTTAATATCCTAAATGGTAAGACGGAATTCAGTTCCCAGTGGATTCCTCACGACTCGTGTCATTGCAACTTGCAATTTCCCAGAAATGCACCTTACCAGTTATGGGGATATTTCACTTTAAAAAGAAATTGTCGTCTAATCAGGCTTTGAGGGAACTTTCCAGACTGTTTTTAAGTTGCTTGATTCAGTATTTAGATATTTGATATTCATTTTATTAGACACACCCCCTTCCTACACAAACCCATTGTAACTTCAAACTCCATTTTAACCATGTTGGATTAATCAAATTAATTAATTCTAGTGAGTCATACTGTCCTCCTAATACTTTTTTTTTTTTTTTTCAATTACTTTTTTCATTTATTTTTAATAATTCTTTTGGAGAATTATTTTTTAAATACAATACAAAAATGAATAATAATAAATAAAAAACAAATTGAAAAGATACGGCCAGCTCACATATTAGCAGGACAGTATGAGTCACCAAAACCAAGAAGGGGTGTTTTTGATGAATATATCATGGTTAAAATGGAGTTTGAAGTTACAATGGGTTTGCATAGGAAGGGGCGTGTCTGATAAAATGAATATCAAATATCTAAATATTGAATCAAGCCACTTGAAAACTCTCTGGGGTGTACCCAAAAGCCTGATTAGACGATAAACTGACCAAAAGTTTTTTTGAAAAGTGAAATATCCCTTTAAGGTTGAATATTGGTGAAGTGGTCCTTTAACTGTTCTGCCGCCGTTGACAGTCCTCACCGTCATTGAAAGGGTTAATACCATGGCGCCGTTGACGGTGAGGACTGTGAATCTTACTGTATATACAGTAAAGATATTATTACTTACTTAATGTCGCTCCGGTCCCGCTCGCATCGGTAATGTCGGCGATTTGTTTACAACGCACGTTGGGCGTGCACGCGAAGTGAAGCTCCTCAATGTTAAGTCAATGGAGAGGCCCATAAAGAAACTTCATTTAAACAAAATAGCCATTTTGAGACATTTTGCAGCAGATCTAAATGTAAACAAGGCACAAGGCAGGGCGCAGCCATCTTGCCTCTTCTTGTCCCACACTGTCATGTGACTAGATGACGTAATCGTTGCCGCCAAGTGATAATCCAAAAAAACAAAAACAACCCCCTTCCAGCCCTTCAAAATAATAGTGGCGGCCTATGGAGGAAACCACGTGGCACCGAGGCACCAAGCAACCTTCAGATTAAGAGGCACTAATTGTGTTAAAGTACAGTACTTGGAGTAATTACACCACTGTGTCGGAGCACATACTATGGTATGGAACAGAAACCAACACATAGTTCTCCACAATTGAAGTGCTCCCCAGAGACCACGGCCTCCATCCTGGGAAGGAGACGCGAGCGAGAGCGCAGCCCATGTCGCTGAGCGCAGCGGGTCGGCCGGTCCGGAGTGGACTCTCCGAATGGTTCGCCCTCCGGAACACAGAAATAGACCCTGTGTGGGCTTTCAGACTTTTGGAATAATAACCTCTGTCACCCAAAAGGGAAAAGGCAAGGTCTCCCCTTCCCAGAGATTATGGTGGGAAGAATCAATGACTTCCTCCATCTCCCTCCCTTAGGGGACAGGCTTAGGGAGGGGGGACAAAGTCTCTGTGGTATTAATAGTGTCATGTCCAGCCCTTCATCTTGGCTCTTTTTTCCCATTTGGTCCATTTGTCGTGGAATCAAAGCGATCATATGGAATATACATTTCCCCTGCTCTTCCTGTTTTCGTTCACTGTATCGCACTGTAAATCGTGTCAACTCGACACACAATGCTCGCCATTGACAATGAGCGCAGCGACACTCGAGTGTCAAATTGGTGACTTGACACTTGTGTGTCTGTGACAGGAAGCTATGTTTCAGTTTGTTGTGTTGGAGACGTTTGTGATGAACCCCCACGGGCGGTGTTCTCCGCTGGAGCCTTCGCGTGGTATAAGTATGAGAGAGCAACGGTGATACGCCTCCGTCATTGACGTGGTTGTTTGGGGATGAATGGCAGGTTAGTGTTCTTGCCCGAGGACTAGACACGCTATTGACCCCAACACCGCGGTCACAAAGGGACTTGTAACTGGCAGGCGTCCCGCCTTTTCGATTGGCTTATTGTTTACGGGAGGGGACGGGCGATATGCATCACGCGTCACTTTACAGCACACAGCTGTGGGGAACGAGAGGCTATAGGAGAAGAGCAGCCTCCAAAATAGAGCAGTTTTGAATATAAACGCCACAATACCCCCAAACATCATGGGACAAGTGGCAGAACAATGGCTTTTAAAGCCCTTACATCATCGAAGCCATTTTGTGTTGTTTTTATATTGACAAGTGATTTATATGAGCTGGCGGTGACCCTTTTATTTCAAAGTTTTAAAGAATTTCTGACGGACTGCCTCAAATAGGTTTCCCTGAGAGGAGAGGAGAGAGAGAGAGAGCCACGGCAAAAATAGCTGTGGTGGTGAAACGCTCTGGGAAAGGACTGGGTTCTCATTGGGTCGCACTGCATTGTGGGACGTGAGTGATCTTGTTTCGGTGCCTCTGACAGGCCAGCGGGGATGAAGAGAGAGAGAGAGAGAGAGAGAGAGAGAGAGAGACATGGCCATGAGAAATACACAGATTCCAGTAGGACAAAAAGCAGAACCGGACCACTTTAGTTAAGCTCTGCTAGCTTTAGACTGAGGAATCAGGTTGCTTTGCAGGTTGCTGATCCATTGTGGCGCTTAGAGCGGACATGTGAAACGGTGCCTGCCTGTATTTCAGTGTGTGTGACTAGTTACCGGATATGGAAAGCGGGCTCTACCGCCGGATCTCACTGGTCAAATCGAAACCAAAACCAGGCTTTGCACCGTGTGGAAACCCATCAAAGATTGAGAAGATCTCACAGGATGAGGAATGTTGTGTTGGAAGTGTCGTATCGCTTGTGAACCACCTAAACCCTAGCATCCCTGATCTGGGCTTGTCATAATAGAAAAAAATGGTTGAGAATTAGGGAATAATGGTTGACCATTAGATAATAATGGACGTGCATTCGTTAAAAATAGATGAATATTAGGGGGAAAAAAATGATCAATATTAGGCACAAATGGCAGAACATTAGGCAAAAATAGATGACCATTAGGCATACATGGATGAACGGAATGGCCCACATCGGTTCCTACGAGGCGAGTTCCAGTCAACTGGAGTCCCAAGACAGGAGGAGCGGCGGGCGGGCGGCCTGCATACCGACATACCAGGCTGATGGCGGGGCCGGACGGTCCCCAAGCGGGGTCCAAGCGGTGGAGCCCACCCAGGGATGCAGACCCCTCTCCCTGCCCACCTTCCGCGTTCCTGCCCGGGCCCCTGGCACACGATCAAGGGCAGGCCGTGTGTCTGGGGACGCGGCTAATGGCGGCCACTGCCATAGCATCCCTTTCATGCCCCAGCCCTGGAGTGCAATTTCGGCTAACGCTATTTCCGGCAGATAAGATGCAAACAAGCTCCTTTTTACTTGTTTTCTTCCTCATGAGGGGTTTGGGGAGAGGTGAGGGGGGGCAGAATACGTGATCGAGCGCTGATCGCTTTATTTCACCAGTCACTGATGGGGCGTTGCGTAAGCGCACTGGTAGCGCTCTATTACACTCTGTTGATTCAAGAATTATAGGTCTATTCATAAGTCTTGTCCACGCATTGCATAGAAATCCTTTTTTTCTTGGTTCTCCAATGTCTGTCAGCAGCCCACCGGACCCTCCTGGGCTATGGGCCTCCATCAGTCCCTAAGTGGCTTAATCAAGGCTATATTACATGATTATTTTACTCAGCCAAGACCCTTAAATTGTTTCCAGCTTACTGGGGGAGATTGGTGGAGGTATTCAGCATGGCTTACATGGGAATGGGCTCCCGTTCGCTGCTCTGTACGTCTGTGTGCACTATGCAGAAATTGTCTGTATGAAAAGTTCTAAAACCTGCCCCCAACGCCCATGAATTACCTTCATAACGTACCTTAAAGCAGTCATATCGTCACTGTCGGGCAGAAACCTAGTATCTCCAAGTTTCAAATTTCTACGTTTTTTCTCTAAGTAAAGCCCTGCTTCATCATACAAGGCTGTCGCCCACAACTAGTGAAAACAGCAGATCTACAAGCACACAACGCCTGGCGGTGCGAGGCGTGGTGTGCTTGTAGATCATCTGTTTTCACTAGTTTAGTTATTATTTTTTTAATGATAAAAACGAACGGTTTTGGACATACAAGGTTTCCACCCGACAACGACAATATAAGGGTTTGTATGAACCTTCATAATGCCTTATGACTGAACTATTTATTTCTTTTTATTTCTTTTCAGGTTATTTATCAATATAAACTAAATCACCGGTTCTCAATGTTTTTCTTTCTTTTTTGGGGGGGGGACCACAGGTCAAAATGGACCCTTACAGGCCTGTAACTCTAAGAGTATACAAATGCAACCCATAAGGGTTCATTTGGTTGCATTTACTGTATACACTCTCAGAGTCAGACACTGATGATTTGATTTTAACAGTGTAGATTGGGGTCGCAGAGATAGAAACCTATATCAACGGTGGGGTCAGTGGTCTTAATGAATATCAAACTGGGGGTCCTTTGAAATTCAAAAGGGCTGAGACTGGCTGGTCAAAACATAAGACCAGCCAGCATATGGTCTTTTACCTGCACCGCCAACCATGACACTAATGGCTTGATAGTTAACCACTGTTTTAAATAGAGGAATTTGGCAATTAGAGGGAACCCAAACGGGAGGAGGGAAAATGCCTTTGATTCGGCGTCTATTCTGAGAACTCTCCAACATCAACAAGTACAAAACAATGTCTCTTCACTGAAGAAGTTGCAAAGAAGTACAAAACAATTCCTTTTCACCAGCCGTGTACATTTACTCCAGTACTTTACTGAAGTAAAATTTGGAAGGACTTTCACTTGAATATTACAATTATTTTTATTTTTCCTAACCATTAAAGGAGCTATAGTCAACTTTTTCATTGTAGGGCCGACACTTTGTTTACATCCTAGTCTATAGACTAGAATGTAAACAAAGTGTCGGTCTGACAATGGCCAAAATGAATTTTTTTATCATTATTTTACACATTTTGTGGTAATTTTTTAATAGAAACACATATATGAAGCTTATTTTTTTATAAAATATTTTCGAAACATTATTTTTATTTTAGCATCCGTTTTTCAAGAAAAAGTTGACTATAGCTCCTTTAATACTTTATATAACTGTATCATACGTGAGGCTCTCTTAAGGCACTCTTCTGTATGTATATGGATTCATGTCTCGCCTACTCATCCAGGCTGTGTAAACATTGGAGAGTCAGCCTCTATTTATGATTGTATGTATTATTGTCTAATTTGTTATGTGTGACATTTATGATTTGTTTTGCGACCATTTACGGTTTATGGGTTTGACGCTCTGACATCACACTCTGACATCACTGTGATGTCAGGGGAACCACACTAACAGATTCCCTTTCATGCCCATATATGGAGATCCCTGATGTCATCAATATTAAGCCCATGTAGGACTTCATATGGGAATGCCCATATATGGAGGCCACATCGGCCACATACCACACTAACAGAATCCATATATGGCCAAGATAGATGGCCAAGACAGCCTATATCTGTGTGGCTGGTTCTACAGACAGGGATCTCCATATATGGGCATACAAGGGATTGTATGTATGATGTCAGATGTCTTAGGCTGCACTCAGACTGGAACGCACTAAGTTGTGTGAGAGTTGTGTGGGGGAGGCGGGGGGCAGAGACAGCACAATGCATTCCGGATGGAAGTCTAGTGGTTTGAAGTCTAGTGCGTGTTGTGTGCTTGTTGGATGGTGCTCTGTGCAACCACAGGACTCTCACTAGACTTCAAACCTGCCTGTCTGTCTGTGGGAAGCCATAGACGTCATAGGACTTTCAAATAACGAATAACAGAGTAAGCATGTCTAGGGTTTCACGGCATATCTCCATATACAGTTCATGGATCTCCATATATGGGTATGTGGTACAGTATATATATGGGTAACTGGTCCGATATACATCACTGGCCAGATGGCCAAGACATGGCGCGACCTCGCCCTTAATTGATCAATTGAGTACGAAGGACCAAAATGGGAACACACCCCCTGGGGATTTTTGTGTTATCCTTTTAGAATAAGCTTTGAGCAGTCAGTCAGTCAATCAATCAACTTCACGAGATCTCCAAGGCAAATATTGTACTTTTAACTCCTCTAGAATTATTTGGCAACATATTTCATACTATTACACCCTTTGGCTATTCAAAAGCTCACGGCAGGTCACTTTGAAACACATTTGATACCAATACTTTTGTACTTTTACTCAAGTACATTTTGAATACCGGACTTTTACTTGAATGATTCTACATTGCAGTATTGTAAAAGATGTGAGTACTTTTTCCACCACTGGAACTACTAACACAACTGAACGGACAGGTTCAGCGGGTCCATATGCTTGGTGATAATAGAATATTATGGATGGTGCTGGCCCTGCTGGGTGTCATGCATCCTCTTCCATCCTCATGGTCTCTGAGGTACAGCTGCAGTCTCATCACCAGGCAGGGATCAAGGCAGACAGTCACATCCGTCCACGTGCCTGCCTGTCCGATCCCAATCATTCATAAATTCAGCCCGTGGAGATCTCTATCCTCGCTGCAGCCACCATCCGCCCTGGCCATTATCTGCTGTCTCTGCCTCCCCGCTGGCCATTAGCAAGGAATGATACATAAAAACACACACGCACACACAAAAAAAGCACGCACGTGGAAAAAGTATTCACATGTTTTACTTGAGTAAAAGCATCAATACTGCAATGTAGCAATAGCCTACTCTGTTACAAGTAAAAGTCCAGATTTCTAAATTTACTTGAGTAAAAGTACAGAAGTATTGGTATCACAAATGTACCAAAAGTACAAAGTACTCATTATGCACCATGTCCCAAGTTTTCAAATGTATAAATTGTTTGAAAAATGTCTGCATTGTGAGCTCATTGTGAGCTTCTAGATCGGCTATTTTCAAATGGCCGAAATGTATGTAGTGTTGAAGTGTGGGTAATGTATGTTTTGTAATAATAATCAATATCTGTAAAGTTTTCAAGTCATTGTGGTGGACTAAAAGTACTAATATTTGCCTCAGAGATGTAGTGGAGTATTGAAACTTGGAAATAATCCACTAATGTATGAAATACCTCAACATTTTACTTGCGTACTGTACTAGTAAATGAACTTGGTTACTTTACACCACACGCACACGCACACACACACACACACACACACACACACACACACACACACACACACACACACACACACACACACACACACACACACACACACACACACACACATTCAGTACACAGAGAGAGAGAGAGAGAGAGGCGCGGAGGGGACCTTGCTATGGTCACGGACAATTCTCTCTTCACTGTGTCTGTGGTCAGTTTTCATCACTTTCATCACTTGCTTCTCTGTTGATATTGTTCACCTTTGTTGTGTCTTGGCTGTTTTTGTGTTTAGAGGGACCACAAGTGAAATATCCCTAGGGCTTTCTTGTGTAGTTAGTTACCTTCTGTGATGTCTTTGCGTATGTTTTTTTGTGGAAGTGCTTAGTTGGAAGTGCTTCTTTTATCGCCAAAAGAAATCAATCAATCACTCACTCAATCAATCAATCAATCAATCATGCAAGCAAGCAATCAAACAACAAATGCGCCCCACTGCTGCCAACACACAGGGTGGCAATGGCTCAGGGGTAGAGAAACCGTCATTCGAACATGGAGGGTTCCCTAAGTGTTCCCAGTACGATCCCGGGCTCCCCAGATGTCAAATTGTCCTTGAGCAAAACACTGAATCCCTAGTTGCTCCCGGTGTGTGAGTGTAATGCACAGTGTCTCTAAAGCGCCTTGGATAAAGGCACCATTTACAATTTCAACGTTTTATCACATTTTGTCCCTCTCTATCTCTCTCTGTCTCTGTATCTGTGTCTGTCTGTCTCTCTCTCTCTCTCTCTCTCTCTCCCTCCCTCCCCCCTTGCTCTCTCTTCTCGCCCTGTGCAGACGGCCACTTCTTTCTTCTTCTGAATGTAAATAGAGCAGCAGTTTTTCACATTACTTCACTGCTTATTTTTAATAGCAGCAGAACAAGAGCCGACGAGGGTGCGTGCGTGCGTGTGCGTGTGCCTTTCATAAAGCTCCTGACCACATCTTACCGACAGAACACACACAACAACATCACGAGGAACAATGACGGCTGTGCACAAGCTTGGGGCAGGACGCTGTACGGACACTTTTTTGTTTTGTTTGTTTTGTTTGTCATAGTGCAATTAGTATTGTGCTATATATATTAGGGCATTAACGACTTGTGATTTTTGCAAGTCGACTTTATCGTTTGATGACGTCATCACATCACACAATTATTTTGGGGGGTCCCCAGATGATTAACTTAATGTGCAACATTGTTTTCTCACTCAACTGTAAATAAACCAACATAAAGTTTAAGTATAGTATATAGAGGGTATCTTCACATTTCTAAAGTGCCAATTTAAGGACTTTTTAATACCTCTAAAATGACAAATTAAACATTGTCCAAATTGTCAAATATATAGAGGCAGAAATTGTGAAAATAGCCGATCTACATGCTCACAACGCCTCGCAACATGAGCATGTAGATCTGCTATTTTCACAATAGAACCATGTTATACCAAATGTGATATAGCACTGTAATATTGGATCATTCCGTTCTTGACAATAAGCGATCCTACTGTTTGAATGCTGTACAGACGCACGCATGGAGCAAAACTAATGAACTTCAACTTTCGACTTTCTCTGGTGGGAGTCGACTTGTGTAATGAAGTCGACTCAGTCGACTTGTCGACCTTTTCGTTAATGCCCTGATATATACAGACAGATTTGATTGCAGTGTTGCACCAAGATCGCAACTTGCCGGTGAGCTTGTGGATGGGCTGTTTTGGTGTGAATGTGGCTTCAGGGGAGGATGCTGGAAGGTGGACAGTGGTTGGCAGGTCTCATCTATTCTGCTCCCACCAGGAAAAGCTCTTTTTCCAGCCCTGTTCTCCAATGCACTTAATTCTACTCTGAGCTCCCAACGACAACGCCAAGAGAAAAGAGATCACTCCCTGGCAAGTGCCTCTGTCTCTTGTGTCTGTCTCTCTTTCTCAATCTTTCTCTCAGTCTCACACACACACACACACACACACACACACACACACACACGCACACACACACACACACACACACACACACACACACACACACACACACACACACACACACACACACAGGCAGACACACACACGCAGACACACACACACACATACACACACACACACACACACACACTGAAACCTTCTCTATCACACGCACAGGCACTCACTCTCATACGCACACTCTTTTACATTTGCGTTCTTGACCTGCTAACACTCACAGCGATGACCTTGGACGCGTGACAGATCAACTGCCGTTTATTTGCATCCCACCAAGCATGGACGAAGGTGTTGCTTCTTGAAACGTGCAACTTGTGATCTGCTCTTTCCTCTTTCCAAGTGTGTGAAAGCCACTGTGTTTGATCGTGTGTGTGTGTGTGTGTGTGTGTGTGTGTGTGTGTGTGTGTGTGTGTGTGTGTGTGTGTGTGTGTGTGTGTGTGTGTGTGTTCAGTGCAGTCATTGAAAGTGATGACTCAGCAGACTTTCCACTGAGGTACAGTACAGTGAACTCACAGAAGCAGTGAGTCACTGCTGTCACCGTGTCGCTCCGCTGTCTGTCACTGTCACCGTCGCCGTCAACGCTACCGCCACGCCGTCACCATAGAGCCCAGATCCCAGACCACCTTTTTTATTTTATTTAACCCATTTAGGTCTAAAATTATTGGATGCTTTAACTATTAAAAAATAGCAGATATACAAGCTCACAGCGCGGCACCGAGTGCTATTTTTGAAAAAGTCGTGAAAATGTGTTCAAATCTTTGGAAATCTTTGCATATATGTACTTTCAAAGCGAACGTTTGTAACTAAAATTTTGCTTCTGGGTGGTCCCTGGAACGAAATATTTTGAGATGGGGGTCCGTGGCCAAATAAATATCATTTTGGGGGTCCTTCACATGAAAACTTTTGAGAACCACTGACATAGTAGACTCTCAAGAACAGACTGAGCTCCAGTTAAGTGAAAAGGACCTTTTCTTTGACGATGGCTAGCCAGATTGCTGACATAGAAAGGTTTTTCAAAAATTCTAATTTTCACGATTATTGTAAAACACGGATCCGGACCCGGTATTTTTGGAATCGGGGGACCCTTGAAGAGCTCTACCTCACTGGCACCGCCCCACCGATGGCTGTGTGCACGACCAGCAGTGGTGTAAAGTAACTAAGTACATTTACTTAAGTACTGTACTTAAGTACAATTTTGAGGTATTTGTACTTTACTTGAGTATTTCTAATTTCCAACACTTTTATTTTTTCTCCACTACATCTCGGATCCAAATGTGCTTTTACTCCACTACATTTAGGCTATTTGAAAACTTTAGTTACTACTTACTTTGTAGGTTTTTGATTATTATTACAAAACAAATGTAATCACTTCAGCCCTATATACTTTTGGCCATTTGAAAATAGCTGATCTTGTAGATCTGCTATTTTCAACATATTATTATACATTTTTATTCATTTGGGGACATTCTGCACAATGAGTACTTTCTACTTTTGGTACTTTAGGAACATTTTGATACCAATACTTTGTACTTTTACTCAAGTACTTTTGACTTGTAGCAGAGTACTTCTACAGTTTATCTATAGCAGTATTGATACTATTACTTGAGTCAAATATTTGAGTACTTTTTCCACAAATGTAATGGAGACACACGCACAGTCGCACACACAAATCTTTGTAATACTGCTATTTTTTAGGATGATAATAATTTCCTGAATGCCATTTTATTACAATTCTTTGCCATTTTTAATGCTAACGCAGAAATTATCTGATCTACACAGCTGTTGTGAGCTTATCGGCCATAAGTAAAGATCATGCATACCTCTAGCCCTAGAATGGCTGTGATATTGCCTACACGTCATGTATGCCATATACACAGCCAGGGGCGTGTATATGCCCCCTTCAGGGGGGGGGGGGGGGGGGGGCATGGTGAGTGGGACTGAGTCACTAGGGCCCAAGGTGGAGGGGCCTTAATTATTTTATACGCAGTGAGTGCCACGCTGTGAGTCGTGAAAGTCGTGAAAATGTGTGCAAATCTTTTATTTGAATATACTGTATGTATTTTTTTAAGCGAACATTTGTAACTCAAATTTTGAGATGGGGGTCCTATCTCAAAATTTGGGTCCTACACATGAAAAAGTAAGGCGTTGTTGTAGCGCGGTGTGTTTACTCACCCAATCATTAATTGGTATGACTTGGTGTCAGATATTGTCCTCTAGTTTCATATCCATATAATTCATAATGGCAAAGTTCTGGCAGAGCAGGTGTGTTCAATACACTATCTCCGCTTTCCCATGAGCTTCACACAGACCACATGCTCTCCACTTCCTTCGGGGAGTACAGACGCTATGGGGGTACACACTTCACAGGTGCATTCATTGACATTTAGGCATTTAGCAGACAGTGAGCAAGGACAACACAAGGTAATACATCAAATGCACAGAAATAGTCTTCTGGGATCACAGGTAAACCAAGAACCTATCATCAGTCTAAAAAAGAAACAATCTGTAAATTGATTGTGACCGCAGGGAGCAATTAAGTGTGAAAACCTGCAGCAGTTGTGTCACGCTGTTACTCTAAGCTGTTACTCTTGCCTGTCACACTGCTGTTACTCTAAGCTGTTACTCTTGCCTGTCACACTACAGGCGCTTGCTGTAACTAGACCTGTAATCAGTGTTAAGCCTGTTCAGGTGTGGAAGATCAGCTCAATTGATGTCCAGCACACCTGAAATTCTGATCGGTTTGGTTGAGTGTCTCAAAGTGTACAGATCTCCTCTGCCCTTTCCTCCCTCCTCACGTGTGCTTTGAAGAGCCTTTGCTTGTAAGTTTACATGCAATTATACTCACCTGCACGCAATATTTATCGTCAATTAATGTCCGCCCCCACCATGTCTCATGCATATGTATATATGTTGACGTGTTTCTTTTTTGCAATTTCTTTTAAACTTTAGGTAAGTCTAAATAGTAAAATTAGCTGCGGTCGCTACTCGACCTTAGGGAGTGTTACTTGTACAAAATAGGATGCCAGGTCTACAAATGAACCAGGCATCTGTCTGCATAACATGCTATCTAAATTACACTTTAGCCTTTGCATAAGCCTGCAAGGTAGTCAAGGTTAGGCTCAAATATGTTTTTGAGGAACCATTACTCTTGTGAGGACCAGGCAAATATTGTCCTCACAAGTCTGTTTCTCAAACCCTACTAATACTTTAGATGTTTGTTCCTCACAAGTACACTAATATGTACGCACACGTGCACGCACCCACAAACACACTCAGTCCAAACAGTCCTTCTACAGTGAGAGAGAGCAAGAGAGAGAGAGAGAGAGAGAGGGGCTCCAGTGGAGTGGATCTGCTCCAACTGTGACACCCCGTCACACTTCCTCCAGAACCACTAACAACCAGGGTCTTCCATCCTTCCTTCCTCCCTTCCCTGCTTGCTTCCCCCCTGACACAGAGAGAGACACAGAGAGAGAGAGACACACACACAGAGAGAGAGGGAGAGAAAGAGAGAGGGGTCCGGTGCTGCACGGTGCGGGGCAGACCGGATGCACCCCGGACAGACGTGCAGACAGGAGGAAGAGGGGATGGGGGGAGGAGGGGGCTGCTGCTACTGTACTACAACAACCCGACAACAAGGAACGGACAGAGGGGGAGAGAGAGAGCTGGGCTCCGCTTTCTTCCCTTCCGGTGGTGCATGTGGTGGAGAATGACATCAACTTGTGTTCCATGGAACGGAGAGAGAGAGAGAGAGAGAGAAAGGGGGACAGAGGGGATGAGGCAGAGACGGGGGAGGGTTTCTCACAGGATGAGAGGAGAATAAAGAAGAGAATAAGGAGAGAGATGGAGCGGTACCAACTGGACCACCACAGTGCCGGACATCACGTCATGTCACGCTATGCCTCGGACGCAATGTAGGGCAGTCGTTTTAACTGCAAGGTCCCAACGTTTGATATGCAGTAGACAATGGGCCTATATTTGATACTTTCAATTATCATCATTATTATTGCTAGAACGGTGACCGTTGGGTACCGGCCTACTCTGGAACGATGCAATTAGGGAATGCATGCTCCACCCTGTTATGACTTACTCGTTATGACCGTTCAGGTCTGAGTACCTGTTGTAACCATCTGTCTGTCTGTCTGTCTGTCTGTCTGTCTGTCTGTCTGTCTGTCTGTGTCTGTGCCGCACTGAGAGCTTGTAGATCTGCTATTTTTCAATAGTTAAAGTATAAAATAATGAAGGCCCCTCCACCTTGGGCTCTAGTAACTCAGTCCCACTCCCCCCCTCCTCCCCCTAGCTCATGTTGCAGATCCATTTAGATCGACTATTTTCAAATGGCCAAAATGTATATGGTTCAAGTGGTTAATGAATGTTTTGCAATAATAATCAAAATATACAAGTAACTAGTAACTTTAAATTTAATTTAGTAACTAAAGTGTTAAATTGTCACTTTAGATACCTGCTACACACTTAAACTTTATGTTGGTTTGTTTACTGTTGAGTGAGAAAACAATGTTGCACATTAAGTTAATCATCTGGAGACCCCCCAAAATAATTTGGGGACGACCCACAGGTTGAAAACCCCTGCACTAGAGCACCAGTGCAGGGGGAGAGGCCGCCCCAGAGTCAAAGCCTCAGTCTGGGGAGTGTGGGAAGGGGGCACTCTCGTTAGTTTTCCTTAACTTTAGGTTAACTAAAACTGACTAAATGTAAACTAGTATTGGGGGGGACAATCTATTAAAACCAGTAATACTCCCTAATCGGGAGATAAGCAACCGTCAGGTCGCATACACAAACTTTAGAAGGCAATGGTAGCCAATCAGGAGGGAATATGGGAAATGGGACAGATCCATGTTGATGACATGACTTTAGAGATACTGTGTATCGCTTTGTGTGATTTTAGGCCAAAATCTATAGGAGCAGTGTCCAAAAATGTGTTTTGCTAAAATCGGCCTGATGGTGGCGCGTGCAAAGTTTGGCATTGATAGGGCCAACGGTGGCAGAGATATGACTAGTGTTGTGTCTTAATAAGATAGAGAAGATGTCCTTAGTTTTTAAGTTATCGGTCCCCAATATATACATGTATACATACACGCACGCGTGTGTGTGTGTATTATATATGTGTGTATATATAATATTTGAAAACCTGCTTTAAAAACTTCAAACTAACAGAATTTGAAAACGTAACCTTATTGGGGGAGAGAGAGGGAGGGCTGCGAACAGGGAGGTGAAGGAAATACTTCCGGAAAGATGAGGAAAAGATGAGGAAACATGTGAAGAGTGTACAGATGGACCCTGACACGTCCATTTGGTAACATCTGTACTCTTTGGAGTTTTACTGTATCTTTTTTTTTTCCTTCTTTTTTGCTTTCAGACCCACCCCCATTTCTCCTCCTCCTCCTCTCTCTCTCTCTCTCTCTCTCTCTCTCTCTCTCTCTGTCTGTCTCTCACTCTTCGATTCCGTCTTTAACGGTGGCGGGCCTGTAAGGGGAGAACATATCCATCTGTGCACCATCTCCTGTCCCTTTTTATGGCTCCACCCATGTAGCCTGCCTCCCCACACAGGGTCATGTCTGGTCTGGGATGGGATGGGATTGGGTGGGATGGGGTGGGAGGTGGAGGTGGAGGTGGAGGTGGAGGTGGAGGTGGAGGGAGAGAGGGAGGGAGGGATCCGATGTCAACGGAGGAGAAGTGTTGCATTGACTTAAAGGAGGTGTAAGTGAATATTGTTTTGTTTAAATAAGCGTTACATTTAGCTCTATGTTCTTATTAATAATGAGTAAGGAGTCTTCAACGTCTTTTCAGGTCAAGGACACCTTAGCTGAGAGAGAGAGAGAGCATTTAGCTCTATGTTCTTATTAGTAATGATTAGAGAGAGAGAGAGAGAGAGAGAGAGAGAGAGAGAGAGAAAGAGAGAGAGAGAGAGAGAGAGAGGGAGAGAGAGATACCTTTAACCACACCTTTATTAATCTTTGGTCACACTTACAAGAACCTCAGGACATTCTACAACATGTGTAAGAGGTATCAAAACAAATACATTAGATTTAAAAACACTTTTCTTTTTTTTCTCCTTAAAAAGTCAAGACCAACGATTCTTGCTCAATACTGCACAGGACATCCTCTTGCCCCCACATATAACCAAATTCTTCCAGACGAGAAATCATTTTGTAATATGAAAACTCTATTCTTATTTGAGCTGCAACCAATCCCTTTGTCATGAGTTCTGCTTCAACTGACCCTACTCCCTGGATTTTGAAAGCCAGATACTCATTTTTACTTGTGCAACCAAAAGGTTTAGAAGTCCCACTCGTGCCTTTTGTGATGCTTTATACTTTGGCCCAAATATAAACATCTCATCACTTAGTTAAAACCACTAAACCATCCCTGTAGCAGCGCAAACAGACTACCAAGCCTTGGGGACCTTAACCATAGATGTTCTAGTGTCTCTGACAAAAAGGACAGTTTTTACTGTCCCTAGAGTCAATGTGTGCCACATGTCAGTTAGTTGCCACGGCCCCATGTACTGTACTATCCACCACTGTAGATCTGCAGTGCGTTTCTCCACTGGAGTTTGTACATGGTCCTCCAGCTGCCCCTTGGAGAAGAGCCTGGTGCAAGGACTCCCGCCCACCTTGACTCCTTTACTCCTACCAGTTTGTCCTTGTTGTTGACCTTGACACTCTCTGCATATAAGGTCTTACTCGTCAGGTTTTCTGCTGTTTTCCAGTCTCCTCCTGATCTCAGATCAGCCAGCTTCACAATGCCTGCTCTTGCTAGCACTCTCTCCACCGAAGCGGAGCTCAGCGTCCTGCTCTGGATAAGGGGGTTGTAGAACAACGGGTCCTCCCCTGCTTTACCACCAGTAAGGCTCCCTAATCGGGAGATAAGCGACCGTAGGTCACTTATCTCCACAAATAGGGCAAAAATGTGTTTTGCCAAAATCTTCCTGATCCATGTTGATGACATGAGTGTAGACATATTGTGTAGTGATTTTCGTGATTTTAGGGCAAAATCTGTAGGAGCAGTGTCCAAAAATGTGTTTTTAAAAATCGGCCTGGAGGTGGCGCTATATGGGACAGATTCATGTTGATGGGATGAGTGTAGACATACTGTGTACCGATTTGCGTGATTTTAGGGCGAAAATTGTAGGAGCAGTGTCCAAAAATGTGTTTTGCAAGAATCGGCCTCATGGTGGCGCTAGAAGAGGGCCATGTGAGAAATGAGGGGTGGGGTCTCCGCGCCGGCAAGGCGGACGAATAGGTACCGGCCCCGGCTGTCCCGGTCGCTCCTAGCCGGAGTTACGGCATTTTATGTGAGCTGCAGTGTAGGGGGTCCACCACTGGGGGCGCCACCACTTTTGCATCCGTTCTGGAGCACCAGGAGTCGGTGGTCCCCGGGAATTCCCCGTGAGCAGCCCCGTTGGGGTGGTCATTTGGTCATGTTTGCGCATTTGGTCATTTTTTACATCTGGGGGTCCCCCAGGGACCTGGGGGTCCCTGGAGCTCCGGGGGTCCTTGGAGGTTGTAGTTTGGCAGCCAAGGAACGTGTGTGCAAAATTTGGCATGGATCGGGGCAACGGTTGCGGAGATATGAGCAGGGCAAGAGTGTGACGTGTGAGGTGTGACAGACAGACTGACGGACGGACTGACGGACTCACTCACAGTTTGTGCAGGTTTTGATAGTAAGTGCGACCTACGGTCGCAATAAGGCTGTGTGCCATCCCTCCGAGCTTTCAGCACTTTGCTCCATGCTCGCAGGACTGATTGATAGAACACAGTGGTGCCTGATAGATCCATCTTGTCCAAGTCCAACAAATAAATAAATATCCAATAAATAAATCATATTCTAGACCTTGTATTATCCTTAACAACAAGCATGATATGTCTGTCCACACCCGATTCCCAAGTCCAATTTTGTAATATTTGTCAATAACATCTCACAAATTATCCATAACTGTACGGCGTACGCCCAGGAACACAGTATGTTTGATTTGCGTGTATAACTGTGTCCATATATTTTTTCAGTCTATTGGAAAGGCACTTTTACAAGATTTTGTAATCTGTACATAATAATGAGACAGGTCTCCAGTTCTTCAACAGTCCAAGATGTCCCTTCTTTGGCAGCAAAGAGAGGACTGCCCTCGTGCAGCTCACAGGTAGCATCCCAGTTTGAAAACAACACTTAAAAACATCACACAAATCATCTTTAAAAAGTCCCCAAAAACACTTATAGAACTCGGCAGGCAGCCCATCGATGCCAGGTGAGCGCCCTGAGTTTAGTTCCTGCACTGCTGCAGAAATTCCTCTGCTTTAATGTCAGAGTCCAGCTCAGACGTTAGTTTAGGCAAGTCTTTATGAATCTCGCCAACCGATGCTTGAACACACTCCCTAGCGCTAAAAAGGTCTCTGTAAAAATCTATTGCCATTGTTCTCATCTCAATTGTGTCCGTTGTAATTTCTCCATTGGGACACTTAAGGTGGAGCATTAGGTTCTGTGTTTTAGTCTTCCTTTCCAAAGAAAAAGGATGTTGGAGCATCCATGTCCTTCAGGGTGGATTTCCTCGCCCCTATCAATGCCCCTTTAGCCTTCTGCTGAAGGTGGAGGGCTAGGCAGTGTTTTTTCCTTCCCAGCTGTGTGGCACTGCTGGGATCCCCCCTATTGATCATGTCCTTCTCTATTAGTTTGATCTCCTCTTCAAGTCTCTCCATAGTGTTCTTTTGTGTTGCTGCTGTATGTGCAGCATACTGTTGACAGAATACTTTAATTTGTACCTTCCCAATCTCCCACCATGATATCACATTCTCAAATTCATTATTTTTTCCCCTCCATTCCTTCCAAAAACAAGAAAAGTCACAAAAATGTTGGTCTTCCGTTGCCAGTATGGACTGTGTGTTTTTGGAACAGACAGAGATAGTTCTACCATCATTAGATGGTGATCAGAAAAACCCACTGGAGTTATGGCTGCTTTCCTGACCCTATTGCTATAAGTCGTATTAACATATATCCTGTCAAGCCTAGCAGCACTGATCCTACCCTCAGACCTTAGTCCATGAGTACTGTCTACTGACTGGATGCAACTCTCTCCATGTGTCCTTCAGTCCATGTTGTGTGACAACACTGGATAGAACTGACGCAGACTGGGGATGAGGCTCTTCTCCTATTCTGTCTTCTTTAAAAAAAACATGTACAGTTCCCGTCTCCTCCTAGCACCACCATAGAAGTACAAACATACTGTCCAATAATGTTATTTAATGAATTAAACAGCCTGACATGCTCAGTACCTGAACAGTAAGCATAAACGTTTATAAAAGTAAACGGTGTGTTCCTAATTGTAGCCTGAACTATAATGACCCTCCCCTGCTCCACCTGGGAGAATGAAACATCTGTCATCATAAGTCGTGGTGAATGCAATATTGCCACTCCTGCACTGAGGTTTGTACCATGGCTATGAAAGTGTTTCCCCCCCAGCTCATCCCCCAGTCAACTACATTAATAATAATAATAATAATAATAATAGCTTGGATTT
>NC_137820.1:35528617-35913617 GCF_963921795.1 Nannobrachium achirus | reverse complement strand
TCTGTGTCACTGTTATGCTACTTTTTTGGGGGTCAAACGTAACTTTTACAGCCACTCCAAGTTGAATACAGACACGTGTTCATGACCAGGAACGCGTGTGCACTGCACGTTTGTCAACATGGAGGCGCGTTCAAGAGATCCCGCTGGTTTGTCTTCTCCAGTCTAGGGCCAGGCAGAACTTGTTGTTATCTATCATTTAGTGAGGTACAGTAAATGAAAGTTGAGTCATCTTTTGCTTCAGCAACATGAAAAACGTATCAATACATTTTGTGCCCCCTATTGTATATTTATGAATACATTGTGTTTCATATATAAACATATTCATGCTTTTTTATTTTATTTTTATTTATATATATTTTTTTATCCCACAATCTTGTAAGCCATTTTTCGCCCGGTGTCAATTATCTAATGTGATCCTGGGCGCTACACTCCCTCGGCCAACCTGGGGAGACAACGGACTGACCTCATGCTTCCTTCAATGCATGAGGAGTCCAAGTTGCTTCTTTTCACCTGACAGGGAGGAGTTTCCCCAGTTGGAGCTAGTGCATGGAAGGAACACGTTATTCCAACCTTTCCCCTCCATCAGGCGCCCCGGTTGGCCAGGGGGAGGCAGTATAGAGACCAGGATTACTGCATGTTTTTTGTGAAGGAACCTACCCTAGGAGACATGGGGAGAACATGCAAACTCCACTCAGAAAGGCCCTTTCATCTCTCTCTCAACCACCTCTAACTGATCTACTTGTTCTATTCCCTCCACTCTCTCAGGGGGCTGTCATTGCCATTATGACAGCTTTGGAAATGATGAGATAGTCATCATTATTGGTTCTAATGACATACTTATGCCACTCTATCTAATTCCATCTAATAAATCTATCCCAGAACATAATTATAAACGTCCCTGTTGCCTTTCCATTTAATCACACAAGAAAGCAATCCCAAAACAACTGCCAGGGGGTTGGAACGGCATTTCTTATTATTATATTTATTATGAGCGAGAGAGACATAGACAGACAGAGACAGAGCACGTCACTTTTATATATATTTTCAAACATTTTCAAAAATAGTGGAAATAGCAGATCTCTTGTAGATCGGCTATTTCCACTATCAATGTTCTTTTTTAAGTATAAAGTTGTCAAATATGTCAATCATGTCTTTGTATATTTGGTTTATTTGTCATATGTGCCATGTGCAACTTCAAAGCCTACAAGCCAAACAGAAATGTAATTGTCAACAACAAAAACACAATTGTCATAATCGTGACAGCCCAATGGAACGCACTCCTTTTCTGGCCAAAGAGCGTTCATGAATGACATACATAATTTCATTCATAAGAGCATGGCCATGTGACATGATCAGTTTGCTTTGGGTGGACTTGGGAGCTGCCACAGCACTCCGTTCCCAAGCTGCTTGGCATGAGAGGAGAGTGGGAGAAAAGCAATGTCGCAACAGTTTGGTGGAGAAAAACGCCTTCATATTAATACGTTTATAATACATTTCATTTTGATTAGGCCTTTAGCTTCTCAGATGGATCGTTGACATTTTTGCCAGGTTCTGTGGCGGTGTTTGATTCTTCTGTTTTGGGGAAACGCAATGAGCTTCGCTGACAATTAGCGTGAGAGACCGATAAAGGAGTAATTAGTAAGGAGCAGTGTTGATTTCGTCTACTAAAACTATGATGAAAAATGTTCGTCGACTACTTTTTTTCACTGACGAAAACTAAATAGAAACAAAATAAAAACCAAGCTATGATGACTAACTATGACTAAATATATGTGTCCCAGCATAGCAGAGGGGCAGTCATTTCGGAAAGCACAGCTTTAGACCAGCCCTGAAATTACGTTTTTTTTTTTTTTTTTTTTTTTTTTTTTCTAAAATGTGATAAAGCCACAAAAGCATTTCATAAATATCAGGCTACATTTCACTTAAACACCAGAGCTTAACTCTGCATGTAAATAAGACTTTTTTTTAATTAATGTGAAGAGAAACATTTTGCAGGTTACATTTTATCTAAAAGGCTGAATTTCTCAGATCTAGTATTTCTGCATGGCATAACTCTATAAATCTGTTACAAAACTGTTGGGTCAATCTTCACAACCAATATATCATTTTGTAGCTATGATTCCCAGCTTTCAAATGAAATGAAAAAAAATAAAAAATAAAAATCAATGGCTAGCCCTCAGCTGTGTTCGGTCACATATTGACAATTTTATCAACAAATAAAAACTGGACTAAAATTTTACGGTAGGGACTAGAAGAGATCCAGTAGAACTAAAAGACAAGTCATTTTATGTTTGGTTGCACTCGGGTGTTGCACTCTGAAAATAGCAAATCTACAAGATCACAACGCGTCGCGCTAAAGCGTTATGAGCTTGTAGATTGGCTATTTTCAGAGTGCAACCAAGTGTGTAAAAACAGCCATCATGGCCAGCCAAAAATGTCTTGTCGACAAAATCAACTGTACATTTAGTCGACTAAAATATTATGATATTTAGTCGACTAAAACTAGACTAAAACTAAAACAGGAGTAAATGTTTTTCTTTGATAACATACTGTATATTGTAAATGATTTAATATACTATGAAAATAATTGGATGTACCAAACTATTCCAACAATATGTATTTTTGGACATGCATATATTCAAATACATTTTTGGGAGGGGGGCGTGCGATTACTTTTCTTTGGGTGTGTGTGTATTGTTTACTCCACTCCTATTTTAGAACATTTTGCTAGTGAGTTCACACTGTTGAGGACTGTCCATGGTGTTGCTATCACCTGTGTGTGTGTGTGTGTGTGTGTGTGTGTGTGTGTGTGTGTGTGTGTGTGTGTGTGTGTGTGTGTGTGTGTGTGTGTGTGTGTGTGTGTGTGTGTGTGTGTGTGTGTGTGTGTGTGTGTGTGTGTGTGTCAGGGCAACCAGACTATAGTACTTTTTTTTTGCTTTATTTTGCTTCGCTACTCCTCCCAGTTTTGGCGGCACTCACTTGAGCCATATATCATTGACCGGCTTCATCGGGAATCACTTGCTTGCATTTTGCTAAGAGATACGTTATATAGTTTAATTCATACTAGTAAGACGCCTCACGGCGACATGCAACCTCGCCCTATTCTTGGCCATCTGGCCAGTGATGTATATCGGAAATGTAGAACTGAGATGTGTGTTTTAATAGTTGGTTGCTTCGCGTATACTGTAGTATTGTATGGTCACCAGGCACCCGTGGGATTCTCAAGAGGGATTGTCATTTCAAGGTGCCCCAATTTGATACACATTAGACCAGTGGTCCTCAAATAGAAAAGTGGGCTCAAAGTGCCATTTAAAAACTTCACATGTCCTGCCATTGGCAAGAGAGTAGATTTCCAGTGGATTGGCAGAACATTGAGCTTGTAGATCAGCTATTTTAGATATTTTTATGGCCATGGACTTTGAAGCTTAAATCTACCTATGAAGGTCAATTCTGCTTTTCAATGGGAATGGAGTGGTGTTTTGCCATTTGCGGATTTCTGCAAAAATACGCTCCATTCTCCATAAAAATTAGAAAGGCAAAACAGGGAAAGAAACCTGCTGGAATTGTTCAGGAAAAGAGCAGTAAAGACAGAAGACTTGAAATGGCACATCTGCATATGTGTTAACATAGCATCAAATCCGTTTAACCACTTGTCGGCTTGTAGATCTACTACAAGCCGACAAAGGCCGGGACCCCCTGTTGAAGAGCCACGGACGAGCTGTTGATAAGAGTTCTCAGGGATGTGGGAAGAGGCCTTTACCAGTGTGTGTTTAATGTACTGTATGTTGTATGACCACACAGTGAGCCCCTATTGGGCTTACATATTATTCCAGTGAGGAATGTGTCTCCTTATCCACCTTATCAGGTGTTTGGTCTGTTGTGTCTGCGGGCGTCCAAAGAAAACTTCACATCCCCACTGATAGGCCCTGTGGAATACACACCTCCTGTGTCTATACTTCCTTCCTTCCTTCATCTCTCTCTCTTCTCTCTCTTTGTCTCTCTAAAGAATACATGGGCCACATGCGGCCCCCACTTTCACTTAATGCGGCCCACAGGTTAATATCAGAATACTGATATATTATTGATTTCAGCCGTTACAATTCCAAACATGCAAACATGACCCGCTTTAATTACTACTTATTGGTATTTTAGTCCATACAATTATAACTAAATGCATTGAATTAAATCTCTCTCTCTCTCTCTCTCTCTCTCTCTCTCTCTCTCTCTCTCTCTCTCTCTCTCTCTCTCTCTCTCTCTCTGGCCTAGTGTGAAATGGAAACAAACAAAGGCTAATAAATATATACATGTACACTTAAAGTACCAGGGCGATGTCTGTTGGGAACAATGCCTGTCGGAAAGGACTTTGTCTCTTCTGGGGGGTCCCTGGGACAAAACATTTTCGTAATGGGCTCTGCAGGCTAAATCCCTATCAATTTGGGGGACCTTGACACGAAAACGTTTGAGGACCACTATATACACAGATGACACAAGTCTTTCCCCGTGACCTGCCTCCTGTCAACCTGTCCAAAATAATTGATGCAACGATTTCCACAGGAACCCCCACCGGCCCTCGTATGTAATGCGTTACAGCAGGGGTCTTCAACGTTTTCAGGCCAAGGAACCCTTAGCTGAGAGAGAGATGAAGCAGGGACCCCCTCCACTACATGTTGTATAAACGGGTGTTGCAGATTTACATCGATTTCATAGATAGATTCATAGACTTGTTTGATAGCACTGTCATCAGTCTATGTTGGATTCATGTTAATGTGTTTTTTCAGACATTGATATTTTGTAAACTTGACCTTTCACTATGTACTTGGTCTGCTCTTTTTGACCTCTACACCAAACCTATCTGCCGAAAATAGCGGGTAAAGTTCTCAGAATATGGACAATAGGGTTCAAGTGGTTAATATAAAAATAGGAGAAAAAATGACTCCAAGATTTGGAGGACCCCTTGTAGTAACTCTGGGTGCCGGACCCCCTGTTGAAGACCCCTATGTTACAGGAAGTACTAAGGAACATCAGGGGGTATCCAAAGCCCCCCTGCTTTAGGTGGATTATAGGTGTCATGAATGGCACACAGAGCCCTGACCACATGAACCCTAGCCTCCTATTCTGGGAATGACTGGAATTTCGTCATTTTAGGGGCAAGGCCAGTTGGCCTTTAGTGTTGTCAAATTTTTTAGGGCACAAAGGCCAAGTGCCAGGGCAGGAAGGCCATCAATTAAAACAATGATTTTAAGTCCACGCCAGTCATAATTAATTTAGCTTAAACATTAAGGAAGATTACATTTTTAATTAGGCTAATGTAATACCTTTCAATTAAATAAATATCAAAAAGCTGTTTTTCCATGTGCAGCGGTGTAAAGTAACTAAGTACATTTAATTAAGTATTGTACTTAATTTGTTATTGTAATTTTGAATAACCTTTAGTTACTAGTTACTTTGTATATATAAATTATAATATTATTATATACATGAACCACTTTAGCCCTATTTAGGCTGTTTTTCAAAAGCTGTAGGATCAAAACTAATTTATTTTATTACATAAATTTAACTTAAACATGTTGACAACAGTCCTTATTAATCATAAAAACTAATTCAGTATCACACATTGCTTTTTCTTAGTTTCCTAGGCCAATTACCAAAAAGCAGACCATTTTACCTGACTTCACCCTATACTTTGCGCTTCCAAAAAGTGTCCCAATTTATCTGACTTCACCCTATTGTTTTACACGTAACAGCGTAGCCTACTTTGCGCTTCACTGCAGAGCTGCTGCTGTAGTCTCAGTCTTCATTTGGATCAACGGATTTACAATCTTTTCTTTCTTGCACAAACATGTGATTTAAAGGGGAGCTTTAGCAACACAGAGCACATTGGATATACAGCTCGTTTTGTGTTGACGGCACGGCACTCACAGCAGGCAGCGGCTTGAAAAAAAAAGAAAGAGAGAGAGAGAAAAACTTTCACTCTCTTGCTTGGACACAACGGGAGACAAATATGTGTCCGTCCATGCAGTGAGCAACTGGAAAGCTGGCGTCTCATATTATCAAAACTAACTAGCACAGCACACAGGTGCAGCCAATGACAGTGTGACATTAATGCACATTGTCGTGAAATACAGACAGACTAGCAGCAGAGCTCCGTTTGAAGGCATTCCTTCGCACATCCGGATTTATTCAACAGGCTGCGTTAGATTTAACTCCCGTGTAGCCCGGTGATGCTTTTGTGTTGTATAAACACTGTGTCGCGGGACTCCGGCGGCTGCTACGAGCATAAATCGAATCTACTACTGGTCATATAAGCAGCTCAACCAATCAGGCACTGCTGTCACCGTAATGACTGGAAAATCGCGCAGATGGAAAACGGTGAAATGAAGTTAACGGACTGCTGTGGGCGCCGGGGCACCACGGCCACTGTGGCCGTTTGGGCATGTCATTTTTCGAGGGGCACACGGCCAAAGAGAGGGGCAACGGCGGCCATGGCCGTCGTGGCCGCCGTGAATTTCCTGCCCTGGTAATAGGCGAACATTCAGCAAAAAATATAATATTCTGCCAAAAGAACATTCGACCAATAGAGAACATTGGAAAAAAAATACTTTATTTATTCAGGGGAGCCCATTGAGAAGTTCTCTTTTTTCAAGGACACCCTGATCACAGCATATAAAACACAAGCAATGAAAAACAACACAACAACCAGCAATTGAATCACAGTACAACCTAACGGATGCAACAATACAGTGATTACATGAAGCAGGTGCAGTCACTAAAAATAGCAGAACATTTTGTGAAAGAGAAGAAAAATCTCCTTGTGTTGCAACGCCTTGTGAGCTTGTAGCTCGGCCATTTTAGCTTTTTGACGTATAGATCAAAGTCTTTAGGGGTTGAGGTGGTTAAACTGTTGATGTCAGGCCTCCCCATGGCCGGGCTTGGGGGGGGGGGGGACCCACACCCACCCACCCGCCCCCCAGGCCCATAACACCCAGCTGATTTATCCCTGATTGTTAGGACCCCGCCGGAGCCCGCCTCTCAATTGGCTCCATATGAGCGCGGTGCCGAGAGGTCATCTATAACAATCATTTTCAGTGGCTCATTATTCCCGGGCCAAACAACCCAAAAGACCCAATTTCCTACCGTGCTGTTCATAAACGTGACAGATGGCCCCAACCTGGAAAAGCTTTGCTATAATCGTTAAGGCCACTGAAGTGCTGCATACAATGCTCTTTAGTATATGTAGCGCTGCTCTCTCTCTCTCTCTCTCTCTCTCTCTCTCTCTCTCTCTCTCTCTCTCTCTCTCTCTCTCTCTCTCTCTGTGTCTCTCTCTCTCAACCCCAAGTCCTTCCACCTTGCCTGTGTTCATTTTTTCCACAGTGAAGAATGTTAAGGAGGAGAAGGCAGTGTGTTTAATAGCCTTAGGCCATATTCCACCCCAGTTTAATTTTCCTGCTCTTCGTATATGGCCCAGGATGGGAGCACACACTTTTATTTTCAGGTGTTTCTCTCTCTTTCTCTCTCTCTCTCCCCCCTTTCACGTGAGACAGTAGTACTTAAAATCACAGAGACAGACCGAGGCCGAGACAAGGTCCCCCTTTCATGGCGGGGACCTGCCACGTTCTGGCATGTAGGGGTCATCTGGTCACTTGACGGAGTCCCGCACCACTCCGCATGTCGGCCTGTGAGGGGCTTTTCTTGTCGGGGAAATGCCTGTGTGATAAGCCCTGGCTCGGAACAACAGCTGAGACCAGTGCCGCGTTCGAGACAACTTGGAAACCCCGCGATAAATACAACCTACAGACAGCTTTTGAACGCTGATCCAACGTGCAAAGTTGAAGTCTGAAATTTGGACTTGATTTGAACATAACTGATGTCATAGCAATAGTTGTACAGTTGTTTGAGTGTTGATTGTTGAATTTACCACAATGGAAAAAAGCCTCTGGCTTTTTTGTGTCTCATCCATTTGGCGTCTTTGCTAACTTGTTGTACTGCTGTAACCTACTTTAAAATGAAATGTCAATACAATATCCAATCAATCAATCAATCAATCAATCAATCAATCAATCAATCAATTATAACAAAAACATGGAATCCTTCATGGTTTTTAAGGATTGAGTTCTTAGCAAACGCTTATCAAAGTGTATCAATGACTTTGAGCTCATATATCGGTTACTTTTTTGAAAGTTTGAATAAGGCTTAATTAAATAATCTATTGATGATCTATCCTTATTTTGGGCATGTCATTACTCATTATAGGTAGAAAAAAAGAAAGAACACAAAACGATAAATACGCTTTTTAACACGCTTAAAAGTAATGGGTTAGGTTTAGGGTTAGGGCAGCCTTAATTCCTAGCGGTATTGAACACAGCATTTGGCTCACAGTTATTTCCTTGCCAGGAATGTAAATGAAGGAAGTGACATGCTGGATTACAGGCAAGCGCCATGACACATGGGTGGCAAACTCGGACGGGAAGTTCGATGAAATACATGGCGGTGAATGAGAGTCGGCTTATGAACAAACACTATTTCTGAACGATTGCAACCTTTGTCATATAATCGGTTCAGGGATATAAAGGGATATAAAAGAAGACATATCACAGGTTGTTTTGTGATCACAGGTTTTTCGATGTGCACAGTACGTCATTTTATTGAGGCATCTAAACAGCGACAGGTATCGTTTCAGGCTCAGTAGTATCATGAGATTTGGTCAACTGACATTGATGGACACTGGACAGTCTTAATAATAATGTTGCAAGTTCTAAACGTACTTTGTTCTCTTTAGTTACCTCTATGAAATTATACAGTGTACACATCGAAAAGCAACAAAGCAGAAAACAGTGTGTGATAAATCATTTTATAAAGGTCTCATTGTTCAGAAATAGTGATTATTCAGTGGCAGTTTGCCACCCAGTGTCGACGAATCTTCCGGCTGGAATTGCTGGTTGGAGAAAATGGTGTCGGTGTCCTTTCCTTAATGTACCTTCCTTGGTTCCTAGCGGTGTTGAATGCAGCATTAGCCTTGGCTCGCAGTTAGCTCTGCCTGTTTCACACACAAGTGTGCTTTCCTCATCATTTTGGAACGTTGTCATGAATGACCTCTTTCATTTTTCCCCTCCTCCTCCGATAATAAACCAAACTCCTCTACTCAGCATTTAAATATAAAAAGAGAAGGGCTTCCTTTTTTTTCTTCTTTCTTTTTTTAAATATTTCCATTTCTGACTTTTTTGGCAAAACAGACTGCTAGCTCATAACTGTAACTCTATCCTCTCTATGGTGGGTTTGCGTGGGCAAACGGGTGGACAGCTGTGTGCGTGCGTGCTTGCGTGCGTGCGTGTGTTGTACATCAGTTGATGTCCATGCAGCCTCTCTCACGTGGTCAGAGACCCAGCCCTCTTACGTCAGCGGGTCCAGTGACGGGAGGCTCTGTGTGAATCAGCAGCATGGCAGCAGTCCAGAGAAATACCCAGGCAGAGCCAAGTCCTGATTGGGTGAGCTGTGACGGAAGTCTGCGGTTGGTCTGTGGTCGGCTCTGAGGCAGTGGTTCTCAAAGTGGACCTTCAGGGTTCCTTGAAGGGATTTAAAAATGGACCCTTACAGGTCTGTAACTCTGAGAGTGTACAAATGGACCCTTACAGATCTGTAACTCTGAGAGTGTACAAATGGACCCTTACAGGTCTGTAACTCTGAGAGTGTACAATTGGACCCTTACAGGTCTGTAACTCTGAGAGTGTACAAATGGACCCTTACAAGTCTGTAACTCTGAGAGTGTACAATTGGACCCTTACAGGTCTGTAACTCTGAGAGTGTACAATTGGACCCAAATGGATCCTTACAAGTCTGTAATTCTGAGAGTGTACAAATGGAAACAAATGGAGTAGTGTGTAGTTGTCCTGTCAGTTCAAAGGAAAATGTTCTGCACGTCCATTTGTCGCTGGAGCAGGACAACCTAACAACATATCTAAAATGTTTTTTTTTACAACTCAGGTCCAGTTTAGGAAGTCTAGACTAGAGGGTTTATTTATGTGGTTAACAACCTGTATTATAGTAACCTCGTGTCACCAGACTTTCCACCTCTGAGGAAAATCCTTCCTAAACCGGAAACATGGACGAAGAAGCGGCGTCGCTTTGTTTTGGTCCCCCCTGTTTGTTTCTCCAATCCCTATTTAAATGCAGTCTTTGCCAGTCGCTACAAGTTGGACTAAAAGATGGATTACTAAAATACATTTTCCCAAATAAGAAAAACTACGCCACATCAGGGGGTAGGCCCTAAAATTATGCCCTTGAATGCAGGGATTTATTTTGGGTTAACACCAAAGTGTAGTCCGTCTGATGACTACAACAGTATACTATACAGACTATACAGTATGTATATGAGATGTTTGAACTGGTGTAAAGATGTGTGTCATTCATTGATTCCCTAAAATAAGGAACAAAGTGTGTCTTTTAGATCCGATTCCTTATTTCAGATGGACGGTTTGGCAACCCCAATATATCCTGTGTGTGGTTCGCCTCCTGTGCGTGGATGCCTCAACTTTTTTGCGTCGCTCACCTTCCCGACCGCGGCGGCTTACACTTTCTCATCCGAGTCAGACACGCTTGTCTTATGAAAATATGGGGGGGAGGAGGGCTTGGGTGGGTGGGGGTTGGAGGGGGGGGGGGGCTAACCCCCATCTCTCCCCAACCGTCTTTCATCCTCGAGGCTCTGTGACCCTCCCATGTGTGCCTCTAATCTCTCCCTTGTGTCTCTGAAATGTCGGCGGCGGGAGCAGAGAGGAGCGAGTATGTACACGCTTTGGCTATGGATTTCCCATGGAATGCGCTGTTTTTCGGTTCACCCGGCGCGCGTTGCCTGTTTTGATAGGCGGTGATTATGGACTATTTATTTTCCTACTGGGTGTGGGAACCCAAACCTGTTGGTACACTACCATTGTGGAAGGCGGGTTACTTGGTTGCCTGAGCTCGGGAAGCCATGACTCACACATACACACACACACACGCACACACACACACACACGTGCACGCGCTCACGTTTGATTTACCTATAGCCTACTTACGAGGACATTAAAATTAAAGGACATGCATCGGAAATAGCGGGGAAAAGGTAGCTCGGAAAATAGCCGATCCACAAGCTTGTTGCGCTTCGCAGTGTGACGCGTTATGAGATTGGAGAGCGGCTGTTTTCCAGTGCTACGACACCAGCAGGGAACCAAGTATGAATCTGGCCTCTGAACCTCACCTCTAAATGTCCAGCTCTAACCCCAGCACCAACCTGAACCTGGACCCAATTCTAAACCTCTACAAATCATTTCTAACCATACCATGTGAGGATGAGGAGAATGGACCTCACACTGTCTACTCTATTTCTACTATACTCAAATCGCCGTTGTCGGGTGGAAACCTTGTATGTCCAAAACCGTTCGTTTTGTATTTACCATTTTAAAAACGATCTAAACTAGTGAAAATAGCCGATCTACAAACATACAACGCCTGTGCTTCCACTAGCCGTGTGCGACGGTCTCGTGCGATGAAGCAGGACTTTGCTTTGCGAAGAAACGTTCAAATTTGAAAATTGGAGATACAAGGTTTCTGCCCGACAGTGACGGAATTCTATACTCTTGGTGATATTTGGTACTCACAAGTATAGTAATACAAGTACACACACACACACACACACACACACACACACACACACACAGACACACACACACACACACACACACACACACACACACACACACACACACACACACAGTCGATTAGATTAGATCTGTAATTAACAAGCGAGGTTACACTGAGAGCCACCTCAAGGTGTGTTTTGATAACAGGAAGATAAAAGAGGGGGAATTAGAGCATCAGAGGGAGAAGAGGGGAAAACCTGTCTCACTCCAGTACAACTGGAGAAACCGCTCGGGACGCACGGAACGGGTCGGGATGATGCTCTGTGCGTGCGCGTGTCATGTGTGCACGCACATGCGTGTCATGTGTGCACGCACACGCGTCAATGACTGCCCAAGCGTCTTGCATGACTTATAGATTAGATCCTATTTAATTTATAACTAAGCTAAATATATTGACAATTTTATCAACAAATAAAAACTATACCAAAATGTTAGGGAGGGACCACCCTAGGCTACAGGGGAAAACAATTAAATGTACTTAAAATAAATTCCTCATGCCTGTTGCTAAGGTATGGCAACATGACAGTCATGATCCATACCTCAGCTTTTGCTGAACTGACGCTACTGAGAGAGAGAGAGATGCATGCAGGGAGGTATAAGGGAGGCCCTGGGCCTCAAGACAATTCCCAGGACGTCTGAGGGGGGTTCATTTCACACAACACAGGAAATGTTTGACCTCACACCCTGTGAAAATGTCCGGACAGCAACAGACCAACTTGTGTTCAAGGTGTATAACAAGGCAGCGGGGGGTCTCACGCTGCAGAGAACAGCCCATCTGCAAAAAGCCCGCCAAAGTGCTGCGTGCATACGAGGTGCTTTGAGGGGTGGGGGGGCTCTGATCAGCTATTTCCGGCACGTGACACTAAATATCATACAACAAAGCATAAATCAGGCTTATGACGGGACTTAATTAAGACCTGGCGGGCAGATCTTACTGCACACACACACACACGCATGCACGCACGCACGCGCGCACACACACACACACACACACACACACACACACACACACACACACACACACACACACACACACACACACACACAGCAAACACAGCAAACACCACCTCCAAACAACCAGAATCCTTTGGGCTCAGCTGCTCAGCAGGTCTCATCTGCTATAAGAGAAAGCCTTATAAGCTTAATTTATAATGTGTGTGTGTGTGTGTGTGTGTGTGCGTGTGCGTGTGCGTGTGCGTGTGCGTGTGTGTGTGTGTGTGTGGCGTCTGCATGGGTTTTGTCTTTGCACATGTTATATATTTAGTGTTCTGTACAGATTGGGGTTGATGGCCGCCTGCCATCCTCTAAAGTTGTCCACATCTTTATTTGCGCTAATGAGATGCAGTATGTGTGCCCGAGTGACGTCATCGGTCCTCCAGAGAATGGCTTTGAAGACCCCCATGTCGTACAGTATGACCAACTGTCTTTACAGAGGTCACCAGGGGGAAACGTTTATCATCTGCGTCTGTGGTTCTCACCATGGTGACAGTGAAGTGACAATTTATAACACATTTACTGCCACAACCCGAAGAACACGGAAAAATGCCACTGTCTCTCTCCGGCAGACCCGAGGAACCTGATAATTGAATATGCTTTAATCGCTATAAAACAATTAAAAGTATGATCACCGATATCCATTAAAACCGGATACGGATGTCCGGGACCAGAAACAGGGGGCGGGACAACCGCTCCCTGTATCCTGTCCCCGACTTTTTAATAGCAGTAAGATAGAGATGTACCGAAAGGAAAATTCTTGGCCAAATCCGAATACTAGGAAACACTTGATTGAATACCGAATGGCTGAATATGAGTGATGTAAAAAAATGGTGGAGTGATGTAAAATCTTCTATGTTCTTGGTGGAGTGAAGTAAAATCTTCTACGTCCTTGGTGGAGTGATGTAAAATCTTCTATGTTCTTGGTGGAGTGAAGTAAAATCTTCTACGTCCTTGGTGGAGTGATGTAAAATCTTCTACGTCCTTGGTGGAGTGATGTGAAATCTTCTATGTTCTTGGTGGAGTGATGTAAAATCTTCTACGTCCTTGGTGGAGTGATGTAAAATCTTCTACGTCCTTGGTGGAGTGATGTGAAATCTTCTACGTCCTTGGTGGAGTGATGTGAAATCTTCTATGTTCTTGGTGGAGTGATGTAAAATCTTCTACGTCCTTGGTGGAGTGATGTAAAATCTTCTACGTCCTTGGTGGAGTGATGTAAAATCTTCTACGTCCTTGGTGGAGTGATGTGAAATCTTCTACGTCCTTGGTGGAGTGATGTGAAATCTTCTATGTTCTTGGTGGAGTGATGTAAAATCTTCGGTGCTATGGCATTGGTCCGAAATCTCATTGTTCCTGCATCTCATTAGTCAGAATCTGGTGATGTTAACCTGGTGAAAAATACTATGCCTAAACCTAAACCTAACCCTAACCTCCGTAAAACTATGCTTAAACCAAACCCTAATCCTAAACCTAATTAAATGCGGACTAATTAGATGTAGGACTAATGACATTTCGGACTTATGGGCAGTCCCCAAATCTTCTACGTTCTTGGTGGAGTGATGTAAACTCTGTTCTTGGTGGAGTGATGAAAAATCTTCTATGTTCTTGGTGGAGTGATGTAAACTCTCCTACGTTCTTGGTGAAGTGATGTAAAATCATCTACATTCTTGGTGGAGTGATGTAAAATCTTCTACATTCTTGGTGGAGTGATGTAAAATCTTCTATGTTCTGGAGTGATGTCAAGTCTTGGGTCTTCTCGGGTGGACTGATGCAAAACGTGGAACGTCTCACATGAGCTCACGGAGCAGCCGGCCAGCTGCTTCCTCTCACAGATCCGGCAGAGACAGGAATGCACTCTCCTCTGGGCTCTTTTCATTCATAAGAAATAAAGCGTGGACCAGCATACGGGGGCCGCAGCGAGAGTGAGGGTCTGGAAAAAGCCATTGAAGTGACAAGAGATGGTCCGGGTGGGAAGTGCTGGGAGGTTTGGAACGGGGGGGGGGGGGGTGCTGTGCAGGGTTGTCACAAGGGGGGGGAGTGGGGGGGTTACTTGGCCCAGGGGCGTCACACCAAATTCTGGGCCCTGGGTACAAGGATTCACTGCGGGCCCCCCATGAATGTTAACTATTGAAAAATAGCAGATATACAAGCTCTTGTATATCTGCTATTTTTGAAAAATCTTGAAAATGTGTGCAAGAAACCTATGTCAAGGACCCCCAAGATGATATGCATTTGGCCACGGACCCCGATCTCAAAATATTTAGTTCCAGGGACCCCCCAGAAGCAAAATTTGAGTTAGAAATGTTCGCTTAAAAAATACATATATTCAAAGATTTTCACACATTTTCACAACTTTTCAAAAATAGCAGATCTACAAGCTCACAGCGCGGCACTCGGTGCCGCGCTGTGAGCTTGTATATCTGCTATTTTTCAATAGATAAAGTTATTAGGGCCCCTCCACCTTGGGCCCCAGTAACTCAGTCCCACTTTCCTACCCCTTGTGATGCCCCTGCTAGGGCCCAAGGTGGAGCGGCCTTAATTATTTTATACTTTAGCTATTGAAAAAATAGCAGATCTAAGTCGTGAATCGCCACAAATCTTTGAATATATGTACTTTTTTCAAGCGAACATTTGTAACTCAAATTTGCCTTCTGGGTAGTCCCTGGAACTAAGTAATTTGAGATGGGGGTCTGTGGCCAAATACATATAATTTGGGGGGTCCTTCACATGAAAAGGTTTGAGCACCACTGACATAGAAACATAGGTTTTTCAAAAAACCTTAGAAGGATTTAAAATATTCAAAGACTTTTTCACGATTTTTCAAAAATAGCAGATCTACAAGCTCGCAGCGCGGCACTGCGAGCAATTGTATATCTGCTATTTTTCAATGGTTAAAGCACAAAATGTGAGTGAATCCTTGTACCCAGGGCCCAGAATTTGGTCTGACTCCCCTGTGTGTGTGTGTGTGTGTGTGTGTGTGTGTGTGTGTGTGTGTGTGTGTGTGTGTGTGTGTGTGTGTGTGTGTGTGTGTGTGTGTGTGTGTGTGTGTGTGTGTGTGTGTGTGGTGGGAGGGAGGGGTCTAGGAAAAAAACAGGGGACATAATATATGGAGCTGGGAGCAGATCTCTCAACGATCTCAGTCTCGCATGACGGGGTTTCAAACTGTGATACAAACCCACTGTGGGGCTTTTTGTGTTGTCTATTTTTTCTTTTTTTTGTGCCTGTTCTGTCCGATGGCACACAGGAAAAATAGACGATCTACAAGTTCACAATGTGTAAGGTTGAAGCTGCATTACGTATCTTTTCAATTTAATTTACAGTTCATTCATTTAGCAGACCCACAATGATAATAAGGGCAGGGGATTTTTAGTGTGTTACTAAAGCGGTGTATTTCGATCGGGCCTTTTGACTCAAAGGCTTTCAGCCTTCAGGAAGAAACCAAAAATACACAGCAGGAAGACATATTTGCATATTATAACCACACCCGGGGGTCATGACTGTCTCTTACAGTCATGTTAACTCCATAGACAAATAAATAAACAAAAAAAGCACAAAACTATGGCACCCCGTCTTTAATAGTGCGGTCAAGAAAGACAAGGCATGGTCATCATATCGTCGTTGTCGGGTTAAAACCTTGTATGTCCAAAACCGTTCATTTTGCATTTATCATTTTAAAAATGATTTAAACCAGTGAGAACAGCCGATCTACAAGCACAGAGGCGTTGTGTGCTTGTAGATCTGCGGTTTTCACTACTTTTGTGCGACGGCCTTGTATGATGAAGCAGGGCTTTACCTTGCGAAAGAACATACACATTTGAAACTTGGAGATACGAGGTTTCCACCTGACAACGACGATATGTTGGTTCAGTCACTATCAATGGAGCAGAGGGTGGCAGGAAGGGCAGGAGTGAAAGCCTTCCCCACAATAATGGGACAGCAGTGGCTCGGGAGGTAGAGCGGCCACTTGGAAACCGGAAGGTTCCCAGTTCGATCCCGGGCTCCCCCAGAATTAGTCTCGAAGCGTCCTTGAGCAAGACACTGAACCCTTAATTGCTACCAGTGACCAGGTCGGTGCCTTGCATGGTTTCCTCTGCCATCGGTGTACGAATGTGTGTGTGAATGGGTAGTTTCACGTAGCCAGACAACTATTCTACAATCTCCGAATAATATATAGAGTCTGGAACTACAGCTCCTGACCGGCGAGTAATGGAAGCTGGCATTTCCGTTCATGAAAATACATTTTAAAATGTAATTTCTGCTAAGCAGCAAGCTAAATATGCTTAGGTGATTTTTATTTATATTAACACATTGACCGCCATTTTAACATACCTCCGTACTCCCACCTGCCATTCGTCTCCATAGACTTCCATGTAATTGGGTGTGCACGGATCATGCACACCCATGCCTAGATAATGCACCACGTGTGTCCACCTTGCTCACAGCTTTCAAACAAAAAAATCCGAATGGAAATCCGTTCAGGCATTCCTGAGATAACAGCCACTATGTTTAACAAAGATGGCTGCCAAAATGGCTACCATGCTTGAAAGATGGGGTTGCTATGGGGGTTAAACATGAAATTTCGCGATTGCTATCATGCCTACTCCATTTTTTGGGGTCAAAATTTAAAAAAAAAAAAAAAAAAAATTGAAATTTTTTTTTTTTTATTTTTTATTTTTTTTTTATTCTCGGGACTATCGGGCCTGGCGGGGAAAGACATTGGAATAATCTCGGGACTATCGGGCCTGGCAGGGAATGAGTTAAGCTGCGTCCAAACCTGAAGCTATTTCTTCTATTCTAGTCGCTTCTATCGCTTCACTTTGGTCGCGCAGGTCTGCGTTGGTAAAAAATCATGTCCCGTTGGAATCAAGGCAAAACACCCGGAAAAAAGGCAGTCCCAACTCCAAACACCAAAAACATGTCTGTGTCTCCGGACAACATCAACGCTGATTGGCTGTCAGGACGCGATGGGTGGAGTGGGGGTGAAGCGAAGGTCGCTTCCAAATGGGCCGATGATACGAGGCGACCGTTCACGCGCCCCTTTCGGATCGTTTGCGCCGCACCCGTTCGCGCCGCGCTCGGTCGCGCATCGTCTCGTCTTTGCATTCACTTATGTATGTAATCGCGCCGCTCGAACCATCCAGCTTTGAACCCAGCTTTAGGATAAATGTGAGCGATGTTGAAAACAAAACGGAAGTGGGGAGGAGGCTTCACTTCCGCTTTACCCGGACACTCATCATAAGACGACGGGAGCATTTGCAAATTGCGGGAGTCAACAGTCTGGCCTCGCGAGACTAGTGAATGGGTGAATGTCATGCACAACCATTGTAAAGCGGGAGAATTTCGCTGTTTCTACGTGTCATCTTTTCGACACCCAAACCTAACCCTTACCCTAACCCTAACCTCCGTGGGGTGAGTCGTGGTGAAAGAAATGCAAATGCCCCCCCTTTCCATGCCATACCTGAATAGCCGACCTCCAAGCTCACAACGCGCCGCAGCGTGATGTGTTGTGAGCTTGGATGTCTACTATTTTCGATATTTTCACCAAAAGGCCCTTTTCGAAGTTTCAGCCCATGCCCCTCTAACATTCTCTGCACGTCCCTGCCGGAGAGGAGAGGAGAGGAGAGGAGAGGAGAGGAGAGGAGAGGAGAGGAGAGGAGAGGAGAGGAGAGGAGTGTTGCCAAGTCTGGTTATTATAAGCGACTTTGGGCTTGTTTTTCTGTAATGTCTCTTGTAAATATTGGTGTGTTTTGGGGGCTTGTTTCTGAAGCGTAGCTTACTATTTGGGTTCACTTCCTGATGTTGTTTAAACCAGTGTTGAGCAAACATCTTCATGTCAAGGAGAACCGAATTAATAAGTATTTGTCCGTGGACTGAAAATCTGAAAACGTGTGTGTGTGTGTGTGTGTGTACGCGTGCAAGTTGCTTCTTTTGGGCTTGTCTTCGTAGGCCTGGCCCCTTGTTTCTCTTGCGAAATCTGGCAACACTGGAGGTGAGTGTTGAGAGAGAGAGAGAGAGAGAGAGAGAGAGAGAGAGAGTCTGAGGAACCAGCGATCACTCAGGAGGTCTGGAACTTTGACCTTTGACCCCATAGCGGAGTGGATGCCACCATGGTGAAAATGTGAGAGGTGAGGTATGTGAGACCCCCGGCCCCGGCGGAAACTAACCCCCCGACACACACACACACACACACACACACACACACACACACACACACACACACACACACACACACACACGATGATGAATGGGATGTTAGCATTGACACAAATTGGCCCCTAATAATGACACAAGGCTGCTAAGCACACACGCTAACACACAGCGACATGGACGGATGGGACGGACAGACAGACAGACAGACTGATGGATGGAGGGGGGGGGGGGAGGGAGGGAGGGAAATGGAAAGGAGGGAAGAGCGAGGGATTGAAAAGATGAAAAAAGGGCGAGCTGGGAAAGAGTTACCTTACCCAGTGGGATAGAGAGAGAAAGAGAGAGAGGAGGGAGCAGATTTATGACTGAAGGAATCTCTGTAGTTCTTTTCTCTCCATTCCTCCTGAAACCTGAAGAGAGAGAGAGAGAGAGAGGACACAGAATTGTAAACTGTATGTTTTCAGTTATTCTTTTACATCGTCGTTGTCAGGTGGAAACCTTGTATGTCCAAAGCCGTTTGTTTTGTATTTATCATTTTAAAATTGATTTAAACTAGTGAAAACAGCCGATCTACAAGCACACAACGCCTCGCACCGCGAGGCGTTGTGTGCTTGTAGATCGGCTGTTTTCACTACCTTTGTGCGACGGCCTTGTGTGATGAAGCAGGGCTTTACTTTGCGAAAAAACTTACAAATTTGAAACTTGGAGATACGAGGTCTCTGCCCGACAGTGACAATGTTATTTTGTCCTTTACCTTTCGCTCTTCTATCCTCCTCTCCTCTCCTCTCCTCTCCTCTCCTCTCCTCTCCTCTCCTCTCCTCTCCTCTCCACGGCCCCGGGCCGGTAAAAAGTGTTTACATTGAGTCCATACATACTACACGGCGTAGCGGCTAAAAATAGCAGCACGGCGGCGGTTCTCGTGCCGAAAGCGGTACATAGAACCTCAAAGCCTCGCCGCCTCCCCCCCCCCCCCCCCCCCCCTCCCCTTCTTTTATAGCTTCAGCATGACGTTTTCCCCTTTTCCCTTCTCTTTATATTGTCCCCCCTCCCCTCTCCGTCCTCCCCTAACAACAAGGCATCCCTCTGTCTCCGGTAGGAAACACATGTATTAGATTAAAGGGCCCCCGTTTCGGGAGGCGAGGGGTCACACTCCTGTCAGTAATTGAAATGCGATTATGTATGAGCTAACATGATTACAGAGGATGGGGGGGTGATTGAAAGGTGAGGGGTGTTCTGTGATGTACCCCTGGCTCCCCTTGTTCGGCACCGGGGCATTCCAGAGGTAATGGAAACACCAATGAATGAAACCCCACTTTCCTTACAGGAAAGAAAGGCTGAGAACTAGACTAGAGGCCCCGCGTAGCCAGATTTTTACACGCGTCGACATGTCGAAAAGTATAGCATCCCATCTACACGCTTGTGGATCCGCTATTTTTAGTTTGGTTATTGTTGGTAACTGTTGTCCCATAACCGGCGATGTGCGCAGACAAAACTATATGCAGACTTTCTGGCTGCAGAATATGGAAACCCCGTCCGTGGGGGCGACCTCCTCGTCTGCTGGAACGCGGCTTCAGCCCACAAGTGCTTTTGTCAGACTTTTGGGTGTTCTGTGCTCGGTATTCATACTAGTCTAAGTCAGGGGTCTTCGACGTTTTCAGGCCGAGGACCCCTTAGTTGAGAGAGAGATGAAGCAGGGACCCCCACTACCTTTTCATAGATATAGTTTCATTGTTTGACAGCACAATCATCAGTGTATTTTGGATTCATGTAAATTTGTGTTTTCAGATATTTAACCACTCAATACTTAATAAACTTGACCTTTCACTGTACTTAGTCTGCTCTTTTCCCCCTCCAAAGCTCTTTGCCACAAATAACCGATCTACAAGCGCACAACGCCTCGCAGCACGAAAGGGGGTAAAAAACAAGTTCCTATCACACAAAGATTTGGACGACCCCCTGTAGTAACTCTGAGGACCCCCTACGAGTCCCGGACCCCCTGTTGAAGACCCCTGGTCTAAGTTTTGGACAGTGAGTTAACACCTGGAGTGCCTAACACTAGAGATGTGCCGACTGATCGTGAGTGATCGCGATCGACCGATAATGCCTCTATCGGCTTTGATCGGTATCGGCTCTGCCTCTATCGGTTTTGCCGATCTACAAGCTAGATCAGCTATTTTCACAATATTTATCTGTGGGACTGAATGTAACCTCAGCTTCAACTCCTACAAGTTGAATTGGATATTAAAGGACCTCAGCCTGCAATCTCCTTATGTTTATACTTAATATACAATGTCATTGTTTTGTAAGAAGAATCATTAAATATACTATACATGCTGCTACAGTAACACAATAAATAGAAGAATGTTTGGATTTGATGCTGTGATCGGGAATATCGGTAACGGCCCCAAAAATCGCAATCGGAGCATCTCTACCTAACCCGTTCCCATGCATGTTAACAATTCCCTGGCATTGTCATTGCGAGGACCATAGAGGCATAGAGGAACTATAGGTAAGGACACAGTTTCTGTCAGGACTCAGGAATATGGTACCATCCAGCGTCCGTCAGTCAAACTATTCCCCCAGGGCCCTGTGAAGCAAAGTCCTATATGAGGTGGCCACTGGCCAGACCATGTTCAAATCGTTTTATACTAGTAGTAATAACTACTCCCGCCGCTCTGCCGCCACTCGCGGGATCGCGGAATCGCAGATTCCTGGGGGGACTATAATATGACTGACTGACTGACTGAGGTTGCCATGTTAAGGTCAGATGGGTGGACCGTGAAAGCTTTCAAGGTTTTCAAGCGAGCCCTGATCCAGAAAAGGTTGAGAGCCGCTGCTTTAGTTGTCCCAGAGTTGAGTTTTTAGTGCACCTGCTGTGGTCTCATTTGGCTGTTTATTCATTACTGTAGGTAACTTGTTGAGAACATAAGCAGCAGAACCGTAACAGCAATAGTCGAGGGAACGGTTGATATTGTCGACGCTGATTGAATCGCGATTCGAATCGTTTTTTTTTCATGAATCGTGGCATGCCTATTTGTTACTATTCTTTGCCTATTTGTATGCAACTCCAAATGCGCTGAGTCGGCAGAAGCAGACAAGGCACCGCTCGGCTCAGGAACTTGTTTTGCGATGTTGTTCAGCCACTGACTCATAGTTTTGTTTCAGTTTTTTTTTATTTTTTTTTATTGCCACCCTTGCTGTATCAAACAGTACTTTATCTGACAGAATTTCTCTGAAAGGTACGGTATAGTTACGTAAAGAGGTTTCCGGGTCTAGGGATGGGATGATAAGCAATATTATCGTTTATCGTGATAAAAAACACTCACGATAATCGTATCATGGAGATTTAATTTATCGTGATATCGTCCTCCGTCATGCACTGGGATCAATTCACCTTTTATTTGCAGAGCTGCATATCCGGTACCACTTATTAACCATCTATAATTGGTAAAAGGTACTTATAATAAACATACTTGATAGTCTTTTTTTCACTCTGTATAAAATGTCTATGCCAAAAAATATTTGATCTACAAGCTCACAACGCGTTGCAACGCGTTGCAACGCGTTGTGAGCTTCTAGATCAGCTAATTGTTGGCAAATGTTCCACGCCAGGATAATGGATTTTGATTATCGTGATAATATCGTAAATCGCGGTTTCTTTTGTCACAATAATCGTGATATGAAATGTTCATATCATCCCATCCTTATCCGGGTCTAAATGGGCTAAATCAAAACTCTTAGACGACTGTGGCATCCCCGGAATAGGGATGGTAAGGTTAAAGTGGTTAATGTTGAAAAAAGAAAGAAAAGATAATTATAGTTATTGAACAAAGAGTTGCAGCTGGCCGGGCTGGCCTGGCAGCACAGCTCAGGTTGTGCTCTAGATAGATATGACTGTGGGTTCCTTGCTATTATCTGGTGTAGCATCACCTCCATCATAGATGAACACGCACTGTAGCATTTCTCTGCACCAGGTTTCATGATAAGAATCCATTCATTACATGCACACACACGGTCACACGCATGCGCGCGCTTACACACACACACACACACACACACACACACACGTACACACAGGTGCGACCCACATTAGCATCGCTGTCGGGTGGATGAGTTGATGATGAATTGAAATACGTACTGTAGGACCACAATGGAACCAACTACGTCCCTATAGGACTTTTCTTTTTGTGTTGTCCTTTTAGCCTTTATGTCGTTCTGAGACACGTGCTGTTTCCATTTCTGACTAATTACGTATCCAATCAATCAAAATCTTGCATGCCTAAAATTGCTACTTTTCAGGAAATTAAAATAAAAAGAAAGAACCTGTGTGTTCCCAATGGATCCAAATGTTGTTAATATTTAGTCACAAGCTATAATACTTTTCACTGGTTACATAGGTTATAAAACCCACAGACAGACTTAACCACTTTCCCTTAAAAAAAAGAAAGAAAAATAAAAAGTTTTAGTGTGCCACGATTAATAGTATGATGAAGTAGGGTGTTAAATTATTGATCGCATGTGGACATTTGGCGTTGCGAGGCGTTGTGAGCATGTAGATCTGCTATTTTCACAATATAACCATGCCTCAACTCTTTGTGCTCGTCAGGGTGGGGTGGGGGTGGGGGGGTAGGGGGGGGGGGGGGGGTCCCAGTTAAAATATTATTATTTTGGGGGTCGCGGCCTGAAAAGGTTGAGAACCACTGGTGTAGGGCAGGCTCTATGCCAAGCAGAAATTAGTCTCTTCCTCTCTTCCTTCACAGGTGTTACCAATGATACTAATGAAGGCTCTGTTCCATTCTGGTCAAACAGAGTCAGGGTGCTGATATTGTGCATGTTGGCTCACTGAAACACTCTGCTACACCAGTGGGCCTCAAATTGGGGTAACTCTGAGAGTGTGCAGATAAAACCAAATGGTCCATTTGGTTCCATTTGTACTCTTTCTGAGTTATGGGGGTTCTTAAAATCAAAAAGTCTGAGAACCACTGTGCTACACTAAATAGAAGAGAGCCTTCATTAGTATAATAGGTAAGACCCGAGAAGGAAGTAAGGATGCGGCCCAATTTCTTTATATGGCTGCTGTGCATAGAGCCTATTAACTGCTTTAGTGCCTATCCCGAACTAGTTCGGGATAATTTGGACCGTCCTGGGTGCCTATCCCGAACTAGTTCGGCTTTAAAATCGAACCTCTGTTCGAAGTGGAGCTGTGTGTGTGTGTGTGTGTGTGTGTGTGTGTGTGTGTGTGTGTGTGTGTGTGTGTGTGTGTGTGTGTGTGTGTGTGTGTGTGTGTGTGTGTGTGTGTGTGTGTGTGTCTGGCCTGGCCTGAACAACAGCGCCCTCGTGTGGTCACAAAAGGTCCTGTAGGCTACAGACACGCAGACAGACAGACCCACACACACGGCCACGTATAGGGAGCTCCACACAGCTCCAAAAATGTATTTTTTTGTAAAAAAAAAAAAAAAAAAAATTACCATCCACTCCAATGCAATCCAGGATCTTTAGAGCTCATTTTCTCTGTTCCATGCATATCCATGAGGTGTGCAAGGTTTAATCATGGCTAAATCGCCGAAAATAGGGCTTCTAAAATGCTTGGTAGCCAATAGCTAACTCAAGCTAACTTCATCCTGTCCCTGTTGATGACACAAAGGAAAGTGTTCAGGCTTGTCATGGCTGCGCACGGGTTGTGCTGTTACAGCGCTTGTGGATGGGTGTTTTCTATGGCCACTGGGCGCCCTCTAGTGGTGAAAAGGTGGCATTGAAAGTGTTAAACCTTTTCAATTAAACCAAAGTCGTTTTTGATATACCGGTAATGTATCTTATAATGTATCACAGGCCTGAAGAATGGGCATGTTAAATTGTGAATTATCTTCAGGAATGGAAAAGGAATTATAATAATTTGGAAAATGGTGAGACTGTGAAGTAAATAATAATGTTGAACGTGCACTCCTGTGCTTAAAGCATTACATTGGCTACCTATTCAATGCAGGATGTTTTTAAATGTTTTTAAAAGTATTTTAATCACCTTTAAAGCTCTACATGTTATGGCCCCAAAATATACTGTATATCTGAGCTATTGCACCCTAAGGTCAATGGGAGAGTTCTTAGATCTTCAAACAAAGGCTTTCTGGATATCCCGGTGATCGAGCTTTCGAATCAATTGCTCCCAGTCCCACCCTCTGGAATATTCAATCAATGTAATTAAAATTGCTAAAACGATAGAAAGAAGTAAATGAAAACGTTTTAACACTCATCTTTTCTTTTCTCTAATTACAATCTAAAATATGAACCCTTGTTGTAAAAAAACAAAGTTGTCCTTTAAGGCCTACTATTTCTACAATGGCTACAAAAACTGTGATAGCCAGTCATTATGGCCTAAACAAGAAGAAAATTAAGGGAACCTTTAAGTATGATAATGAAGTACCCCGTACATGTTCACATCATGTATACTTTACATTACTTGAGACCATTTTAATTTTTTTTACATTGAGGTGGCCACAATGTTTAGGTGCCCACTCACTGGACCTGAGAGTGCTTTTGATGAATAATGTCTTTCTTATTGTCACCAAAAAGACCACAACAAATACATTTAGACAGTATGACTTTAATTCACTCATTGGTATATTAAAGGAGCTATAGTCAACTTTTTCATTGTAGGGCCGACACTTTGTTTACATCCTAGTCTATAGACTAGAATGTAAACAAAGTGTCGGTCTGACAATGGCTAAAATGATTATTTTATCATTATTTTACACTTTTTGTGGTCATTTTTGAATAGAAACACATATATGAAGCTAAATTCAGTACCATGAGTGTATTATAATGAGTGAATCAGTTTACAAAAATGTGAGTAAGTGCGTATGTGTGTGCACGTATGTGTTAAATTTCTTCCTGGTGAACGTTGCATGAGGCCGTAAGGTGTGTGATATGAAACAGTAACTTATCATAATCATAAGAACACAATGATCATTGTTAAGTTTCTATATCCTTTGTTCAGGAGAAATGAAACCTTTCTGTTGCTCTTCACTTCTGTGGGAGGGACCGTCCACTATGACACATACGGTATGGGGATTTCTGGTGTGTGTGTGTGTGTGTGTGTGTGTGTGTGTGTGTGTGTGTGTGTGTGTGTGTGTGTGTGTGTGTGTGTGTGTGTGTGTGTGTGTGTGTGTGTGTGTGTGTGTGTGTGTGTGTGTGTGTGTGTGTGTGTGTGTGTGTGTGTGTGTGTGTGTGCGCGCGCAAGTGTGCGTGGGTGTCCAATGGTTATTTTTAAGCTTGAGAACTTATGTATCTATCACACGACACGTGAGATCTAAGGACAAATCCTATGTTGTTTTTGCGTGTCTTTAAACAGCATAAATGAACCGTAAAATCCATCTGGAAGCAACATTTATAATTGGACTAATTGTGTTAATCGATTATAACAAAATGTGTGCGTTAATGCATTGATTTATCGTGTGTGTCTGTGTGTGTGTGTATTAGAGAGTGAGAGAGAGGGACATTGTGTCAATGCTCAGCATTTGGAACAATTTACTTTAGTAGTTCTGAGTTGCCATGCTTATTCACCAGTAAGACTCCCTAATCGGGAGGTAAGTGACCGTCAGGTGGCATACACAAACATTAGAAGGCAAGGGTAGGCAATCAGGAGAGAATATGGGAAATGGGACAGATCCATGTTGACGACATGACTTTGTGTACCGCTTTGCGTGACAAAATCTTTAGGAGCAGTGTCCAAAAATGTGTTTTGCAAGAATTGGCCTGATGGTGGCACTAGAAGAGGACCATGTGAGAAATGAGGGGATAGGGGCAACGGTGGTGGAGATTTGAGTAGGGCAAAAGTGTGACGTGACGTGTGACGGACAAACGGACAGACTGACAGCCAGTGGAGGTTATGATAGTAACTGCGACCTGACAGTCGAACAAAATACTTGAAGTGTAGGCTACAAAAGAACAAACTAAAATTGTCTTTTTTTTTTGGCCACAGGCAAACAATGTAAGTCAAGCACAGCACGGCGACAGTGACTAGATGATATATGGTCAGCATTTGTTTTCCTAGCGAACACAATGAGCACATTATCATCACTGCATGTGTATTGACTATTGAGTCATGCCTTTATTTGTATTCTATGTTAGAAAGAACAGCATGTGATTCGCGTCATCTCAATGGAATCTATGTGTGGCTGGCAGACAGACAGACAGACAGACAGACAGACAGACAGACAGACAGACAGACAGACAGGATGAATACAGACAGACAGACAGACAGACAGACAGACAGACAGACAGACAGACAGACAGACAGACAGGATGAATCTATGTGTGACTCTACAGACAGACAGGAATCTACAGACACATCCTCCAGCGTAGCGTCATGGTCGGGAAGAAACCAGTGCTGTAAAGTAACATTTACTCAAGTACTGTACAACTTTGAGGTATTTGTACTTTACTGGAGTATTTCCAAATTTTAGTACTTTTACAGAGGCAAGTATTGTACTTTTACTCCACTTCAATTATTTGAAAACTGTATTTACTAGTTACTTCATAGATTTTGATTATTATTACAAAAACATACACAAACCAAGCTCAAGCTCGTGGCTTGCAGATCTGCTATTTTCAAAATATTTGTATATATAATATTTAAAGAATCGGACCGTGAAGAGGAAATCGGCAAGGAACCGGAAAATCATATATTTACAATTTACAATTCAGGCAATATCATGTCATTGGAACGGATGGAAGAAAGTGTCAGGAGCAGTGTTGCATTGATGTAGACGCTGTCCCGTATCCTTTTCTTTTTTTTTTAACGGGTGTCACGCCTCTCACACGCACGGACCGGCATCGATGTAAAACAACACTTAAGTTCACAGCTCAGCAACGTTTGCAGACTTTGTAGTGTCACACCAGGGTGATGTAACAAAGGAACGAGACTGTATGCATATCAATAGACCAGTGTTTCTCAAATGGGGGTAAGTGTATCCCTAGGGGTACGCGGGGGTTACGGGTCCATTTGGTTCCATTTGTACACTCTCTGGCATTATGGGGGGGGGGGGGGGGGGGTCCTTGCAATTAAAATGTTTGCACTGGTCTATTGGACTTATAAAGAAGTATGTGTAGAGTTAAAAGGTGATACACCATGAAATTTCACTTTTCCTATTTTAAAACCTTTTTTTGGGGTCCCACTAGCACCTTCTATCCTCACAAAGTCCCATTTCTGACCGTTGTGTCTTTCTCTGGTTTTGAGAAGGCGAAGGTTAAAAGTTTCCCACGGGTTCTCAAAACAGGCTCTCCAGATTTGCTGCCGATTGTGACGTCATCTGCCGATTGTGACGTCATCATCATTTTTTTTTTTTTTTTTTTTTTTCAGTTTTCATTTTTTTTCAGTTCAGGCCAAAGGTGGTACTGCAGCTGAAATGCTCTGAGAGCCATTCAAAAATGAGAGAGGCTCTCTATTCAGGAGTGGTAATTTAGCCTCAAACCTTTTGAAAAACGTTTTTGGGACATAAACAATATGACATAAATACTTTTTAAATGCATGGTGTATCACCTTTAAGGGGGTAAACCAAAGAGGAGAATATTGTCCTTGTCGAGTTTTTTGTTATTATAAAAAAAAAAAAACAATTTAAAAATGTTGAAAATAGCCAATCTACAAGCACACAACACCTCGTAGATTTTTTTTCACGACTTTTGTGCGACACTTTTTTATGATGTAACGCTTTAATCTACAAAAGAAAAAAAAAGCATACAAATGTAAAACTTTTTTCTGGTTTCTGCCTGACAGTGACAATATAACAATCAATAATCCACTTTATTTATTTATGCACAACTTGTTCAGGGGGAAATCAAAGTGAACAATGTGTTTCTGTTTTCTAAAAGTGTCCAAAGGGCTCACCCTTACATGTCTGAGATTCTTTTGAAAGCCTTACTGTAGTTGTTACTGTAAGGTATGTGACAGACTGCTTTATGTAGCTTTGGAGGGGGTTTCCAGTGGTTGAAGAAGTACAAACATTTGTATTTATTTAAGTAAAGGTATGTTACAAAAAATAGAGGTTACAAAGGGCCTGTATCTGCAATGCGTTGAGAGCTTGTGCATGGCTTGTATTTGGCTATGCCAAAGTATAAAATGGTGCTTAAGGGAATATTTCACCTTCACAAAAACTTTTGGTCATTTTATTGGGGATATCAAATATCTAAATACTGAATCAAGCAACTTAAAAACTGTCTCAGGTGCTCCCTTTAATCTCCCTTTAAGTAGTTAATGTATGTTTCATAAACATACATCTAAAAAGAAACTAGTAACTAAAGCTGTCTATAAAAATGGAGTACAAGTACAATATTTGCTTCTGAGATGTAGTGGATTAGAGGCAATAAGAACGGCTTCTATTTCAGCAACTTATTGTCAGGAAGAGAAAGACTGTAGTTTCTATTAGCTTGGAATCGTCACTGGTAGGCGGGTTTCTGAACTGCCCACAGCCCTCCAATGAGAAACCGAGAAATAAAATACTTCACTTCATTCACTCAAAAATAGCGTGTCAGAGAAATGGGTTTATTTCATTTCCTGTTCACTAAAGAGCTGGAGAGATATGAGATCCCCCTCTGTTAATGAAGAAGCACTTTATAGCGATGATTATCATAATATAGAGCTACTTAACACTTAATTTAACAACAATAACTAAATAAATAATAATAAAAATCACTTACAGGGGACCCCCAGGGGCGTCCCCAAATTATTTGGGGGGTCCCCAGATGATTAACTTAATGTGCAACATTGTTTTCTCACTCAACAGTAAACCAACCAACATAAAGTTTAAATGTATAGAGGGTATCTGCACATTTCTTAAGTGACAATTTAAGGACTTTTTAATACCTCTATGACAAATTAAACATTAGCCAAATCGGCAAATATTAGGGGCAGACAAATAGCCGATCTACATGTAGATCTGCTATGTTCACAATAGAACCCGTGTTATACAAAATGTAATTCCTCAACTCTTCCAACTCCAAGTAGTGCTCGTCAGGGTGGGGGGGGGGGGGGGGGGGTCCCCAGTTAAAAATATGATTATTTTGGGGGTCTCGGCCTGAAAAGGTTGAGAACCACTGACTTACAGCATCCTTAAATTTACACTCAGAATTGCACATTTTGTACTATAGCCCACCTACCCAATGTGTGTTTTACCATAGGATGACACTGAGACCCCCAACACCAGAGGTGGGCCCCCTTCTTTCCTCCCCTCGTCTATCTTTCTTTCACCTCCCCACTCTGTGTCATTCTTCTATCCTCTCTCTGTCTCTGTCTCTCTCTCTCTGTAATATCTCAGCTGTTCCGTGCAGGCATTCTGTGCGTGCGTGTGTGCGTGCGTGCGTGTGTGCGTGCGTGCGTGCGTGCGTGCGTGCGTGCGTGCGTGCGTGCGTGCGTGCGTGCGTGCGTGCGTGCGTGCGTGCGTGCGTGCGTGCGTGCGTGCGTGCGTGTGTGCGCGCGCGCGCGTGTGTGTGTGTGTGTTATGGGTTCATTGGACTGGTATGTGGGCAGGAATCTTTGGATCAAGGTAATTTCACACTGTTCCGTTGGTTCCCAGGCTGTTAAGCTTCCCTCTTACCTTTGTGCCACTCCGATAGGGAGCGACACATGTAGCCGTTAGAGACACACACACACACACACACACACACACACACACACACACACACACACACACACACAGTGAGCCGGGGGGGGGGGGGGCTGACTCCGGCCCCACCGGCCCCCCGGGGGCCCAAAAACGGGAAGCACTTTTCAGTCGGATAGAAACCCTGTATGTCCAAAAACAGCAGAGGTGGAAAAAGTAATCCAATTTTGTACTTAAGTAAAAGTGTCAATAGTGCACTGTAGATGTACTCCGTTACAAGTAAATTACCAGAATGTACTTAAAGTACCAAAAGTACTAAATGTTTGAAAATAGCAGATCTGCAAGCTCACAGTCACAACGCATCGCATCAAGGTATAAAATAGGGCTAAAGTGGGTTAATAAATAAATGTAGTGGAGTAAAAGTACACTATCTGCAAGATGTAGAGGAGTCGAAGTAAAATTGGAAATACTCAAGTAAAGTACAAATACCTCAAAAGTGTACTTAAATACTGTACAGTAAAATGTACTTAGTTTCTTTACACCACTGAAAAACAGTTGCTTTTCAGGAAATAAAAAGAGGATGAATCTCATATTATTATTTAGTCTCTCAAGCTCTTGTTGATAGGCTACTATCAACATTTGTTCAATGCTCCGTTGTTGTTGTCGAGCAGAAATCTCACATGTCCATATTTCAATATATATATATATATTTATTTTTTTGTCGCACAAATGTAGTGAAGATAGCAAATTTACAGGCTAACAACGGCATGCGAGCCGATGTGAGCGTGTAGATCGGCTATTTTCATTGCGCTTATTTCATTGCATTTTTTTAAATCATTGAAAGAGTTGAAATGACGGCGATGCAAGGTTTCTCCCCCGACAGCGAGCACTTGAAAGACCTACAGTATATACATTACAGTGTGACACCTCCGTTTCCCTGAAGGATGGGGATTATGGTGGGGGTCTGACGGGCAGCAGGAGGAGGAGGGTCCATGCTGCTCACACATTCATGGGTGGTGCTGTAATGACACCTCCTCACTGGTGGGGCCCCCCCGACTCATTTGTCTTTATCACTGATCACCCACAACATCACATACAGTGCGTGCGTGCGTGCGTGCGTGCGTGCGTGCGTGCGTGCGTGCGTGCGTGCGTGCGTGCGTGTGTGTGTAAAAGTACAAATATATTGGCTTCAAAATGTACTTCTTTTTTACATTACAGCTCTTTTATACATTAACCACTGTCTTTTGCGTATCATCACAGCTTCAAGTAAAAAGTAACATGGCACTGAAAAATGGGCTACAAAATCGTGGGATAAAAATTATATGTATATAAAAGGTAACATGGGAGTACTTCTCCCGCCCATTGTGCACTCAGTATGAGGTCGCCGTACAGGTTCACACGTGCACACACACACACACACACACACACACACACACACACACGTGCACACACCTGGACCCTGCCACAGGAAATAAATGACAATTATAGCACACAGGTGGATGGCTGATCAAACGCAAACGCGCGCACACACACGCTCGCGTACTTACACACTCACTCACACGCACACACACACACACACACACACACACACACACACACACACACACACACACACACACACACACACACACACACACACACATTTTGTATTACTATACTTGCAATAACATTGACATTTTAGGACAGCAATTTAACATTTTAACTCCAACTTTAAAGTGTATGGACCCGGTATGTGAGCTTGTAGATCTGCTCATTTTCACCGTGCTAATTTGTGTGTGTGTGTCTCGTGTGTGTAGTCGTGACAGAAAATAGACGACTTACAAGCTCACAACGCGTCTCGGACGCGACGCGTTGTGAGCTTGTAGATCGTCTATTTTGTGCACGTCCCATACGACTGACGAAGAATACTACGTGGTCACAGCAGCTTAGTCTGCTTGAGTTAAGGTACGATTGGCATCACAATGTACTGTACTTAATAGGCCTGTGACGATTCATTTTTTCCCGATTCGATTCGATTTCGATTCATAGGGTGATGATTCGATTATATCACGATTATTGCGTTTTCCTGCGCTTTGCGATTCGAATCACGATTATTGCGATTTTTCCCCAAAAATTACAGCTTTTTTTATATTGAAACATTTTAAAACAATTCTAAACAATATAAAACATTAAAAGTTGAATCATATACTTCAAATCAATGCAGCCAAATAAAGTCAGTCAACCTTTCTGACATTTATTTCAGCCAAAGTGCCAGTGGTACAACATTACAACAACATGTTCCTGGTCAAGATGCCAGAAAACACAGAACACAACAGTCATAAAAAAAAGAAAGAAAAAAAATCGCTGTGCTGCAGGCCTACAGCACTGTGCTAGCTTTAGCCATAACATGACATCCTCATGACCTAAAACTGTTCCTTTAGGACCTGTACTTACTCTGACTGAAAGTGGTTATTTCACCTTCAGGTTAATTTCGCCTTTTTTATATATATATATTAGAGGTGGGCAACGATTAATTTTTTTTAATCGCGATTAATCGCACTCAATCCTGGAGTTAATCGCGATTAATCGCGATTAAAATGGCTCATTTTAAGTCTGCCGAAGGCCTTCAAAATTAGTGGCATCCCTGAAAATCGCGGGCCCCCCTGCAAGGATGGGGGCAGGAGCCCTTTTGCAAATGATAATGGAGTTCTATCCGTCTGTCATTCAATGTTATATGAGATACATAAAGGTTTCCTGTGTAAATAAGGCGAAAAGCTTACTAGGATCTCCTTTGAGTTGATCTTGTACCAGTGAACTGTACTGTCATGAAACTACAATCAATCAATCAGTCAATCAATCAATCAATCAATCAATCAATCAATCAATCTCTGGAAGAAGTTGCACATAGGTAGCTGCACTAAGGCGCTCCAACAAGACCACTCTGACAAGCTAAATGCTGGGTGCAGTAAATGTATTTGTCTGCAAACAGCCCAATGAGCCCATATTAACAGCTGCATGTTTATTTTATTTGTAGCCTATTTATTTAATAAAAAAAAAGAAAAAGAAATGTTGGTGAACAAAATATTTTTGACAGTGTACTCTGTCTCGTTTTTGCAAAATCTCAAATTAACAACTAAGAACCAGCAGCAGCAGCAGCTGCAGGCAGCACCAACAACAAACAAACTGGACCTAAAAAAACAACCAAACAAAATCAGAAACAAAATCACAACTGTAGTCGCTGACTGCAGCGAGTCAGACAGGCAGCCGCAGCAAGTGATGATGAGAGAGATCAGATTACACAACAAACACCAGCACGCAACAACGTGGCTGAAACGCACAACACAACAAGTTAAACAACACACAGTGCAAGTTGAATCTTTATTTACCTGATTGCTGCTGCCTGCAGTTCATTTTTTCATATCCAGATAGATAAACGCGCTTCATTACGTGTCAAACGCTAAGTCGCTAAAACCGAAACAAACACACTGTCACGTCACAGCTGTGAGCCTGCATTCTGAAAGAGGGGCGGGTTCCCAAAGAGTGTACAAGTAAAAAGCACAGTGCTGTGACACAGTGACAGCCAATCAGAAGACGTCTCTGATTCAGAGATGTTTAAGTCAGGTAAGATGGCAGCAGACTGCCTGCGCTGTCCTGTGTGTGATGTCATTGAGCATGCAGCTCCCAGACCCAACTTTGATCCGCGATTAACGACGATATTTTTTTTTACCGCCGACAAGAGTCTCCCGTTAACGCAGCACGATAACGCCGATAACGGCCCACCTTTAATATATATATATATATATATATATATATATATATATATATATATAAATAAAATCGGGAAAATCGATTCTGAACTTTGAAAATCGATTAATTGAATCGTCGGCATTAACATCACGATAATATAGTAAATCGAGGGTAGGGGTTAATTTGTTTGCACAGGCCTAGTACTTAAATACCATTGATTGATTGATTGATTGATTGATTGATTGATTGATTAAGGTGGAAAATACTCCAGTACTCAAGTAATTACTCAAGAGTAGATCTTTTGAGGATCTGCATGTGTACAAATGGCTAAATATGTCTTTTTAGCCACATTAAGCCGTCCATTTCTACTTTTTCTAGACACGTTTACTGACATGTTAGTGAGCTTGTAGATCAGCGAATAGACACAGTTTAAATAGGGCTAAATTGGTCAATGTTCTGTACTAACAATATAACTTGTACGTTTTCATATAATTTGAGTAAAAAATCGAACCTCTGTTCGAAGTGGAGCTGTGTGTGTGTGTGTGTGTGTGTGTGTGTGTGTGTGTGTGTGTGTGTGTGTGTGTGTGTGTGTGTGTGTGTGTGTGTGTGTGTGTGTGTGTGTGTGTGTGTGTGTGTGTGTGTATTGCAGTTGATGCTCAGGGCAGGCTAGACTCAACAGCACCTCTCTGGTCACCCAGGGTTACTACATACAGGCTATACAGACCCACAGACCCACAGACCCACCCACCCACATACCCACATACCTACACACACGGCCACGTATAGGGTAGCTTGTGTTCCACACAGCTCCAAAAGTACAAAATTAGCCTCTGAGATGTAGTGGAGTAGAAATGTAAAGCAGTGGTTCTCAGAGTGGAGTCCAGGGACCTCCAGGGATCCTTGGGGGGTTCCACAGGTCTTAATACAGCACAATAATAACAGGTATACAAGCTCATACATGCTTGTTCATGTGCTATTTTTCAACATGTTTCAAAAATCTTGAAAGTAGTTTGATTTTTTTTTCTGGGGGGCCCTGGCACGACACATTTTCAGATGGCGGTCCGTGGCCAAATACATATCAATTTGGGGGTCCTCGACTCGAAAAGGTTTAGGTACCACTGGTATAAAGTAATAATAATAATAATAATAACAATCTTTATTGTCCCCAAAGGGAAATTTGTCTTCACAAGTCTGTTCAACACAAAAAGAAAAACATATAACCATATAACACAAAACATCACAGGACAGATCATCCCCCCACTATCTACAGAAAACCATCCTAGTGACGGGGGCGATTGCTTAGCAGATTGTTTAGTGCAGCGATGGCTGAGGGGACAAAACTCCTGTTAAACCGTACCTTGTGCCACGTCAAGGTTCTGTATCTTCGCCCTGATGGCAAGAGGTCAAAGTAGCGATACAGAGGATGATCAGTGTCATTTGTTATTGACAGTGCTAGTATTGACGAATTCAAATTGACATAAAGTAAATGTACCCCAAAATTGTCAACTCAAGACACAGTGTACTCAAGTGAAGCTACTTATTTCCGCCGCTGGTACGCGGTCCAGATCCCACACACGTGCGCTGCGCCGCGCACGGCGGTTCCGTCTCTGCGTTTATTATTAGTGACGGCAGTCGAGATGAGAGGAGCACCTGATGCATTGTGGGACAGGAGGGAAGCGCAGTGGGTAATTGTTTAAAGTAATCTATAGTCCTCATCTGCTCCCCGCAGCACCCATACAGTATGTATACCATCTGGTACCATCTGCAGGGAAAGCAGGGCACCCCGTGTGTGCGTGTGTGCGTGCGTGCGTGCGTGTGTGCGTGTGTGCGTGTGCGTGTGCGTGTGTGTGTGTGCGTGTGTGTGTGTGTGTGTGTGTGTGTGTGTGTGTGTGTGCGTGCGCGTGCGTGGGTGTGCGTGCGCATGTATGTGTGCGTGCACACGGGTGTGCGTAGGGCTGTCACGATTTTTACATTTTACATGACGATTAATTGTCACTCAAATAACTGCAATTAACAATTTAATTGTGTTTTTGTCGTTGACAATTACATTTATGTTTGGCTTTTAGGCTTTGAAGTTGCACATGGAAATTATGACACATAACTTAAATATACAAAGAGATTACTGACATATTTGACAATTTTATACTTAAAAAAGAACATTGATAGTGGAAATAGCCGATCTACAAGCTGCAACGCGTTGTGAGCTTGTAGATCTGCTATTTCCACTACTTTCTTAAAGTGTTTGAAACTATTAACATTTCTCAACATGGAAACGATTATGACGATTATGCAAAATAATTGCGATTACCTCAAATAATTGTGATTAGATGATTATGTAATAATTGTGACAGCCCTAGGTGTGCGTGGGTTTTATTATAAATACCAAACCAATGAAAAGGATTAACACATCTATTGCAGGGTATATCATTAATTAATTCATTAGATTCTGCTGTGGTTTTTCAGAGAAGAATTACAACCGCGGCCATCCATGCTTTCGTTATGGTTCGTAGAGAAGGGCTTGTTTTAAACAAGAACACAATCTGGAGATAGATTATTTTCCTTCAAAGCAATCCATTGCAGTAAACAGACGTTTTCATTTCCGGGTGACTATATCTCCCGAAGGATTATGTGAATTTTAGTTTTTTGCGTCAGTGCCGGGCGACCACAGACCGCACCCTACATTTTACAATAGGAAACGTTATATCCCGACTTAAGTCGGGAAAAGCACTAGACAGTCGGATTTGAAATCCCAACTAAATATTGGATCCGCATGATGGTCAAACTGTCGCCTCCCACAATTTCCAAATGCTTTGGGTCATATGGTCTGGAGCAACGGAAGCTCTTTTGATGATTAAAGGGAAAAAACGGATGTGAAGCCTCCTCCCCACCTCCGATTCGCCTCTACAGTCGCGCAAATGTATCCTAATATGAATCAAAATAATCTAAGCTATATGCTGCTTAGCAGAAATGGAAATTAAATGTTAAATCGTGAACGGAAATGACGAAACAGATGACTCGGATTTCAGAAGGTGTAGTTCTAGACTAGGGCATTAACGAAAAAGTCGAGAAGTCGACTTCATTACACAGGTCGACTCCCACCAGAGAAAGTCCAAAGTCGAAGTAAAAAAAAAAAAAGAAAACTTTCTATTGTGAAAATAGCAGATCTACATGCTCACAATGCCTAGCGTTGCGAGGTGTTGTGAGTATGTAGATCGGCTATTTTCACAATTTCTGCCTCATATTGTCATTTTAGAGGTATTAAAAATTCCTTAAATTGGCACTTTAAACCTTAAACGTTATGTTGGTTTGTTTACAGTTGAGTGAGAAAACAATGTTTCACATTAAGTTAATCATCTGGGGACCCCCCAAAATAATTGGGGGGTCGTGTGTGATGTGATGACGTCATCAAACGATAAAGTCGACTTCAACTCAACTTTTTACTGAGTCGAGTCGACTTGCAAAAATCACAAGTCGTTAATGGCCTATTCCAGACTCTTTATAGCATTCGGAGATTGTGGAATAGTTGTCTTGCTGTACGCGCGACTATACATCCAGACTATAACCGTGTTACTTTGGACACTACGCGGTTAACTGCAGCCTTGCTAAGGTTTCTTGTGTTTGACACAGTCAGTGTAGTGAGTCATCCTCATCACACATGACCACCTCACCGCTTCACTGGGTTTAGTCGTGCGGGGAGAGCGCCAGCGATCCCAGTCCCATGACTCACCGTGGAAAAAGATGTCCCTCGCACGGTTCACAGGAAGTCATGGCTTTGGTGACAGGAGCTTCGTTCCTGCGCTAATTGGAAGTGCTTGATCCTGGCAGCGGGCTTTATTGATAAGCCTCCCAGGGGGCAGTGGTGGAAAGGGGGAGGGGCGTCTGACCTCGAGAGCCCGACGTGTTCCGCTCTGACTCTGTTTGGGATGTTGATCCTTCCCCGAACCACCTACACATAGTCCAGACATTTCAGGCAGATGGAATCATGCACTTCATAGAAGCATGAAATTTGGCACACAGTTAGAACATGCCATATGGAACATTTTTGGCTATAGGGACATCGCAGATTTGTCTTGGGAAACTTGTGGGAGCCAATCAAAGTTGGCGTCTCATAGACATGATTCTGAATCCAATGCAAGCATTTGTTTTGCACGAAAAACATTCCTTGGGCTAAAAACGGCCCCCATAAAACTATGGTTTAATGATGAGTCGTCACTTTTCACAGTTTTGTGGGGGCAGTTTTTTGGAAAGAAATGTTTTTCATGCAAAACAAATGCTTGCATTGGATTCAGAATCCTGAAAAAACCCTAGTTTGGCCCCTCACATGCTACTTAAAGCATATTTATTTTTTGTATTATTTTACTGTATTGTAAAGTCTATGAGAGCCCAACTTTAATTGGCTCCCACAAATTTCCCAAGACAAATCTGCAATGTCCCTATAGCCAAAAATGTTCCATATGTCATGTTCTAACTGTGTGCCAAATGTCATGCTTCTATCATAAAGTGCATGATTTGTGCACAAAACGCTCGGAGTAACACACAAACTCCCTTCTTTTTAATTCCTCTTTGTGCAAAAAAGAAAAAGAAAAATACAAATAATTCTTGTCTTTAGCGATGAGGTTTTCTTGCAGAAGTCCTCACATTCTGCACCACCAAAGGCACTGGTTGGAGAGGTTTTAGATTTAGGGTTTATTGCTGTGAAAGTACCAATACTGCAATATAAAAATTAAGTTATAAGTAAAAGGCCTGTATTCAAGACTTTGAAATTTGTCTTTACCAATTTGTAAAACAATAAAGTACAAAAATCTTAAAAAATTGTTCAAATTGTTTATTGATAAGCGTCCCAGTTTCCCATTTCCGATCTACAAGCATGTTGATCGCATGTTGATCGTCTATTTTCTAATAGCGCCTCAGAGTTTCATTCAAGTACAGAACGTCAGTAAATGTACTAAACTAGTTACTTTCCACCGGTGCCCCCCCAAACGCTGGGCACCCCGTGGGGTTCACAATGCCTTTGTTGTGGGTGTGAGCAGAGGGAGAAAGGAAGGGTTCATAGACCGCAGGCCCTGCGGCGCTCTGGTATCAACCCACAGCTGTTGCGTGAGTGACAAACTCAAGGGCTAGCGATATGGACATGGGAAAGTCCTGGACACGCCGGACCGGGGTGCACGCGCGCGCACACACACACACACACACACACACACACACACACACACACACACACACACACACACACACACACACACACACACACACACAGACACACACACCAACAGCAGCAGCTGAGCCACTGCTCGGCAAAGCCATCCCGTTGTGCGGAGAAAATATCTGCCGCTAAAGTAGCTAATAGGGCCAGGGAGATGTGGAGCGCACTGGGGGCGGCAGTGGCTGAAGAGGTAGAGCGGCCCGCTTGGGAATTGGCAGGTTCCCGGTTCGATCCCTGTGGTTCCCCTGGGGTTAGTGACGAAGTGTCCTTGAGCAAAGATACTGAAGTAAAGTCCTAACTGCTCTTGATGAGTATAGGTTGGTGGTGCTTTGCATGGTTTCCTCTGCCACTGGCGTGTCAACTAACTCGCTTAGCGGCTTGCCTCTCGTGGCTCAAGTTCTGCTTCAGACGTTGCACCTCTTGTCATTTCATCAGTTGTTTTTGGCGGAGACGTCACCCTCTCTCTACGTCTTGGGTTTGAGAACGATACCGAGGTTATCGGGACGTAGTGACACAGTTTGCCGTTTGGCCGCGTCTTCCAAGTGACAACAATGCTGCCGAAAGGTGACACTCGCCGCTAGGGAAGTGGATCACCTCCAGCGCACCTTTAACCATAGAAAACATTTTTTGTTTTCGCTTTTTTTGCAGACCATTTGTTTCCAGACTTAGAAGCTCATGACGCGTTGTTTCCTCGATGCGGCGCAAGCTTCTATGGCGACCGCGTAAATCAGGCTTCTCCGGGGTCCTCTGGCTTGGAAGGGCGCATGAATGAAAGGAGGTTCAAAAAGACATGGTCAGGCATGTGAAAGAGAAGAGGGGAGAGGGGAGGGAAGGTGGAGGTGGTGGAGGAGGAGGAGGGGGGGTAAAAGGAAGGTAAATGAATGCCAGACGCTTGTTTTGTAGTGTTAGTGTTAGCTGAAGGTTGGACCTCATGCTCCCCCAGACATCCTCATTGTCTGGGCCGTACGCAGGTTCCACAACAACACTCTCTGTGTGCGTGTGCACTGTGGACACACTATCCTGTCTCTCTATCTTTCTGTGTGTGTGTGTGTGTGTGTGTGTGTGTGTGTGTGTGTGTGTGTGTGTGTGTGTGTGTGTGTGTGTGTGTGTGTGTGTGTGTGTGTGTGTTTGTGTGTGTGTGTGTGGACACACTCATCTGTCTCTCAGCGAGCTGTCAGCCCCGGCCCTGATAGATCGGGGAAATATAAGGTGGCTTTTTGGGGGGTGGTTATTATTAATGACGCTTTTTCTTCAATGCTGCCATTTCAAACCACCCCTCACCCTTTTTTTCCTTATTTTTTTCTTCAAAGGATGCTTCTGTTTGAAAACAAGGCGAGGCGGCATGCTCGTTTCTTTTCTGTTTTGCGAGGAAATGACGGGGAGGAATTTGAGTGTGTGTTTTTGATGGTCAAGGTCAGAATGCGACAGTGCAGCCTTTTTTGCGTCCTTCGGTGTAGTTTGGAGCACGACTTATTCCCATGTTCAGCTGACAGATTAGCTCTGCGCTGTTGAGATGTGCACATATACAGTGTCTTCATGATCTTAACCCTCAAATAACGTGTCCGCGTCGTGTTAGATTTTAACCACTTTAAGCATTATTTGATGCTTTAACTATTGAAAAATAGCAGATATACAAGCTCACAAAAAATTTTGAAAATGTGTGCAAGTCTTTGAATATCTTTGACCCAATCTTTGACCCAACTTCTAAATCCTTCCTCCAAATCAGTGGTTCTCAAACTTTTTCATGTCAAGGACCTCCAAAATTACAGGTCTTTGGCTGCGGGCCCCATCTCAAAATATGTTTTTCCAGGGACCACCCAGAAGCAAATATTTGAGTTACAGATGTTCGCTTTTAAATAGATATATTCAAAGACTTGCAAAAAAAATCTTGATTTTTCAAAAATAGCAAATCTACAAGCTCGCAGCGCGGTACCAAGTGCCGCACTGTGAGCTTGTAGCCTATATCTGCTATTTCTCAATAGTTAAAGCATTCAATAATTCTAAGCCTCAATTAAAGGTGGTGTAGGCGATATTTGTTTTGTAAATATACTGGTATCTTTTTTTTTTTTTGAATAATATGTTTATTAATTTTTCAAACATACATTTTTTGGACAACAACACACTATACAACACACAACACTATACAAGAAAAGGAAAAATAGACAAACAAACTGAAACAACAAAAACAAAAGAATAAACATAACAAGCTCAGGCAATAAGATTAATACAGATGAGCGAAGCACACAATCCCCAGCCCCCCCACAACCCCCTCAGAGTGGAGAAGGCAGGCACCCGAACCAGATCGGAACTAGATTCACTGAGCACAGTTCAGCACCAGTCAAGAAACTTCAAGACAAGCGAAACAGCGACAGATAGAAGTCAAGGCCGACATGGGAACCCTTTAAGCACAGCCGCAGACAGTGTGGGCCCGATAAATCTTAAGTAGGGGTCCCAGATTTTATAGAAGGCGTCTATCTTGGAGTGTAACATACATGTTATGTATTCACAAGGAATACATTCCATTATAATATTGTGCCATGACTTTTTGGAAGGAGCAACATCCTTGATCCAAAATAGGAGAATATTCTTCCTGGCAGCGAACGTTAACACATTGAATAGCCTCTTATGATTGGCATTGACAATATGACCATCTGGGAGACCAAGTATAAGACACAAGGGGTCTGGTTCTATGGGGACACCGAAAATGGTTGACAGTTCTGTTACGACATCAGACCAGTAGTTCTGGAGCTTCACACATGACCAGAGACAATGAACGTAATTACCAATTTCTGTTTTGCATTTGAGGCAAAGTGGGGACACACTAGGATCCATTTTGTTTTTAAGGACAGAAGTTATATGTATACGATGTAATATGCGGTACTGTATGGATTTAGTCCGATTGCAGACAGAAATCTCCTTTGCGTACGTCCACATTTCATTCCAATCAGCATTATCGATAGATATGTTGAAATCTTTCTCCCATAGCTGTTTGACAGCATGGGAGTTTGTGGTGGAATTTGAATTCAGAACTTGGTAGAAAATAGAGATAAGGTTTTTAGCCAATCGGAGAGAAAGAGTACTTTCCACCTGTGAAGCCGAACAATTGGTTAACAGTGAGGTGTCTTTAGTAATAAAAGCTCTGATTTGGAAATACCTAAAAAGTTCAGGTCTCAATAAACCAAAACGCTGCTGCAGCTGTGCGAAGGACATCAAAATTGGACCTTTAAATAGATCTCCGAGCTTCCTGATGCCCTGTGCCCGCCAGACCTCGAACCCCCCATCCTCATAACCTGGCTTAAAGTCGGGATTACCCACTACTGGCGTAAGAGGAGATGTTAGTTTAGAACGGTTCTCGATAGAACGTGTAGCCCTCCAGGCCCTAATTGAACACAGTGTGATGGGGTTAGAACATAGTTCCTTCACAGATTTAAAGTCTTTGATAAACAATAAGTTCCAAAGAGAGCATCTAGATTGAGAGGATTCAATATCGAGCCAAATTGAAGATGGGTCAGGAATACGCCAGCCAGTAAGCACCCTGAGATGTGCAGCCAGTTGGTAAAGCCTAATATTAGGCAGATCTAAACCACCATCCGCACCGGCCATCTGAAGCTTGGCCATTCTCAGGCGAGGCTTCCTCCCATTCCAAATAAAGGAACTCAACCAACCCTCTAACTGCTTTATGACCTTGTTTGACAGTAAAACAGGAACCATTTGTAAGGGATACAGTATTCTCGGGAGAACGTTCATTTTGATAAGGGCTATTCTACCCAGCCAAGAAAGCGGTAAAGGGGCCCATCTGACTAAATCCGTCTTAATGGTTTCTAGGAGAGGAGGGAAATTAGCTTGGTACATCTTATCGAATGTAGGTGTTATAGAAATCCCTAAGTAAGTAAAACCAGCGGGTGACCACCGAAAAGGAAAGGGTTCAGATAAGTTCGGGATAGAAGTTAATGTTCCAAGTGGCATAGCTTCAGACTTAGTTAAGTTAATCTTATACCCCGAGAAGGCGCCAAATCTAGATATCAGTTGCGTCAGACATAAAACAGACGTGCGGGGTCTGGAGAGAAAGATTAATACATCGTCAGCGTAAAGAGTAATTTTGTGCTCCCTTTCACCGATCACAACACCAGGAATCCGGGCAGACTGTCTTATTGCTTCCGCCAGCGGTTCAATAGCAATTGCAAAAAGCAGCGGACTGAGCGGGTCTCCTTGAGGATTCCCCCGTTGGATGGGAAAGTTGCCAGATCTAAGGCCATTTGTCAGAACTGCTGCCTTACGAGAATTATAGAGAACTTTGACCCAGTTGATAAAATTTTCACCTATGCCGAACTTCTCAAGCGTTAAGAACAGATAGGGCCATTCAACGCGATCGAACGCCTTCTCCGCGTCAAGAGAGAGCACCATAGCGTCGTGATCAAAGCTCTGAGACAGCTGAATGACATTGAGAAGTCTCCTCATATTGTCATGGGAGTTACGTCCTTTAATGAAACCTGTCTGGTCTTCTTTAATAATGAAAGGGAGCACTTTTTCTAGGCGCATAGCCAAAATTTTGGAGAGCAGTTTCTGGTCAGAATTAAGCAAGGCAATAGGCCTGTAGGAGGCGCACTTCTCGGGGCATTTTCCTTTCTTGAGGAGAAGGGAGATGTTAGCTTCACGTAGGGACTGAGGCAATATCCCGGTCTCAGCCGAATGATTAAACATAGCCAATAAGGGGTCTAAAAGAATGTTGTTGAATTCCTTATAAAATTCACATCCGAACCCGTCCGGCCCAGGGGCCTTCCCCGAGGGCATACACTTCAGGGCAGCCAGAGCCTCCTCTTTAGTAATCGGGGCATTTAATATAGTATTCTGGGCATCTGTAGTATTAATGAGGCGCAAGTCTTCTAAAAAATTCAACATATCTTCCGGAGGGGCACCATCAGACTGTTCGGTCTTATAAAGGTTAGAGTAGAACAGAGCAAACTCCTTGTTAATAGTTTTGGTATCAAAAGACCTAACATTATTGGAGTCCGAAATGGCGGCTATTGTTTGAGAGTCAGCTCTCTTTTTAGCCAAGTTAGCTAAATACCTGCCGGGCTTATCCCCAAACTCGTACATCCTCTGTCTGGCATATTTCAAAGAATGCTCAGAGTCTTGAATTAAAAGAGTATTTAAGGCGGTACGAGTGGCAGTAAGTTCTTTAAGTAGGTCCGGGCTTGGTGCAGAAACATGTTGTTTTTCAAGATCAGCCAATTTGGAGTCGAGGAGTTTGCGCTGTTCGTCCTTTTTACGTCTCTTGGAGGCAACATAAGACATAATCAATCCACGAGTGTATACTTTACACGTCTCCCAAAGGAGAGAAGGGTCATCTGTGGTTGATGAGTTAATTGAATAGAACACTTTGAATTCCGAGGAAAAGTAAGAAATGAATCTGTCATCTTTAAGAAGAGACGAGTTAAACCTCCAGCGTTTTGATAGTGCCCTTTCCTCAGAAAGAGAGTAAGTCATATATATAGGAGCATGGTCTGATAAAACAATACTTCCGATCGTACAGGAGGAGACCAAAAACAGTTTAGAGGAGGGGATAAAGAAATAGTCTATTCTACTGTAGCTAGTATGAGGAGCACTAAAAAAGGAAAATTTCAAATCGGACGGGCAAAGGGCTCTCCAGACATCAGAAAATCCAACGTCTGAACATAAAGATTTAAGAGTCCTGGCCTGCCTCGTGGGGGGAGTCGTACTAGGTGGGAGTTTATCCATAGAGGGATCAAGGTGACAATTGAAATCCCCCCCCCACAAACGAATCCCCAGTGGCCAGGATTGCAAATTCTGCAAAAACCTTGGATAGAAAATCAGGTGAGTACCCAGGGGGTGCATAAACATTCATGAATGTCATATCTTTACCTTTAAGAACACCCTTGACAATAACATAGCGGCCTTGGCTGTCCACTGTAGTAACAAGGGATTTAAAAGCAAGATTCTTATTGAACAGAATAGCCACGCCCCTACTGAATGAGGAATAAGCGGTAGCAAAAACCTGTCCCACCCAATTCCTTTGAAGCTTAACAATATCCTTGGCCTCCATATGAGTCTCCTGTAGAAAAGCAATAGAAACGTTCTCTTTCTTTAAAAAGGATAGAACCGCCTTCCTCTTAGCTAGTTTCTGTAGGCCCCTGACATTCCAGGAGCAAAGCTTTATATTATCCATATTGGCCATAGAGAATGAGCAATAGATTAGTCAGATTAGGCCTAGAGAGGCCAGGGGACATGTCATCCCCGCCCATCAAAGAGAACAAACCTGCGTGACCTGAGCTAAACAAAAAAGAAACATATAACACATACAGTACGTAGAACACATAGAAACATAGAAACGCCCTACAAGAGAGGGGCATGTCCCCAAATGTACAGGGACCAAACATCTTATCAGAAAACCTTCAAACACACCCAATGCAAGACTACACCTCTCAAAAGCCGCACTCCCGCACTGGTAAATACCACAAAAGAGAAGGATGAAGAAAAGAAGTATAGGTTGTTATAAAAAATTATATATATATAAAAAAAAGAAAGGATGTACACCCATGTACCCATATGTACTCTTAATATGCACAAGGATGCGCATACATGCACACACAGCGTGAGCACAAGCATGCGCACCCATGCACCATGAACAGAGCAAACAAAGATATTTGTAGAAAGAGGATAAATAAAATAAAATAAAAAACCCAACAGGATGTACAACCATATATAAATGTGTAAACAAAACATATACATGAATACATGAGTGCGCACGCATGCGCCCACAAGCGTGGACACATGCATGCGCATCCACGCACCAAGAATAAAGCAGCTCGAAATGCTTACTTCTTCCAGTAAGAAAACCAAAACAATCCCCCACCCCCCACCCCCCCCAACAAACCCCTAAATACTGTGAAACTGTTGAAAGTATATACGGGTAATTATAAATAATAAAAACAGCATTGGTTATAAAAAAAATGAAAAACAAATAAATATCAGAAGTTCCAAAAAGTAAAATAAATAAGGCATTAAACAAGCTATTCCACTTAGAAATATATCCAGTCTGTCAAAAAAGGCACTTAAACATCCCTAAGGCTATCAATCCCAAAGCCAAAAAAAAACTAGTCTCAAAGAGCCAGGGTTACCACCGTAACCTGCAGTATAATGTGGTGCAATTAGTCCGTCGAAACGAGAGGGGGCGCTATGTTGCCGGCACATAGAGTTCACGGGTGATGACGTGGCCGGACGGCCGCGACCCGGAAGCGGAAGTCAAGCAAGCGGCTAGCAGCCACGATGTGGCTAACAACAATGCTAATAAAAAAAACGTATAGGCTAAGTAAAAAGGGGCCGCATTTATAAAAAGAAAACGTCAATAAAAACATTCCAACGGCATCGGACAGAAACGTAAAGCACCACATGCTCTTGTACTATTGTCCACGAAACAGGAACATTTAAATAGCGACAGAGGATTATGAATAAATAAAAACAAAACACGGGAAGTATGGCGGTTAGCTCCCCCAGCAATGCGAGAGACAGAGCAAATGTCGTAATAATAAAGATATCAAAAAGTGGAAAAGAAACAAAACAAATGTCGACGTGTACAAGCTATATTAGTCCTAGTACCATCCATAATGACAAACATGAACTAAAACGTCAATTAGGTAAATAAAAGGGGAAAGTATGGTACTAGGCGCGATAGTGGTAGCAAAGTGAAAACAAAGAAAAAAGTGGACCAGAAAAAAATAAATGTCGACATGACCTGGCTATTTAAGCCATATTACCGTCCATATTAACTAATACGTTCTAATAGGTAAAAAGTGGGAGAATAAAGAGAGAAAACGTTACGCTCAGTAGGTTAGCTGGAGGCTAGCAGGTCTGGAGGGCGAACTCATCGTCGGTGAAAGAGCGAGGCTTCGCCCCGGAGACGACGCTGGCGGCCCCGTAGGCTTCGATGTCGATGCGGCCACATCATCCCTCCTTCCCGGCTCCGCTGGTGTCGAGGTAGCGCCGTCATCTCCTCCTCCCGGTTCTGTTGGCGGCGAGGTGGTTCTCCCGTCCTCTCCTCCCGGCGGCGGTGACGCTGAAGCAGCTCTGGTCTGGGATTTCAAGAAAGCAGCAGCCTCCTTGGGGGACGATAGTTGTTTCCTCTTGCCGTCTTTGGTGGTAATGGAGAGCCGTGCAGGGTAAAGCAGAGACGGCTTGAAGCCCTGGCGCCATAGGCCGCTCATTACTTCACGGTATTTAGATCTTTGCTCCAGCACCTCCGGGCATAGGTCTTCAAAGATTAGAACTGGTTTACCCTTGTAGGATAGGGAACCTCTCTTCTTCCGAGCCTCTCGTACAATGGCCTCCTTAACTTTGTAGCGGTGTAGACGAGCAATGACCGCTCGGGGCTTGGAGCCGGGGGGTCGCTTGGCAGTCAGCGCCCTGTGACAACGGTCCAGTTCTGGCAGCGAGGGAAGCACGTCCTTGCCCAGAATGTCCACCAAGACCTCTGCAAAGAAATCAGTGGGCTGTACACCACTACCAGGCATAACTGACTCATCCAAACCAACTAAAATTATGTTGGAGCGCCTGCTTCGTCCCTCGAGCGAGATCATCCTGGACATCAGCTTGTTGTAGCTTTCTTCCATGGAGGAACACCTAGCCTCCACCTCCTCCATGCGGTCGCTGTAGCGGTTTAGCCCGTCCTCGACTGTAACCAGGCGCTGGTCCTGGTCAGAGATGGCCATCTGATGGTTATCTAGTCTGGATTCGAGGGCGGCAAAGGTATTTCTGAATTCGTTGGTGAGAGCGACTCGGAGTTGTTCCATTGATTGCTCAATCATCTTAGCAACGGCGGCTAGCTCGGAGGAGCCAGTGCTAGCAGCACCCTCAGGCCTCCTGCTATCCTGCCGCGTCGGCGGTTTGTTGCGGTCAGACATCTTCTGGAAAGTTCTGGTCAAATAAAAACCCAACACAAGTAGACGGGGTCGTGTGGGGAAGGGGTTAGCGAGGAAAAATCAACCAAATGTGGTAAAAGGAGTCAGTTTTATCGTAAAATTAAAGTTGCGGGAGCTCAGCGATGCAACGTGCGTCTTACTCCATTTGCGACCCCTAGTGGTCTCCCATACTGGTATCTTTTATTGTTTTATGATAGTAATCATTGCTCTGGGGTGTTTGGCTATTTTCACTGGTTTAAATAATTTTCTAAATGATTATTACAAAACGAACGCCTTTGGATGGTTTCCACCCGACAACGATGATAAACATAATCGTAAACAGCATTGTAACGTAATACTCTCTGACTCTGTGGACAAACCAGTGGTTCTCAAAATGTGGTCTGGGGGCACCCCCAGGGGTCCTTGTGGGCGTTCCAGGGGGGTCCCCAGCTAAATCATCAACATTTGTGTAAACACCTTTTAGTCTTATATACTGAGCTACAAGCTCACAACGCTTCGCGTTGCAGCGTGTTGTGAGCTTGCAGATCTGCTATTTTTTTGAAAAGTACAAAAGGCAAAAATACAGGGGTCCGCGGCCAAATAGTGTGAGGGTCCTTGACATGAACGCTGATCTAAACCTGGACTCAGCAGAGAGGCCGTTCACCTCTCCCTCTCTCTCTCTCTCTCTCTCTCTCTCTCTCTCTCTCTCTCTCTCTCACACACCCTTTCCAGACGACTGTTCTCTCTCTCTCTCTCTCTCTCCCAGACATCTCCCCATCACACGGTTCAACATCTCGTCCCACAAAGACGTCAACCAGATGACAATCCCCACTTTGTTCTGCCTTCGTTCCGCCTCCCCCCCCCCCACACACACACACACGCACGCGCGCGGTTCCTCTCGGTTTAAACGAGATAAGAAGACATTTCAAAGAATTTGGGGAGGGTGTCATCGGCGTGGAAGAATTTCTGAGGGAGTCAGAGGGAGGTTCCGGGGCGGAGCGGGTCAATGCCAAACGCAGCATTGTTGTAACATCACTCACGGCGTCAGGGCCGTCGGTTCTCATGGACAAGCACAGGTGGTTTGGTGGTGTTGTCCAGTGGTGGACAGTAACTATAAGTACATTTACTCATGTACTGTACTTAAAGGAGGACTTCACTACTTTTCAACCTGTCTTCATATAATAGGTCCTCACTAATGTTCATGATTTTTTTTTTTTTTTTTTTTTAGAGGAGGGTTGTGGGCAGGTCAGAAACCCATCGTCTTGTGACATCATCGATTGGGAATCCAAGGTAATAGAAATGCAGGCTTTCTATTCCTGAAAAGTTGCAATGTTAAAGTGGAAGCCATTGTTCTCGCGATAATAAAAATCTTAATATTTTTTTCAAAAATAATTATTGTTTTTGTTTTTGTTTTTTTGGAAAATGATGATGTCACAAGACTATGGATTTCTGAACTTCCCACAGCTCTCCTAAGAGACTTGGACCGAGTAGGAAAGAAATTGTGCTATTTTATTATGAACATAAGTGAGGACCTATTATATGAAGATAAGTTGAAAAGTTACAAAGTCCTCCTTTAAGTACAATTTTGAAGAATTTGTACTTTACGTGAGTATTTCCAATTTCCAGTACTTTTACTTCTGCTCCACTACATCTCAGAGGCAAATACATTCAAGCTTTATTTAAATTCTCGGAGAGATCATTGAGGGAGACCCTCATTTACAATGATGCCGAGATTACATAAAACACAATAACAAAGAGAGAAAAACAATAATGTTGACAACAATAAATTAAAACAGTTACATACAGGTAATGCACGGTTATTAAGTAAACTAAAATGGCCAACAGAGGCTAGGGTACTCAGCTTAAAATCCTGTTGCAAGAGGTTCCAGGAATCAGGTGCTCTAATGCAGTGGTTCTCAACCTGTGGGTCGGGACCCCCAGAGGGGTCCCCAAATTATTTTGGGGGGTCCCCAGATGATTAACTTAATGTACAACATTGTCTTCTCACTCAACAGAAAAACAAACCAACATAAGGTTTAAGTGTATAGGCGTATATGCACATTTATAAAGTGACAATAAGGACTTTTTAATACTTGTAAAATGACAAATTAAACATTGGCCAAATGTTAGAGGCAGAAATAGCTGATCTACATGCTCACAACGCCTCGCGTTGCCAGTTTGAATGTGACAAGGTTTGGTTCTCACGTAGCATGGATGAGATGTATGGTGGCAGTTTTCCAAAATTGTACTTTTGCTCCACTACAATCAATTGACAACTTTAGCTACTAGTTACTTTGTAGATTTTGATTACTATTACAAAACATACATTAACCACTTCAGCCATTAATTTTGGCCATTTGAAAATAGCAAATCTGCAATCTCAAAGCTCACAATGCTTGTAGATCTGCTATTTTCAAAAGATTTGTATACATTTGAAAATTTGAAATGGGACATTTTGCATAATGAGTACTTTTACTTTCGGGATTTTAAGTACATTTTGATACTTTTGTACTTTTACTCAAGTACATTTTCAATTCCAGACTTTTACTTGTAACAGAGTATTTCTACAATACAGTATTGATACTTTTACTCAAGTAATAAACGTCCGCAGCACATCAAAACAAAAGGAGACACATTCCGTCCACACAGTGTTGATTTTGACAGCAGATTTTGATTTGGTTTCAGTCATAGTCTTTTGAATGAAATTCCATTTAGTTTTGGTCATATTTTAGTCGATTAAAACTTCAATTAATTTTGGCGACAGAAATACTGTACATTTTGGCGGGCCTTGATGGCGTTGTGATGACTGATTTTACACTTGGTTGCATGCTGAATATAGCCGATCTACAAGCTCACAACGCGTCATAGAGCGACGCGTTGTGAGCTTCTAGATAGCTATTTTCAGAGTGTAACACCCGAGCGCAGCCACTAGATCTCTTTTCCACTAGTCCCTCCATAACATTTTAGTTGAGTTTTTATTCGTTGACGAATATTTAGTCTCAGTTTTAGTCATCATATTAGTTTTCGTCAGTGAAAAAGGGTTGTCAACGAACATTTTTCGCCATAGTTTTTAGTGGAGGACACTGGTCCAGCACATCAAAACATTCCATCCACACAGTGCAGGATGGGCTTTGTGGACATGGATCTGGATGCTTTTACAATTCACTGTGAGCCTGATTCTTAGACATGTTTTCTCAAGTCAGCTGACAGTTCTGACAATTGACACACAGCGGCCATTTTGCTCTTACGTCATATTTGCGGGTGGGGAAGAAATGCTTCCCGGGGTGGCATTAATGTGTACCCCCTCCAACTGTTTATATGTTCCCCTTTTTCAACTGTTTTTATTACATTTTGACACTTGTTTTGGCAAGCTGCTTTGAATTGAATTGGCATTATTTCATTAAGTATTTCATACAGTGAATAAACTCTGGCGATGCTATCTGTAATTGCGTGTGTGTGCGTGCGTGCGTGCGTGCATGTGAGCGTGCGTGCGTGCGTGCGTGCATCCGTCTATGTGTGCAGGTTTACACACACACACACACACACACACACACACACACACACACACACACACACATGCATATGGTAGCAACTGATTGCCTGTATGTACTATTTGTGTAACAATAATCCTGTTTTTAATGGTTGAAACCTGGCTGTGCATGGGACAGTTTTTGCATGCATCTTGTTTTGGTTCGTGGATGAGTAGCTTTTCTCTGTATTGTTGTGCGTGGCTCACACATCTGCAGCCATTGAAGCACGGTGAAATGCGGGGAAAGTGCTTTCAATGTTGCGCACGATGATAAGCAAATTATGATGTGGCGCGAGATTATGTTTTTTTTTATCTGTGCTGAATTAATCATAACCTTAAAGAGAAGGACACTGTCACAGCTGAGAATCTGACTCATTTACTCATCTAGGTCTTTGTATCGCTGGTCAAGTGTTCTTAGTTCTGTGTTCCCCTTGGTCCTGGCTGTATGTGGTTGGTCATCTCCTCTCTCATTTATGTAGGCCCACAGTGGCTCTCAAAGTGGGGTCCGGGGAACCTCAGGGTTCCTTGAGGGGGTTCCATGTCGACCCTTATTAGTCATGTAACTCTGAGCGTGTGCGGAGTTACAGATGCGTTTTTTGTACAATACATTAACACTGAGGATTTTGCAGTGTGGATTTGGGTCCCAGAAATGGGGATCTGTTGTCTAATGCAGGGGTCTTCAACGTTTTCAGGACAGGGACCCCTTAGCTGAGAGAGAGATGAAGCAGGGACCCTCTCTACATATTGTATAAATGATTGATGCAGATTTTCATCAATTTCACAGATTCATAGACTTGTTTGACAGCACTGTCATCAGTCTCTGTTTGATTTGTGTTTTTAGTTAACTTGACTCTGTACTTGGTCTGCTCTTTTTTTACCTCAACACCAAACCTATTTGGTTGCGAGGCGTTGAGAGCTTGTAGATCTGCTATTTTTGGCTAAAGTTCTCCTCAGAATACGGATGCGAGGGTTCAAGTTGTTAATTTAAAAGAATGATCCTATCTCAAAGATTTGGTGGCCCCCCTGTAGTAACTCTGAGGACCCCCTAGGGGTCCCGGACCCCCTCTTGAATACCCCTGGTCTAATCAAACTGGGGGTTCTTGAAATGAGGAAGACATGGTCATAACTATAACTACGTTGAGTGAAATGCTGATTCCAGCATGGAATACTTTTTTTTTGCACCTTATGTCTAACCTCATGTACATACCTGCTGCTATGTGGACCTATCAATGTCTTACCACTTTGGCACCTTAACCTCATGTACATACTGTATCTGCTGGTCTTATGATGTGTGTTTACTGTATAATGTAGATATCTAGATGTTTCTTAATCTTTTCTTTTCTCTTTGACAATTTTATTTGATTTATTTGATTTTTCTCCCTGTCTCTCCCTCTTTCTTCTTCTTCTCTATTTCAAAATGATGGAACTTACGCAAATAGGAATTTCACCCACTTCTCTATCACTAGCAGTGATGTGACAACCCTATAATGCTATGCTATAGAATGAGGAAACCTCTGTCTGTCAGCGTAGGTTGGCCAATCGACCTTGCACACATGCATTGGCCATTAGCATATGAAGAGAGTGATAAAGCCATGTCCTTTCACTTTTCCCAAACCAAATTTAAGCTGTTTATTTGCGTTTTTGTGAACGGTCCTCTCAGACTATGGGATCATCTGTAGTCGCGGTTGCGGTCCCATAGCCCGGATGGACGGTGGGTGGACATGGCTGGTATGGACTAGCGAAGTTGGTTCTTTATTCTTGTTCTTTTTATCGCTGGTCTACGCCGATCTTGTGTGGTCGGTTAGATGGTGTCCTTATGTCCCCATGTCTCCTGACATGTGTCTTCATGTAGCCTACCTCCATTGATGCTATAGCGATTGATCAAGGTGTCGACCATGCACAGATCATCTTGGGCTCTCGTTGTCATGTTTTATTACTTTGGTTTGTTTTCTTGACCAGAATGTTAAGAAGGGCATTATTTTGATACATTGTTTAGACCAGTGGTTTCCAGGGACTCTCTATAAGTTTTTTTATGGGGGTTTAAATTGACCCATACAAGTCTGTAACTTTGGCGGTTACATGTCGGCACTCCGACACGTCGCTATTCCGACCGCTAACCTCAGTAAAACAAATGCTGGTGAATGCTAACCTGGTGAGTAGCTAACCTGCAAACGCTGGTCAATGCTAACCTAGTGATTGGAAAGGGGATGTGTCGGAATGGCAACCCTAACGGGTCCATTTGGTTCCATTTGTAGACTGTCAAAGTTAAAGGGAGACCTTGAAATGTATAAGTTTGATAACCATAGACTGATGTTGGGTTCTTGTTCTTGGTTCGCCCGAGTTTACTGAGGCTCTCTGAATTCTGTGTTTAACCCGCAGCAAGTAAACACATACACAACTGTACCAATCATTCCCCTCCATTCCAGCAGTCATGGGCAACCGGTGTATAGTGTGGTGGTGTTTCCCTGCAGAAACTGCACTGCTCTCTCGCTGTGTTTCACTGTTTGTTTTGGTAGACGGGGATGTTTTTTGGTCTACCAAAACAAACAGTGAAAAGACCCAAATACAAGTGAGAGGTGTGCGATGTGTTTCTGCAGCTCAACACCACCACGCCGCTCCAGTGTCCAACTCCTGGTGTAGAGGGAAGTGATGGGCAGACACGTAGCCATCAAAGGGGGCTTGAGTCCCTGCCCTTTTATCCGTCTGTAAAAAGTGCCCTTTCCAGACCATAAATGCAGTTTTTACTATGGTGAAAGAAATGCAAATGCCTCCTTTCCATGCCATACCTGAAGGCAGCATTCAAGAGAATTGCCTTGTCCAATTAAACTCTCCTGAACTTGAATGCAGAATCTTATGTTGAAAGAATTGCCCTCTGTGTAGAAATCCATGCTGTTAAACGCCACATCTCCAGTAGTGACTTGATTATGCTTATTGTTCAGTGTGGTATCAAGCACTGAAATTAGCTCACAATTAGCTCACAAAGTTGTGAGCTCGGAGGTCTACTAATTTCAAGATTTCTGCCAAAAGGCCCTTTTAGAAATTTCAGCCCCTGCCTCTCTAAAATTCTCTGCACGTCCCTGGTGATGGGTAGGAAATGTATATTTTGATTTGTTATTTAAAAATGGGGCCAAGTTACATATTATGCCTTGAGAAGAACTGCAGTAAGGCATGCATTGCCATGTAAATGTTGTTATGATGAAATTATGTGTCATTTGCAGCTTGTCAGGTGAAAATGAAGTATGATCTTGCAATAGTGTAATAGCCCTGGTGGTTCTGTTTGTCTGTTGCTGCTGTGTTTATTCTGCTTTATTGGAGTAAACATTTTAACCATTTAACTCCCAAAAAGGTACATAAGGGAGGATTGCCGCCTCCCACACACTTGACACTATTGGTTCTCAAAGTGGGGGCCGGGGACCCCCCAGGGGTCCTTGGGGGGATCCAGGGGGTCCCCAGCTAAATTAGTTAATATAGTCAGTTTAACCACTTTAACCCTATACCGACTAACATCGGCTATTTGAAAATAGCCGATCTAGAAGCTCATTTGCTGCGTTACGATGCAACGCATTGTGAGCTTGTAGCTCTGGTATTTTCAAAAACAAAATCTTTAATATTTTTGAAAGATTTTTAACAACACAAATCTTGTATGGGGGGTCCTAATATGGGCGTCCTTGATATGAAAATGTTTGAGAAACACTGCTTTGTGTATTGCATTTTATTTAAGCAGGTATTTAAATAGTAACAAGCATTGGCTATAGGAGGCAAACCTAATGCAAATCAAACATGTCTGGTATCCAGGAAATTAAAGAATCAGCTGATCTTAATTATGAGAACAAAATGCTTTACTTTATTCATGTCGTTATCCCACAAAAAATTAAAAAGCTTTAATTTATTTACATAAAATGAGTCAAATCGCCCCTAAGACTGTTGTACTGGGAACTTCCAAAGCATTCTCAGAATTTTGAAAACAAATGATCCCTTTCACACAAAACATAACAAAACAAAACAATAGTTCATTGAATGTTAATTACAGAAAGACAGTAATCAATTCAAACGCAGAATGGAATTTCCCACCTTTGCAGTAAACCCTGTTAATTCTGTTTTATTAGTCAAATCCAATGGATTTGATGCTTCTGTCTGTTTCATTGTTTATATGAAATACTTTGAATTATGCTCACATTTCATATTCAACATACATGTCAACAATAGGCTATATTATTGATCTATTTTTGTCTGATGAGCACTTCCTGAATAGCAGATGTTATCTTTTTGCTGCATGCTTGTACATCTTGAGTGACATATTTTCTTATCTAATATTATTTACTGTGTTGATTTGAAGATACTTTATATTTTCTATATGGAAAAAGACAAATTAAAGATAATTGTCTTATTTTAATTTAATATGTTTTGTAGGCAGCAGGTGCATGGGGAAAATACCTGTCAGGATGAAACCCTTTTTCTACAGAATTATTTTGTTTAATTTAATTCAAATGCACTGGCACCTGTTTGGTCCAAGTCCAAGAGAAAGAAAGAAAGAAAGAAAGAAAGAAAGAAAGAAAGAAAGAAAGAGAAACAAAGCCTCATGTTTATGTCTCTGTCAAAACATAATGGTGTATACTGTAGCCATGCTATAACACCAGTAATAATTAATTGACGGTCTAGCCTATGGTATTTGATGTCATTAACAAGGCAGCGTCTGTGACTGTTAGTTTGCTATTGCTTTTTTAAATGGGAAGAGACGCTTTTTAACGTAAATGTAAATAGCCATATGTAGGCTATATAAACATGCTGGCATCGTGTCATGTAGCACTGTCTTCTATAATCCCCCCCATTGACTGAGGCGACGGTCGGTCGGCCACTTTGATGTGTCATTTTATAAAGGATATGAATGCATGCTGGTGTCGGTAAAAACCTGCAGCATTATCAGTCATAAAGCGAACAGAGCGCGCGCGCGCGCACACACACACACACACACACACACACACACACACACACACACACACACACACACACACACACGCACACACACACGCGCACACATACGCGCGCGCATGCACGCGCGCAGGCACGCACTCTCGCGCAGTCATTGTGTTTGTTCTCTGTTCACTTTTCCGCTATTTTAAAAACCCGACTCACTTGATGAGAAATGAGCTTGACTTTAAAACTATACACTGTGGAATGCTGCCGTTTAACTCTGGCACTGCATGGGATCCATCTGGTTACTCATGACACTGCGTCGGGTTTTTTAATGCGGTTCACGTGATTATGAATTATTTATGAATGAACTGGTTATGATTGATAAGAAAGGAATTCGTGGTTTATGTATAGTTTTGTCTTTCTTGTTCTTAATGAGAGCGATGCCTCAGCCATGTTGCCTGGTTGTAATAGGCTACATTTGTGAATGAGCATGAATGAATACATTAGCCCAATTTATAAGCACAATAAGCATTATTCAGTTATGTTTTGTTGAAACAGAGTTAAGTTTGCGTCATCACGCGTCTTTGGTGATTGGTGAAGTTCTGGTAAGAGTGGCAATCCATTCGTCCATCAATCAATGAATTAATCACAGTCAACCAACCAATCAATCAATCAATCAATCAATCGCGTGAGGAATTGCTCGCAGAGGTAACGTTTTCATCAGCCTGTGTCCACTCCAGTCCCTTTTAGAATAAAATCAACGCCTAGCCTATATTTCAATGAATCACTAATCTTCTGTTAAATGTAGGCTATGTTCACATAGGGGTAGATGAATTTATACTCCACCGTACGAGGGTGTCTCTTGTCCAGTGGTGTAAAGTAACTAAGTACATTTACTCAAGTACTGTACTTAAGTAAAATGTTGAGGTATTTGTACTTTACCTGAGTATTTCCAATTTCCAATAATTTTACTTCTACATCTCAGAGGCAAATAGTGTACTTTTATCTCCTCTACAATTATTTGAAAACTTTAGTTACTTTGTAGATTTTGATTATTATTAGCCTACAAAACACACATTAACGACTTCAGCCTATACATTTGAAAATAGCAGAGCACAATACATTGTGAGCTTGTAGATCTGCTATTTTCAAAAGATCTTTATACATTTGAACACTTAGAAAGGGACATGTGAACAATAAGTACTTTTACTTTTGGCACTTTAAAGTACATTTTGATACCAATACTTTTGTAGGCCTACTTTTACTCAAGTACGTGTTTAATTCTGGACTTTAACTTGTAGGAGAGTATTTCTACAATGCAGTATTGATACTTTTACTTAAGTAAAAAATGTGAGTACTTTTTTCCACCACTGAGTGTATAAGGAGTGTTCTCGGCCTGTAGCAGTCTGCCCAGTAACACCATGCACCGCCTCTATTGGCTGTGTGCACTATGACGACATGAGAAGGACCAAACCATTCACACAGAGGGGGGAGGAAATGCTTTAAAGGGACATTTCACCACTTTTCTGTAAAAAAGAAAAGACAAGTGAATTAAACTCTGAGATGGAATAAATGCAAATAAAATGACCCATCATGTTGATTGAAAGTTAAAACCCCCTATACTTATAATGGAGTTCAACACATTGTAATACGTTTAACTCAAATATTTTTCTGTGTAGGCGAGGTGAATTACTTTATTATTATATATATATTTTTTTTAAATATCTATATATCCTATTTATGTTTACAATGGATGGTCAGTATACTGTGTCTTGTCCCTGGGGGGTTCCAGGGGGTCCCTTTGTTAATATGGTCAAGCGAAGAGCTGTCAGCTGCATATATCTGATATTAAAAGCTAATAATAAAAAACAAATATTTGGAATATTTTTGAATGATTTTTTTAACAACATTTACATTAAAAAAGCCATAGCTCTAAGTTATACCAGAGGTATATAGTTTACATGAGTTATGAATACATTATTAACAGGGAATACAATGTACATGAGTTATGACTAAGTTATGGGTATACGCATGCATAAAGTGAATGGCAAATCGAGTGGCAAAGTGAGTTTAACGTTGTTTAACATCGTTTAATGCAATCAGATAGGACTTCTCTGTTTTAGCCATAGGCATAGACTACATACCCTCTATTCACAATTAAGGCATTTAGCAAAGGCTATTACCAGAGGCATGAGTTATGACTAAGTTATTAACATATAGGCTTCATGAGTTATATTAAGACTAAGTTATTCACGTAGAATACAGTATGCATGAGAGGCTATTTCAGTAGTGTAAGCACATCATACCTTCAACACAAGATTGTGCAAAAAAAGAAGTTGCATCAAATTTCCTAGAAAGCTATCACACGAACCACATGTTTGTGGCTAAGAGAGGCAGATAGATTGAGCCTGTGTGTGTGTGTGTGTGTGTGTGTGTGTGTGTGTGTGTGTGTATGTGTGTGTGTGTGTGTGTGTGTGTGTGTGTGTGTGTGTGTGTGTGTGTGCGTGCGCGTGTGCGTGCGTGGAGCATGCACTTCCAGTGCGCGTGCACGCGTCTGCGTCTGCTCAAAGTTGATCTACAAAAATTGGCTGACACAAAAGATACAATTAATGAATAATAATGATCTTGATCTGATTCTATTTTACGAGCGAAGAGTCACGTCTCACCCATCCTACTGTAGGCCTATATACTGTAGCCTATATGTTTATGTTTATTTAAGCTCAGGAATGCACGTTTTTAATAACTAGCGTATAGCATGCTTATTACTCCCAACATTCTCAACTTTGTATATTGCAAACTATGGAGTTTGTATAAATCTGAGAGTTAAACTCCGAGTGTATGGGTGAAAATGTTACCAAACGGACTCTCGTTTGGTAACATCTGCACCCTGTCGGAGTTTAGTCAACCCTCTGTGTACCCCTCCACTCCGCTCCGCCTGATGAGCGCACGTTGCTGCGCGTCTGTTGCGTCCTTATAGGTCCAATGAAAGCAGTTGCGTCAGAGAGAGAGAGAGAGAGAGAGAGAGAGAGAGAGAGAGAGAGAGAGAGAGAGAGAGAGAGAGAGAGAGAGAGAGAGAGAGAGAGAGAGTCGCAGTCACACTGCGCAGAGAGAGAGAGAGAGAGAGAGAGAGAGAGAGAGAGAGAGAGTGAGTCGAGAGTCAGAGGGGAAAAAGTTCGCACCAAGGAGAGGCAGGAGTGGACTAGATCTCTCCCTGCAGTCTCTCAACTCTTTATTTTTTTTATGCCTCCAAAACACCTTCCTTTCTGCGCGTTTTGCGTTTCTTCGCCTTCTTTCTATTGGATCCTTACTATCGGAGCCCTTTTGTAACCCAAGAAGAAAACGATACAAAAAAAGAGAACACGTAAAAAAAAACAAGAGACTTAATAAACAAAACCATGGAACTGTTGTGCTTGGAGATGGACACGATCATACGCGCTCGGCCCGACCCCAACCTGCTGCGGGACGAGCGCGTCCTGCAGCGGCTGCTGAGCATCGAGGAGAGGTTCCTGCCGCAGTGCTCCTACTTCAAGTGCGTGCAGAAGGACATTCAGCCCTTCATGAGGAGGATGGTGGCCACTTGGATGCTGGAGGTAGTTTGTCCTGTTGTTAATAAACAACACAAAGGCCTTCGACACTGTAGACCAGCGTTTCTCAAACATTTACATGTCCAAGGTCTCCCCTTAACTCTGACAGTATACAAATGGAACCAAATGGACCCGTCAGGGTCCATTTGGTTCCATTTGTATGCTGTCAGAGTTACAGACTTGTATGGGTCAATTTAGAGTAGATCCCCATAAAGGAATCCACAAAGTCCTATAGAATCCACTTTGAGAACCCCTGCTATATAGACCATGTCGATCAGACTTGTATTGACGTTGTGATGTTTGTTATTAATGAGTTTATGACTCGTGTCATTGTGTGCGCGCTGTGCTGGCTGTGGGGCTGAGAGGTTCTGAAGGGAGCAGAAATCCCCCTCCAGCGTTACGCACAGCCCAGCCATGCAGGGCGCAAAGCCTCGCCGATCAGCCCGAATGATCGGGCCGATCGATCTATTGATCGATTGCATGGGGTTTTCCCTTTTCTGAAGCCCTTGTCGAGTCATATAAAGTCATAAAGGAATGTTTTGTCGGTGTTGTGGGGGGAGGGGGGGACGTTTAAGATCGGTGACACGGGGCACCACGGGGGGGTTTCTGTTATCCTATGTGAATAAAAACGACCCTACTTGATGTCCCGATCAAGCTCGTGTGCATGTGTGTGTTTTTATGTTAATCCTTTCGATAGCCTAAATATTTCCATGCACACGTATGCACTCCTTTCTGCGCCTCTCAAACGCCATGTTGGTTTTCTCTTTTCTCCTTCTCTGTTGGAACTGCTCGTCTGCTTTTCTAGACGACTTTACTGTGTCATAAACGTCATAACAGCACTTCAGACGTGTCCCATGTGACAGATCTGGTTCTCGGGCATGGTTTCCACATAGATCCAAGTACGAAACATGTTGCGATTATTTTATATGCATTTTTGAAAGTCCGCATGCGGAAGGGGCGAGGGGCCTTCACGAGTGCCTGCTCCTCCGCTTCAGCCACGACCCGACACTATGGAATTAAGTTCGTTTTTTGACCATACGCGTGATATTTCGGGTCGGGACCGGTCTGGGATCATGCGTGACCGTCGTGGGCTCATTATCATGTAAAGAACGTCACGATCAGACGTGGGGAAGTATTTTTAATTAATTTTACAAGGACAGATATCGGCTCGGCGGTGACGCACCAGGGAGCTGCCTCGCGGTGGTCGGGCTTTAATTTGATCATTTTGTTAACATTGTGATGATCGATAACGCATATGGACCGTCGGATCCGACGTGGGAGGCGTCCGCGCACATTATGAGGCGAAAAATGTGCGCGTGAGCAATTTATTTCTATTTTTAAAACTTTTATGAAAACGTGACGGATGAAAAAAGGATTTCCGTGTGGTGTGGTGCGGATGTTTCTGTTTTTTCTGCTTCTCTGGGCTCTGGCTTGATTGTGACTTGAATTCACTTCTTTAGTGAATGACATTGGTTCAAGAAACCTATTCACATGTTGTATTTAAGTAAGTATCAATGCTGCAATGTATTGATACTCTGTTGCAAGTGAAAGTCCGGAATTCAAAAGGTACTTGAGTAAAAGTACAAAAGTATTGGTGTCAAAATCTACTTAAATCTACTTAAAGTAGCCTACTCATTAGGCAGAATGTCCTGTTTCAAGAATAAACTATTGTTTGAAAATAGCAGATCTACAAGCTCACAATGTGTCGCATCTAGGCTATACTAATCAATAATCAAACAATAATAATTGGATCTACAAAGTAACCGGTAACTAAAGTTTTCAAATAAATGTTGTGGAGTAAAAGTACAATAAAATTGGATCCGAGATGTCGTGGAGTAGAAGTAAAGGTAGCCTATATGGAAAACTCGAAATACTCAAGTAAAGTACAAGTACTTAAGTAAACGTACTTAGTTACTTTACACCACTGGTGAATGACCTGCAGGAATGTGACACGGTCTCTTTATGACACCCTTCACAAACTTTATTTTAATACAAAATAATCCATTTCGGAAATTAATTGAAAGTTGTCGCAAGCAGATCATAAGGGCTGGGCTCCACAATGCTTGGCCCGACCCCAACTATGTGTGTCATTGAATTTATATGCGCACTTTATTTGATTAGCGTCTCATTTCTTTAGACTTCATCAAAGGGACTTTTTTCTTCTTCTTTTTGCACAATTGTTTGGTAAATAAAGCTGGGGTGAGCCTACTCAGTCAGAACTTTTAAGTACATTGTTCCAAATGCTAAGCATTCATACAATTCTCTCTCTCTCTCTCTCTCTCTCTCTCTCTCTCTCTCTCTCTCTCCCTCACTCACCATCTCTCACCCTCTCTCTCTCTCTCTCTCTCTCTCTCTCTCTCTCTCTCTCTCTCTCGCTCTCTCTCTCTCTCTCTCTCTCTCTCTCTCTCTCTCAATTCAATTTCAAAAGCTTTATTGGCATTATAAAATATGTCTTACATTGCCAATTATAGCATACATATCATAAAACAAATCATAACATTTAATTACAATAATAATGAAAACAAGTAAATGACAAACAATGATACAAATATAACAGTAATATGCAGCAGTTAGTGATGTTGTTTAACCAGATGTACCTCTCTCTCTCTACCCCCCCCCCCCCCTCTAGGTGTGTGAGGAGCAGAAGTGCGAGGAGGAGGTCTTCCCTCTGGCCATGAACTACTTAGACAGGTTCCTAGCGGTGGTGCCCACCAGAAAGTGCAACCTGCAGCTGCTGGGCGCAGTGTGCATGTTCCTGGCGTCCAAACTGAAAGAGACGCGTCCGCTCACCGCAGAGAAGCTCTGCATCTACACCGACAACTCCATCAGACCACACGAGCTCCTGGTAAGCAAACAACAACAACAAGGGCTTTGGATGTTCTCTGCCTTCCCCACCCACCACCATCGGACATGTTTGTTGGTGTGTTAGAAGGCACTGGCAGCCTGATCTCAGATCAGAAGAGGGCACACATGGAACCGAGAGGACCCGTTAAATTAAACAGTATATTTACTTGAGTACTGTACTTAAAGTTAGGTGTTTTTACTTTACTTGAGTATTTCCAATTTCCAATACTTTTATTTCTACTCCACTACATTTCGGATCCAAATTTTGTACTTTTACTCACTACATATATTTGAGAACACTAGTTAGGCCTACTAGTTACTTTGTATATTCATTATTATTACAAAACATTCATGAAACCATTGTGAGCTTATAGATCTGCTATAAAGATTTTTATACATTTGAAATATTTTTGTACTTTCACTCAAGCGCATTTTGAATCCGGACTTGTACTTGTAACAGAGTGTTTTTATATAGCAATATTGATACATTTACTTAAGTAAAACATTCGAGTACTTTTTTCCACCACTGCAAACATGTTATGATTCATAATCACTTATAAATATGTTCACATCACTCAAGTGAGGTGCATAATAATGAAAGACTACATTATGCAAAGTAGCGTGGGGTGTCACTCGACCCTGGACTCTCCTCTCCTCTCCTCATCAGAGGCTTTCTCCTTTTACTGTAAAAGGCTCCCTCTGGCCTTGTACAGTATGCACCACCGAGGCGCTGTCAAATGGTCTCTACTGCCATCTAGCGGCAGATATTTGTTACAGAGCAACGAGGTCAGCTTGAACTGCTGCCAGAGTTTTGATGCTGTTCTTGCACACACGCACACGCACGCACGCAGGGGTGTCGCACCAAATTCTGGGCCCTGAGTACAAGGATCCACTCACATTTTGTGCTTTAACTATTGAAAAATAGCAGATATATGGGAGCTTGTAGATCTGCTATTTTTGAAAAATTGTGAAAGTTTCGAATATAGTCTTAGAATATTTCAAATCCTTCTAAGGATTTCTTTTTTTTTTTTTTGTTGAGAAAAACCTATGTTTCTATGCCAGTGGTTCTCAAACCTTTTCATGTGAAGGACCCTCAAAATGATACGTATTTGGCCACAGACCCCCCCCATCTCAAAATGTTTAGTTCCAGGGACCCCCCCAGAAGCAGATCTGCAAGCTTGCATATCTGCTATTTTTCAGTAGTTAAAGTATAAAATAATTAAGGCCCCTCCACCTTGGGCCCAAGTAACTCAGTCCCACTTCCCCCCCACCCTTGTGACGCCCCTGCACGCACACACACCATCACGCACACATGCACACAGGAGAGATAGAGAGCTCACCTTTTACATATAGCTTTCATTGCATACATATTATGCAGAACATACAATATCGTTATATATTGATCCTTGAGACATTCTTTTGGCATTTTATGCTACATAGCTTTAGGACTGATAATGATGTTTAATTGTGGATCAGCTATTAGCAGCAGCGCATGTGGAGAAATGCATGTGGATAACAAGACAGTGGATAACAAGGCCTCGTCGGCCCTGATAATGCCAACATGCATGCCTTGAGGCATGAGGCCTCGTGGGCCAATTAATGAAGCTGGTCTCTCACATCAGATAAGTACTTCCCCCTCTTGCTCTGTGGCGCTGCTGAGCCGTTCCTCAGTAAACAACCGTCAATCCCACCCATGTTGTGAAAGAGGCCACATATTTGGAATCAAGGCGTGTGTGATGGTTCTAGGCCCTGCCTGTCTGTCTGCCCGATTGCCTGTCTGTCTGCCCGATTGCCTGTCTGTCTGTCTGTCTGTCTGTCTGTCTGTCTGTCTGTCTGTCTGTCTGGCTGGCTGGCTGGCTGGCTGTCTGGCTGACTGCTAGGCCTCTCTGCATGTTGCTTTTTGGTGGTTCTCTGCAAAAGGAACTTGTCTGGAATGCGTTTCTCCTCGAGACTCATGCACATGCAAAGGGCTTAAACTGACATTCCGACTGATGTGTGTGTGTGTGTGTGTGTGCGTGCGTGCGTGCGTGCGCGTGTGCGTGTGCGTGCGTGTGCTCGGTGCGTCTAATTCTGATTAGGACTTTCCGCTGACACGCTGAGATGCTGGTCACTCGTGCCGCACTGTGAGCTTGTATATCTGCTATTTTTCAATAGCTAAAGTATAAAATAATTCCAAGCCCCTCCACCTTGGGCCCTGGTAACTCAGTCCCACTCCCCCCCCTTGTGACGCCCCTGGGCATCTGTGCTGAGTGTTGACACACCTCTCCAATGAGCAGCAGTGGCCGATGTGGTAGGCCTATCTACGCGTAGATAACTGTGATGTTTAGTTGAGATGTGGTATCTACGTGTAGATATCTGTGATGTTAGGAGTTGATATGATGTGGTATCTACTTGTAGATATCTGTGATGTTAGGAGTTGATATGATGTGGTATCTACATGTAGATATCTGTGATGTTAGGAGTTGATATGATGTGGTATCTACATGTAGATATCTGTGATGTTAGGAGTTGAGATGATGTGGTATCTACAGTACGTGTAGATATCTGTGATGTTAGGAGTTGAGATGATGTGGTATCTATGTGTAGATATCTGTGATGTTAGGAGTTGAGATGATGTGGTATCTACTTGTAGATATCTGTGATGTTAGGAGTTGAGATGATGTGGTATCTACTTGTAGATATCTGTGATGTTAGGAGTTGAGATGATGTGGTATCTACGTGTAGATATCTGTGATGTTAGGAGTTGAGATGATGATGGGCTGTGCTTATAGGCTGACTGAACCAAATGCTCCCGTCCTATCTTGATATTTGAATATTTGTAATTTTTTTAAGGTACTTTGACCTTTCACTCCACTACATTTCAAAGATAAATATTGTGCTTTTGACTCCACTACATTTCTAGAGAGGAGAGGAGGAAAATACATTACTTATACCTTTATTTAAAATATAGTGAAAATAGCAGCTCTACAAGCTCACAACGTGTCACACACAATGCAATGTGTTGTGAGCTCGTAGAGCTGCTATTTTCACTATTATTGATGTTTTTGGGGGGGTTTTATGTCAATCTCTTTATTTATTAAAGAGAAAATATATACTGTACGTTGTCATTTATACTTTTGAATACTTAAGTACATGAGAAAGCACGTATACCTCAGTAGACCTCAAGTACACAGAATGTGACCGAGCAACCTTCACTTGCAGTCGAGTAATATCATTTTTGCCTGGGAGTATCTTTACTTGGACTCAAGTTACAGCAGGAATTTTGAGTACTTTTTGTCCCACACCCCAACTGGGTTTTGTCTTCTATCTCTGTATAAGGCAGCGTTTTGGCTGACATGCACATACAGGAAATACAGATCAGCTGCTCGGGACATGTGACGGTTCTTGTTTCTGTGTTCTTTTTTTTTTTTTAGTTTTTTCTTCGTTGGGTCCTCATCTTTAGTAACATGTTTCTGGTAAAGGGAACCACAAGTGTTACTAAGAAGGTCTGACCGGAGGAAGGCACAGCCTGGTAGGAGGAAGTGGGTGCCTTCTGCCTTGGCTGCTTGTCACCCTGCCAGAGTTTGATCCAAGTGTTGCAAGGCCTGTTCTCTCAATGCACCCACTTCTCATACACTGTTGTTTGTGTTGCATGCAGTGGTGTAAAGCAGGGGTTTTCAAAGTGGGTGACGGGGCACCCTGGGGTGCCGCGACGGCAGTCCAGGGGTGCCGCGAGATCATTTGATAATATTTGGAATTTATTTGGACACTTCAAAAAATATTTAGTATCATTTTAAACTTGAAGTACAAAGTTATTTTCAGTCAGTTCTAACCAAAATGGCTATTATCTCAACGTTTTCTTTTCTCATAACATAATCACTAAAATATCGTCACTGTCGGGCAGAAACCTCGTATCTCCTCATGTCTTTTGCTCTGCTTCATCATACAAGACCGTTGCACAAAAAAAACAGCCGATCTACAAGCACACAACGCCTCGCGATGCGAGGTGTTGTGTGCTTGTAGATCTGCTGTTTTCACTAGTTTAGTACATTTTATCTATTTAGCCCTATTTTATACCGTGGCTATTTGAAAATCGTCGAACAACATAACAAGCTCACAACGCGTTGCATTAATATTGTACTTTTACTTTTGGTACTTTAAGTAAATGTTGATACCAATACTTTTGTGATTTTACTCAAGTAAATTTTGAATTCCAGACTATTACTAACAGAATATTTCCACATTGCAGTATATACTTTTACTTAAGTAAAGAATGTGAGAACCTTTTCCACCACTGGTTGCATGTCATGTCAAATCTTCCACGCTCACTAACAACATTTAGTTTTCTGAACCCTGTGAAGATTTGGCGTGATGACGGCGGTCTGATATTGGCATCATAACGTGCAACGTCGACACTAGATTGACCTAGAACCGTCGTGTTGGCTTGTAGATCTGCTGTTTTCGGCGAGCAACACCGTGGATGAAGCATGGATCAGGCAAATCTGCAAGCCGATGCATTGTGAGCTTGCAGATCTGCTATTTTCACTACTTTTGTGTGACAATCTTGTGCCTTGTTTGATGAAGTAAGGCATTAAATGGACCAGAAGTTGACATGTGGAGATACAAGGTTTTTCCCTGGCAATGAAACGCAAAACGCTTTGCAAGCGCTGTCCTTCCTTCTCGGGAGTCTCTGACGTGGCTCGTTGTGCCTTATGTGAAAATGTAAGAAAAACTAAATGCACTTACTTGTGTTTTTCGTCCGCTATTATAAGACAGCTAATAGGCGAGATCGAGAGGAGAGATTATTAGGCAAACAGAGACAAGAGTTGGGAGGTGGCCATGTTGGATTCTTGTTGCATGCGTGACTAAGTTGCATGTGGTCCTCCTCTCTCTCTGTCTCTCTCCCTGGCTGCTGGGAAAACCCGACAGGCAGCATGGCAGGTCCGGTAGGAAACGCCATCGCAACAGAACCTCAAATCAAACGGTCCCACTCCTCCTGGATTAGTCATCCGGCTCTTATGTCACACCCACACCCACTCTGCAGATGAATGGCAACGCACAGTACAGCTCATATCTGAACATTGCACGCACGCACGCACGGCACGCACACACACACACACACACACACACACACACACACACACACACACACACACACACACACACACACTATTGATGTTTGTCACATATTACTAAGTGGTGTACATTGTGAGCTGTCTGATTCTGTGTGATCTGGCTTTTATGTTGCCGAGAGGCGTCGAATAACAATTAATTCTAAGGCTTTGACTTAAAGGACCACTTCACCCATTTTATCTTAAGTCATCTTCACATATTGGTCCTCACTATTGCTCATTATAAGATGGTACCATTCATTTCTGTGTCTCAGAGGAGGGCTGTGGACAGTTCAGAAAGTTGCCTTCCAATGACATCATTGTTTGGTTCTTCTGTCATTTCAAACTGTATGTCAAACTTGTTGTTTTTATTTGTTTTATCAATGCGAGAACAATGGCTTCTATTTCAGCATGCAAACTTTGCAGGAAGAGAAAGGCTTTAGTTTCTAATCCTTCATTGATGAAGTCACTGTCAATGAGCATTAAAGGAGCAGGATCCGGAATCAATGGGGGTACATTTATTGTAATCAAATTATTGTCTTAGGAATGCGATAAATACAAAATAATATTATTGAACTCAATTCTCCATGGCCTAAGTAATCAATAGAGGAAAAAGGCATTTTGGGGGTGAACTACTCCATTAAGGACCAATTATATATGAAGATAGGGTTGAAAATGTGTGCATTACTTATGATACAGACACCCTGTTCAACACAAACCTGTCATATTTCTGTCTAACATGACAACAATACATGACACAACAGGAGTTTACGGTGAATGTAGTGCCTGTGGCTGTGTTTACATTCACATTACTTTGCAGATGACAGAAGAACATGTGTTGGGGACTACAGTATAACTAAAAGTGATTTGACATTTAAGAGCTATGTTTCCCTGTTCCTTCTGTTGCCACAAATAAAAGGGGAAATCCATCCGACACATTTGCATCCGTTTCCTACTTCTGACAACAAGGGCACAGAAGTTTCCAAGTGATAAATGAATGGGCTCGTCTTTGTCTCGAGTCGCAGATCGCGGAATGTCACACACAAATCCGTGACCAATGCCTTGCCAACTGTCTCAACGGTTCGCAAACGTTTTAATTTCAAGGACCCACATAACTCTTGAGTGTGCAAATGGAACCAACTGGACGTGTTCCACTTGTACACTCAGAGTTACACACCCGTAAGGGGCCATTTGGAAGGAACCCTTTTTTAAAGATTTATTTTGGGGCTTTTATGCCTTTGTTGAAATGGGGAGAGAGACCGGGAGTGACATGCAGCAAAGATCGTCGGGATCGGGACTCGAACCCGCGACACGCTGTCAGGCATCAGAGCCTTGCTTCTGCAAGCCGACATGTTGTGAGTTTGCAGATGCTTTTGCATTTCTTTCAGCATAGTAAAAAAAAAAAGAAAAAACTGCATTCATGGACTGGAGAGGGCACTTTTTACAGACGGATAGAAGGGCAGGGGCTCAAGCCCCCTTTCATATCTATGTTTGCTCGTGCTAGAAGCAGACACATTTCTTTCCAAAATGGCTGCTATGCATAGAGCCTATTTGGTCTCACCTGTGCAACATGACAGCGATTCAGAGAATAGAAGGAAGAGAAGTCATCCTTTAAGTCGTGGAAGAAGCCTATTGCACATTATTTTTGATTTGTTGGCGAAAGGAGTAAACACATCAAATGCAAACTGTTTGTCAGGTTGGCTTTGAAGTTGGCATCTCCAGTAAGCCTAGCACACTGCGGTGTAGGCTGCACACTTGACTAAATGTTCAACCAGACGTAATTGTAATGAGCTGTAAAGGGGACATTGCATATGTCATTCCTTGCAATCGGGTTTTAATCTTCTTCTTCTTTTGTGTATCATCGTCCTTGATGATTGGTTGACGAGATTTCACAAGATTTCTTGTTACTCAGGGGAGGCCATGGTTTTATCGTCGTTAGCGCAAAAGTAATCTAACGACGAGTTACCTTTTTTGCTCAGTAAGGTGTCCTGTAATGTAACTTTTTAAAAGGTAGTAATCTAGCTTAAAAAAGTAACATTAACATTGTAACTGCTGAGCGCAAGACACTATCAAAACATCAAAATGAACAGTTGCAAGTCTCACCTGTGTTGCAAAACACTTTTCTTTGATCATTTACTGCTATATGTGTGTGTCAATATACCTCAATGGAGAGAGGTGAAATATTTGACCGGGTCATTGCCATTTACTGCATTCCTCTCTCTCTGTCTCTCTCACACGCGCGCACGCACGCACGCACACACATACACAAACACACACACACACACACACACACACACACGCACGCACGCACGCACGCACGCACGCACGCACGCACACACATTCCATATCTCCTTACCCTAACCCCAATGCTAACCCTTATTTATTTATACATTCCGTAAAATTCAATTTGGGGACATCAATTTGGTTCCCAATTAGACAACATTCCCGACATTAGCCGTGTTTACACACACACACACACACACACACACACACACACACACACACACACACACACACACACGCGCGCGCACGCTTTGGGGGAAAGTACCTAGACAGCAGACAGACATGTTGAGGTCACCTGTCTTGCTGGTCACAGTCTACAACCTAATAACAGAGTGTCTTTGCTCTGCAGCGCTACACACAGTTAAAGCCCTCTCTGTTCTTGTCACTCACCTCTGGTGGTACATTTGGTTACATTATGTACACACTCTATTAGCCAGGGGTGTCATTTGGGCACTTGCCTCCCCCTAGTGTTCACATTGTAACCTCAAGTTAGGGCTGTCACGGATTATGACATTTTACATGACGATTAATTGTCACTCAGATAATTGCGATTAACGATTTAATTGTGTTTTTGTCGTTGACAATTACATTTCTGTTTGGCTTGTAGGCTTTGAAGTTGCACATGGCAGATATGACACATAACCTAAATATACAAAGAAATGAAGGACATATTTGACAACTTTACACTTTAAAAAGAACATTGATAGTGCAAATAGCCGATCTACAAGCTCACAACTGCGACGTGTTGTGAGCTTGTAGATCTGCTATTTCCTATTTTTTTAATGTTTGGCCATTGAACATTTTTCAACATGTAAACGATTATGACGATTATCACAAAATAAATGCGATTACGTCACATAATTGCAATAAGACGATTATGTAATCATTTTGACAGCCTCAAGTGCACTCATTGTTCTTTCTTGCACCTTGCTTGGACTGACGAGCACGATGACACTTGTTTTGGCACCGTTGGGGTGCGTGGACTTCAGTGCTCCTCCATCCATGCCTGACATGTGACATCCAATATTTTCTGTATTTTGAAAATGGGTCTTACTTATTACTTGATTAACGTATAACCCCTATTCCTTTCAGAAATTACTGTTTGTTTTTTCTAATTTAACATGTTTTCCCTCCCCCATTCTCTCTGTCTCTGTCTCTCTCTCTCTCTCTCTCTCTCTCTCTCTCTCTCTCTCTCTCTCTCAGGAGTGGGAGCTGGTGGTGTTAGGTAAGTTGAAGTGGAACCTGGCGGCGGTCACTCCTAACGACTTCATCGAGCACATCGTGAGGAAGCTGCCGCTTCCCGAGGATAAGCTAGCACTTATACGCAAACACGTCCAGACATTCATCGCCCTCTGCGCCACAGGTAGGAGCAAGCCAAATCAATATCACACACACACACCCTGACAAGCACTTGGAATTGTTGAGGCATTACATTTCGCTTCCACAGATGAATGTTGTGAAAATAGCCCAATGACAAGCTCACAGAGCATGTAGATCAGCTATTTTCTCTTTCTTGGGTAATATTTGACGCCTTGCATCGCGAGGCGTTGTGTGCTTATAGATCTGCTGTTTTCACTACTTTTGTGCGACAGCATTGTATGATGAAGTAGGGCTTTACTTTGCGAAAGAACGTACACATTTGAAACTTGGAGATACGAGTTCTCCACCGACAACGACGATAAGTATGAAAAAAACCCACAGGCTCACTTACACTCATTCAAAAAGAGTGAAAATAGACAATCTACAAGCTCACAGCGTGTCACGTCGCGATGCGCTGTTGAGGTTGTGTAAACCGATGTACGACAAAGTATGGCCTTAATTTAACAAAAGACGTAGACAAGTAGAAATCCAGAGATACAAGGTTTCTGCTTGACAAGCTGAAGACATTGATGTTACTTCTTTCTTCTTCTTTTTGGGTGTTGAGTGTTGCGACAGCAACAAGCCCAGTGTTTCACACGCATCAGCTGCCAAGTCAAACGGGGTGACGGATTCTTGCATCAACACAAGTTCCTTGTGTCGCAAAAGCATCCTAATCCTTCAGCCCTTCTTCTTTTAGCACCAAATCACAAAATGAAAAAACCCTCCCTCCCCTTTTTTGTTGTTAACAGCGACATGCAGCAACAAATCTTTGCTCGGCAGGGAACGGGCCGGGCCAGTCGCGGCGCGTCGCTGAACTCCCAGCGAGGACAAGCGTTGTTATAACCTCTGTGTGAAAGTATTCCTTCCGTCATGTTTCAATGTTTTTTTTTTGTCTTTTAACACGTCTTGTCATCTCGTCTTGTCTCATCATCATCGCCGGAGCTTTTGGAATGCGGTCTCTTTTCTTTTTTTTTTCTTAAATTTTTATCCCACGATTTTTGTAACCCATTTTTTCACCCAGTGCCAATTACCTAACCTGTAATCCTGGTTTCTGCTCTCCCTCTGCCGCGCCTGGGGAGACAACGGACTGACCTCATGCATACTTCAGTGTATGAGTAGTTCAAGTTGCTTCTTTTCACCTGACAGGGGGGATTTCCCCGGTATGGAAGTAGCGCGTGGAAGGAACACGTTATTCCAACCAGTTCCTTTCCCCTCCATCAGGCGCCCCGGCGGGCCAGGGGGAGGCATTATAGAGACCAGGATTACTGCATGTTTGTGAGGGTATCTACCCTAGGAGACACGGGGAGAACATGCAAACTCCACACGGAAATGCGGTCGCATTTAAAAAAAAGGGCTGTATCGGACAGACCTATTTCCTTTTTTTTTCTTTTTCGCAAGAGCATCCAGTAACAACTTCAAAGGGGACGGCTTGCTTTTTGCTTGAAGGGGGCATTCCCATGTCGCACGCGCGCACACACACACACACACACACACACACACACACACACACACACACACACACACACACCCACAGAGGATGGAGGAGAGAAGGAATGGACTGGGGGGCTTCGAGGGGAGTGTGGTGGAGGTCCATTGTGTCGGCTGCTCTCGAGGTGAATTGTTCCCTCAGAGATCAAACGTGCAGCAGGTCGTGGGAGGGAGAGAGAGACTTCAACCTGATCTGAAGAGGCCGGGGTAGAAGCATACATACATACATACATACATAAATACATGCATACAGTACAGTACAGTACAGTACAGTACAGTACAGTACAGTACAGTACAGTGTACAGGAGAGGCAAGAGGGCAGTTAAAAGCCAGAGGAGTGTAGGGATGGGACGATACGTGATATTATTGTAAAACACTCGCGATAATCGTATCGTGGAGTCTGGAGATTTAATTTATTGTGATATCGTCCTCCGTCATGCACCGTGATCAATTCACCTTTTATTTGCCGAGCTGCATATCCGGTACCACTTAAACCCCCTATAATTGGTATAAGTAACTTATAATATACGTACTCTATCTTCTTTTTCACTCTCTATCAAATGTCTTTGCCAAAAAATAGCCGATCTACAAGCTCACAACGCGCCACAACGTGACGCGTTGTGAGCTTTTAGATCTGCTATTTTTTGGCAAATGTTCCGTCCCAGTATAATGAATTTTGATTATCGTGATAAAATCTTAAATCGCAATTTCTTTTGTCACAATAATCGTGATATGACATTTTCATATCGTCCCATACCTAGAGCCTCTAGGTATGGGTACTCCTCTAGGCTAGAGGAGTGTATTGTTTTCACAATGCCAAACGCTGATCTCCTCCCCTCCCCTCCATTCCTCTCTCTCTCTCTCTCTCTCTCTCTCTCTCTCTCTCTCTCTCTCTCTCTCGCTCTCGTTGCTCCCCACCCTGTAACAGCTGGAGGGCACACTGACTTTCCCATGTCAAGAGTCTCTGTGAGGCAGGTTTCTCCGGCTTGTGTGTCTCTGTCTCCCCCTCCGCACCCCCCACCCCCCCACCCCCAAAAACACATCCTTTGAAACTAAACGGAAACTGACCCCAGGTCGGAAATCACCCCTCGATTCAGATCTACGCGTCGTCGCAATAGCCGGGCCCCGTTGTGAGCTAATTTGGGGGTCCTTGACTTGAAGGTTTGAGAACCACACTGTTGTACACCAGATTCATAGGTATCCCTATGTGCCACTTGTGCCAGGAAACCCCATCAGCCAGAGAATGAAACAGGGTTACATTGTTAAAACCGCTCCTCATGGTGCTGGGGACCCCCTGGAACCCCCACAAGAACCCCTGGTGGTCCTTACGACGTATGTATTCTGTATGTAATGATGCCCCCCCCTGCTAAACAAACCTCTGACCCCAAACTGGAATGCTGACTCCACCCCCATGGGAAGAAGTAGAACCACTTGTCCTGAGGTTGGTTAGAGGGGGGAAAGGGGGGTTTAGGGGAAAGTAACAGGTATTTAAGAGGCTGCCTGGTGGGATCCCCCTGGAATGATTGCCCCTTAACACAGGGGTCTTCAACAGGGGGTCCGGGACCCCCAGGGAGTCCTCAGAGTTACTACAGGGGGTCCTCCAAATCTTTGTGTGATAGAAACTTTTTTCTCCTTTTTTATATTAACAATTTGAACTGTCCATATTCGTCCATATTCTGAGAACTTTAGCCGATCTTTAGCCGAACTACTTTAGCCGATCTACAAGCTCACAACGCCTCGCAGCGCGAGGCGTTGTGAGCTTGTAGATTGTCTATTTTCCGTAAAGAGGTTTGGTGTAGAGGGGAAAAGAGCAGACTAAGTACAGAGTGAAAGGTCAAGTTATTAAGTATTGATAGTTCAAGTGTTTAAATATCTGAAAACACAAATTGACATGAATCCAAAATACACTGATGATCGTGCTGTCAAACTATATGGAAGCTATGAAAGGGTTGTGGGGGTCCCTGCTTCATCTCTCTCTCAACTAAGGGGTTCTTGGCCTGAAAACGTTGAAGACCCCTGCCTTAACACATTCATTTGGCGCTCAACATTCGGCTGAACGCCAAAGACGTAGAGCTACGCCACGTCCGTGTTTTCAGTGATTCGCCGACAACCCGCTCTCCCGCAAACCGTGAGCTCCCAGAATACAGCCGGACATGACGTCATCCCAAAATGTTTGGATCAAAACAAGCTTTTTTCTACGGACCCTAACTAAAGAACGGATGATCGCAGATACAATTATTCTTTTCTGTGGGCTGTTCTATTCTTAAGCTGGTGGCTTGAAATGTCGAAAACGGTGAACACAGCCCACTTTTTGGAGCAAACATTAGCTGTCCGCGATTACATTCAGTGTTGTCAATGTAAAGACTGTCGGGCCGTGTACATTTTGTATTCTTGTATGGGGGTCCATAGCACAATATATTTTCAGATTGGGGTCCACAGTCAAATATATCTATACATTCAATTGGGGGTCCTTGTCATGACAAAGTTTGAGAAACAGTGGTTTAAGTTCATAGTTGGCATGGGGAATATAGTTCTAGTCATGATGAAAACATTCATAGACATCATCGTCACTGTCTGGCAGAAACTCATATCACCATATTTCAACTTTCGACACTTCCGATGGCAAAAATGTCCAGGAACGTGATAAGAATTACTGCGGTGCGACGCCATGGCCCCGTTATCACGTCCAGGGACGTGTTAGCTGATTACCATGGTAAACAGGTGCTAGCGGCGGCGGCGGTTGGTGAGCGAAACAACTTCATATCCCATGTTGCAACTTGGCCACCATCATCAGGAAGCGTGTAATCTCCATAGGCTCCTATTCATTGCTGCTGCAAAGAAACAACTTTATCTCGGAATCCACTTCCAAAAACGTTTCGATCGCAGAGAAATGCTTTTTTTCTCGGCGACACTGGGCCGCGACGGTCGGCCGCGGTTCTAATTTTTCATTTCTGTGTGAAAGTAAACATCCCGGTCTACATACAGATTTAGTGTATTTCCACAACATGGACACGATCGTGGCTTCCGGGGCTCTTCAAAATAAAGCGCAGTGTATGGCGGCACTTTGTATTCAAATGATTACAAAAATAATGGCATCCCAAGTTACAACATCATACAGTGTCACACAAAAGTAACGAAAATAGATGTGCTGTTTTCACCGCTTTTGCTCTGGAAATAATAACAAAAAAGGGAACTGTTTTGGACATTTGGACAACCGTTTCCGCCCGACAGTGACAGATATTCATTCATAGACACATATAGTACACCCACCTCTTTTCCTTCCATTTTCTCACCTCCTATTTGGTGCCAGTGGACAGATTAACGTGAGGAACGACCGTGTCTTCCCCCCCCCCCCCCACATTTTCTCACCTCCTAATTCGTACCAGTGGACAGGGAATGACAGTCGTCTTATTCCCCGAGCAACATTGTGAAAGACTCTGCGTTGCACTTTGGCCTTAATTGCTTCAATGAGGCAGTGGAAATAGATTTACGACGTTCAGCGGAGGAGACCCGTTTCTCTTGACATTTCGTTGCTCTGGATTAGCAACAGCCCATTTGTCTGTGTGCCGCTCTGTCTGAGAGAGAGAGAGAGAGAGAGAGAGAAGAGAGAGAGAGAGAGAGAGAGTCAACAATTTGTTGCATCTGAAGATCTCTGGGAATTTGAAACCCCATTTGTGGAACTTTCCCAGTCGTAAATCTGCATGTTATCTGATGAGAATCCTTCCCTGAGACTCCCTCTCAGCTATATAAAAAAAAAACAGCTGAGAAGGTAGCCTACGAGCGGCAACGGCAGCGGGAGGAGAGCGCCGAGCTCTCTCTGCAAAAAGGACAATAGTGTCTGAATCAGGCACGTACACACATTAGGGCATTAACGAAAAAGTCGACAAGTCGACTTCATTATGCAAGTCGACTCCCAACAGAGAAAGTCGAAGTTGAAAAAGAAACAAAAAACGTTCTATTGTGAAAATATTGTGAGAATTGCCTTGTCCAATCTCTCCTGAACTTGAATGCAGCACCTTATGTTTAAAGAATTAACCTCTCTGTGTAGAAATCCATGCCGTTACTCCACATCTCCAATATTCACTTGATTATGCTCAGTTCAGAGTGGTATCAAGCACCGAAAATAGCCGACCTCTAGGTCGGCTATTTTCGATAATTTCACCAAAAGGCCCTTTTAGAAATGTCAGCCCCTGCCTCTCTAACATTCACTGCACGTCCCTGTTGCATGATGGTGTCGCGACTCGCCCTGCAAGTCTAGCCAATGCTAGCCTATATGTGGCGCGTTGTGAGCTAGTCGGCCAGAATCGCCCCAAGTAATCAAGCCTCACAAGCAAGCCTTTCTGTTCCCGAGAGGCCAAGAAAGAAAGAAAGAAAGAAAGAAAGAAAGAAAGAAAGAAAAAAAGAAAGAAAGAAAGAAAGAAAGAAAGAAAGAGTTGAAGGTGTAGGATAAAAAGTCCTCTGGGCTCTAAGGGCTCCTCTCTGTTGATGGAACAGTTCCGTCCGAGGAAGGATACCACTCCGTCAGGTGGAGGCCCCCGGTACAGGCCGGCTCCGTATTAATTAATTAATAACACAGTCTTTGGGGGGGGGGGGGGCTTTCAGAACTATGCAAATGTGTGTGGGGCGGGTGAGGGGTACTCGGCTATAATACAGGCCCGGGAGAAAGGAGACAAAAGGGGCCAGCTACCCCCAAAAAACGACCCCCCCCCCCACAAACACACCTCCACGCCCCCACATTTCATATGCAGAGTCCATGCGAGGGTCAGCGCCGCGGGGGGACCCCCTCGATAGGAAACGGCGAGGCCCGGATAATGCCCCCCCAGAAAACAAGCTCATTAAGGGAGATTATCAGCCTCCATCGCTGCTTCCTCCTCTATTCTCTTATTTTCAATGCAGGGTAAAGTGGGGGTGGTGTTCTGGGAGGGGGGCGACGTCCCCCCCCCCCCCACCTGTCTTGCAGTTGGTTATTGAGCAGGGGAATTCATTTGGGGTTTCCAGGGGACGTCGATCTTCCCCCAGTATTATTATTTTGTTTAAAGTGGTCATCCAACCCCCCGCCCCCCCCCCCCCCCCCCCCCCCCCCCATCCTCTAGTTTTGTATTTTTGTATGAAATGACGCCTCTGTTGTTGAGCTCTTGTCTTTCCCGCCATGTTGTCAGAGGGGGTGAGGCGGGGGGGGGGGGGGTGGGGGGGGGGGGGGGGGGGGGCTTGTTAATGGTATGCCATGGTATTTAGAGCGATAGTGACAATGACTCACTGGACGCAGGCCAGAGGAATCTGCCCTGACGGAGCCAATTGTACGGAGCGAAGTATAGCTGATGCTGGTGTCGCTTGCCAAAAAAGTACTGAGTACTGATGGTACGCATTATTGCGTATGCTTTAACTATTGAAAAATAGCACATATACAATGTAGATCTGCTATTTTTGAAAAATCTTGAAAATTGACCCGATGTTGACCTGATTCTATAAGTGTCTTTTGAATCCACCATATGCACACAAATGCCACACACAAAATAGCACATACACAGAGGAATTCAGCTCATACAGTCTCCATCTCATGTGCAGGCAGTGCAGCATCATCAATCTGGAAGCAGAAGTAGAAGGGTTTCATAACTCATAGCGCGTCGCTTCGTGCTGCACAACACCTGTCCCGTGCCTCTGTGCGCCAGCCGGCATCTCTCCCCCTGCAAATCAGACGATTGGGTATCGCTCAGAGATGAACGCAGGACACAGGAGATGGACAGTAGACATCCCTTACATGGCCAGCTTCCTGCAGACAGTCCTGCCCCTCCAGACAACCAAACGTGTACAGTAGCAAGGGCCAACATCTGGGAAGATGAATGGCAAAGCTATGACATACGAGCTCTTAACTGGTTGAACCGAGGAATTACACCAACGGAAAGCCACGCTAGTGGCCACGACCTTTGCTGGATCACCTGGAAGCAGTGTTGATTTCGTCGACTAAAACTATGACGAAAATGTTTTTACACTGACGAAAACTAAATAAAAAATAAACAAAAACTAAGCTGTGGTGACTAAAACTAAGAAAAACTAAAAACTAAATATATTGACAATGTCGTCAACAAAATAAAAACTAGACTAAAACGTTAGGGAGGGACTAGAGTCATTTTATGTTTGGTTGCGCTCAGGTGTTGCGCGCTGAAAATAGCCGCTCTACAAGCTCACAACGCGTCGCAGCATAGATCTGCTATTTTCAGCACGCAACCAAGTGTAAAATCATTCATTACGATGCCATCAAGGCCTGCCAAAATACATTTTAGTTGACTAAATCAACAGTAGATTTAGTCGCCTAAGATTTAGTAGACTAAAATTTGACTAAAACTAAAACTTTTCAGGTGACTAAATTTTGACTAAAACTAAATGACATTTTATTCAAAACACTATGACTAAAACTAAATCAAAACTCGCTGTCAAAAACAACATTGCATGGAAGTCACTAAACAGACTGCGTGTGGAACAGGGGAGGTGCAAAGCACTTATGAAAGTCTGGAACTATTACTACAGAAGACACCAGCAGCTGTGGATCAGTGCAGACAATGTCCCACCTACTGGAATGTGCTGATGCCCCCCAGTAAGTACAGCCGCGGCCGAGCGTCTAGTCAGGGACCAGCCTACTCGGGAACGATGTACATAGGGAATGAATGTCCCGCCCTTTAATGCAAACCCTATTATACCTGTTGTCATAGGACCCGTTTTGAACAGTGCGTCCATTTTATGCCCATATATGGAGATCGATGTATCTGCCTGACAGGCGGCCGAGCGTCTAGTCAGGGACCGACCGGCCTACTCGGGAACGATGTCTGTTTGCCTGTGTCCATTTATTCCCATATATGGATATATCTGTATCTGTCTGTCTGTCTGTGTCCATTTTATGTCCATGTATGGATATCTCTGTATCTGTCTGTCTGTCCTCTTATGCCTGTGTATGTGCCGGTTCCGGAAAACCCTGATGTCAGACATCAGCCTCCGCATACGGAGATTCCGAACCTTCCGCGCCGGTTCCGGAAAACCGCGTATCGGGTCGGGTCGAGGCCTAGCTAAGAACGTAGGCAAAGATCTGAGCTATCTGCGTGCGAGTCTGTAGAACCAACCATGTGCTGTGAGGCTTCTTTCATGCGATTCGGGCCAATTTGGAATTAGTAGTCTGGATATTAACTCCATAGACACATACAAAACAGGAAAAAGTACAAATCTATGGCATCACCTCTTTTTAGTTTTTTTAGAAACCTTTTTTTCAGAAAACTGTTTTAGAAGGCATTTGTAGAAATGGGCCCCAGGTCTTGGGTCAAGTAGTTCATTCATAATGTTTCTTGGGTCCCGGGAAGACACCTAATTTCTCTGTTTGGTTCTGGAGCTGAAAAGGTTTGGGGAAAACAAGCGGTCCAGAGGTGCAGAAGGAATGTTTGGCCTCCGGGCCACCGGCTTCCCTGGGTTACAGTCTTACAGATGATCTGATTCATGTTGGATGTGGTCGAGAGAGGAGAGGAGTGTTGGAAAAAAGTACTCACATTTATTTAAGTATCATAACTGCTATGCAGAAATACTCTGTTACAAGCAAAAGTCTGGGAATTCAAAATTTACTTGGGTGAAAGTACAAAAGTATTGTATCAAAATATACTTAAAGTACCAAAAGTAAAAGCACTATAAATGTTTGAAAATAGCAGATCTACAAGCTCACAATGCGTCGCGTTGCGACGCATTGTGAGCTTGTAGATTGTCTATTTTCAAATGGCCAAAAATGTATATAGGGCTGAAGGGGGAATGTATGTTTTGTAACAATAATCAAAATCTACAAAGTAACTTGTAACTAAAGTTTTCAAATAAATAGTGGAGTAAGAGTTCAATATTTGCCTCTGAGATGTAGTGGAGTAAAAGTATTTGAAATTGTAAATACTCAAAATTGTACTTAAGTAAATGCACTTAGTTACTTTGCACCACTGGATGTGGTCGAGAGAGGAGAGGAGAGGAGGAGGAGAAGGGAGGATGATCTCCGCTTGTTTGTTTCCACCAAGCCCCCCATGTGCTATGACTCAGAACCAGACTAACAAATCGGCATCCTCCACCTCCGACAAATTATCGCCTCCTCTCATCTCCCTCGCTCCAGCACGCTCCGTGAGGTTTTCGAAGGAATCGACGTCCGGCGCTGGTGTGGTGGTGGTTGTTCTGTGGAAACTATAAGGCAGCAGGTTTGGTTGTTATTGTTGCTCTGCAGGAATGCGATGACTCGCCATGCAGGGTGAATCACCCAGTGGCACGTCCTGATCTCTGCCTCCTCACCTCCGCTAAGGCTGTTAATCGGCACCACATTAAACGCCAAGGCTGCCCTGAGTCACACCGGGAAATCCGGTAGATGTTGGGAGAGATTTATTGCAAACGCCAGACGTTTGTAGTTTGTAGTTAGTCTTTAAGGAAGCTTCTGGAATTCACTTTTGGTGTTCTTGTACAGTAGGTTACCCCAGAGTCATGTTAACATCTGTGGTTTGAAGTAGATGTATTCTTAGTTTCGTGTTAGTGTGGCACACACCGCAAAATACAACCCATCACTTCAGGGACGTGCAGAGAATGTTAGAGATGCAGGGGCTGACATTTCTAAAAGTGCCTTTTGGTGAAAATATCGAAAATAGCAGACCTCCAGGCAAGCTCTATTTTCGATGCTTGATTTCTACACAAAGTGGGCAATTCTTTCAACATAGGCTAAGATGCTGCATTCAAGTTCAAGTTTGGACAACGCAATTCTCTTGAATGTTGCCTTCAGGTATAGCATAGAAAGGCATTTTGCATTTCTTTCACCATAGTAAAAACGGCATTCCTGGTCTGGAGAGAGCACTTTTTACACATAGTTAAAAGGGCAGGGGCTCAAGCCCCCTTTGAAGTCTATGCTAAGCTCCCAGTCTATTAGGTCTAAGCATCTAAAGATTCACCCACTACTTCCGGGTTTGGGATTTCAGCTCCCTGTGACACAACCTAGTAGAAATCAGCCTTAAAGCAGCCTACTAGGGCACTATCTGTCTGTATATCTGCCTGTCTATCTTATCTGTCTCCTATCTTCTCACTCTCCTTTCCTCTCTTCTCTTCCTCTCCAAGCACAGCTTAACGCAGGCCGCTTGAGCCACTTTCTCCCTAAGCTGTTCATCCGATCGCGTCAGCCGTCAGTCCTGCATTGGTCAGACAGCAGCAGAGACACAGACGCAGCCAATGCGCTGAGCCTTCCCTGCCTCCTCTTCTCAGTTGGAGAAAAGCTGAATATTTTCTAAACCTGCATACCTGCTGCTTGTGCTGTTGTCCGGCCTCAAGGCTTTGTAACCGTGGTGATAACGGGGGGTGATGCTGAATGACAGGCTAACGTGGTGGAGATGCTACAGTCGACAAGGAATCATAAAAGCAGCCAAAAAATATTCCAAAATGTTCAATTTCTTTTTGGATTTTGAAATCTAAAAGAATTGTGTATACTCGGGTCAAAGTGGTAAAACTGATTTTTATACTATATTAAGTCATTCTGCTGGGAACCCCCTCAAGGACCCCTAGGGGTCCCCAGACCACACTTTGAGCCATAGCCAAACTAGCGTCCTGCTGAGTTTTCAGCTTGTAGATTAAACAATGTTTAGCTTCTTCTTTATTTGTGAAAGTATGAAAGTAAAGTATGAAAAAAAGTATGAAAAAAGTGGGTAAACCTTTTATTTGACTAAAAAGATTAAAAAATAAAGTTCTATAAACTTTACTTCGACCGACAACACATGCTATAGAGATTATTTCGCTATTTAGCATTTTGCCTTGAGATTTGGAACCTTGGGACGCACAAGAAAATGTGTGGAATGGAATGATTGCTGTTCCTCGAACCCCGTGTGTGTTGAGGTCGGCGCTGTAAACATTATTGCTGCTCCGCTCTGTAGCTCTTTCCAAACCTTGTTTTGACTCCGCTCCATTAGCGGTGGGAACGCCACCGTCATGCCAGCAGCACCCCCCCAAAAAATGATGTTTACCTTCCCCTGTTAAATGGTTCAGCATCCAGCAGCATAGAGCAGCAGCGTACCTCTGGTCGGTAGAGGCAGCTAGCTAACGATACCCTGCTAAAACAACGTCCACTAAGCTTTGCATGGTCGACTCGTCACGTCAGTCTCAAAACTGTTATTTTATTGTTATTTTTACATTTTAGAAGGATCCCCATGGCTTGCCTTATATGACTCAATACATTATAACTGCCCTCCATAACTAAAAATGTAAATGAAAAACACCTTATTTATTTTTTTCGAAGCATTTTAGAGTATCTTTTACTCAAGGGGCACAGCGGCCGTCGCGAGTTGATGATGTCATTTGTCCATGTGTGTTCCAGCCCTTTGGAATGTATGGAATGCAAGTCCTAATATTGTATAATATATTAAATATTAGCCTATAGGAAGTATTGTGGTTTTTTTAGCACATGCATTCCATACATCCCATAGGGTTGGACCACACATGGACAAATGACATCATCAACGTGCGACAGGCGTTGTCCCCCTTGAGTAAATGATGAACTATTTCTAAAATAAATACAATATTTAAGAAAATATTTAAGATTTTTTTATAATTATTATTTTAGAGATAGATTATAATATATTAATCCATGGCTTATTAGCCATGGATACAAGTTCACAATGCTGTGAGCTTGTATGATAAAGAAGGGCATTTATTTCTGGCAGAGAAAAAATATGCAGATATAAGGTTTTCTGCCAAGACAGTGATGATGTATAGAACACAAGACCCTGATTTATAGCTCTGGGGAGAGAACGAGAGAGAGAGAGAGTGGCTTTTTTTCAGTTTCTTTGGCCGTAGTCCAACTTTCCAGCGTTTTAATTAATGTACCAGATTAATGTGTATACTGTTTGCATCACAAGCCACCCAGGGAGGAGGAGCAGGAGGGCCTTGGTGCAGCCAGGGGCGTCACAAGGGGGGGGAGTGGGACTGAGTTACTAGGGCCCCAAGGTGGAGGGGCCTTCATTAGTTTATGCTTTAGCTATTGAAAAATAGCAGATCTACAAGCTCACAGCGCGGCACCGAGTGCCGCGCTGCGAGCTTGTAGATCTGCTATTTTTGGAAAGTCGTGAAAATGTGTGCAAATCTTTGAATATATGTATTTTTTAAGCGAACGTTTGTAACTCAAATCTTTCTTCTGGGGGGGTGCCTGGAACTGATTATTTTGAGATGGAGGTCTGCGGCCAAATACATATCATTTTGGGGGTCCTTCACATGAAAAAGTTTGAGCACCACTGACATAGAAACATAGGTTTTTCAAAAAACCTTGCAAGGATTTGAAATATCCAAAGACTTGCACAAATGTCACGATTTTTTCAAAAATAGCAGATCTACAAGCTCGCAGCGCTGCACCGAGTGCCACGCTGTGAGCTTGTAGATCTGCTATTTTTCAGTAGTTAAAGTACCCAGGGCCCAGAATTTGATGCGACACCCCTGCTAAGACCAGGGGCCACGAGGAGAGAGGGAGGGATGCCATTACAGGGATGGTGAGAGGAGGAGGAGGAGGAGGTGGGGGCACGGAGGAGGAAGAGAGAGATGGGTGGGTGTGGGTTTGGGGTGGGGGGGGTGGGGGGCACAGGGAGGAGAAAGGCCCATTGAAAAGGGGGGCTGCTGGATGAAGAGGCTGTACAAGGACAAGGCCGGGCGGGGGCCAAACCCAACCCAGCCCTGCCTGCTTGCTCGCGGGGAGCTTTCCATCACTGCCCTCCATGCACTGTTTATCCTCCAACATGAATATCAATGAGGAGGGGGGGGGGCACGCACCAGCCGCCTGACCCCCCGAGTGAGTGTCAGCCCCCCCCCTCCCGCACGCGCAGCGCCCCTTGTTCTACCAAACCAACAGACCTGTCTTGTCTGGAGAGAGTGTGGAGCGTCAGGCAGGCCGCCACTCAGCCAGGCCAGGCCCACCACCCCCCCACAAACCCCCCCTACGTCTTCTGTGCCTCCTCTGTTTGTGCTGTGTTGTGTGTGTCTCTCTGTCTGTGTGTCCCTCATGTCTGTGTCCCCTGTGTCTGTTTCAGGGGGCACTCACGTTTTGGTGGCGCGAGAAGCAGCAACGTCTGATTCACCGGGAAGGGTCGCCGCGCATCGGAAATCGATACGCTTGAGCCACAGCTCTCCCCCTCCCTTATAGCTTATCGTCGTTGTCGGGTGGAAACCTTGTACCTCGCGGTGCGAGGCGTTGTGTGCTTGTAGATCTGCTATTTTCACTAGTTTTTTGCGACAATTTTGTATGACGAACTACAGAGCTTTAATTTACAAAAAAAACGTACACATTTGAAACTTGGAGATACGAGGTTTCTGCCCGACAGTGACGATATAGATGGCCTCTTTCCGTTCGATCAGGCGTGAGTCCATGCCTTTGTCCCCCCCACACTTCTACGGCCGTGATGTAATGCCCAGCTCTTTCTCCTTGGCTTCGAGGTTAGCCTTTAATAAATCGTCCCCCCACCACCCCCTCCCCCCCTTGGCAGGAGGCCCAGCTGCTAACACAGGGGTGTATAATAAGTTCATTTATTTGTCAACACTGAAGAAGCCCTGCGAGATGAGAAAGCGTCTGTCTGGCCGTCCGGCTGGCTGCTGCTGCTGCTGCTGCCCAGCGATGTGGGGGCTCTGCAATCGCGCACACAAACACTTGTGCACGCACACACACACACGCACACGCCCGCTTCTCCAGGCCCATATAGGTGGCCCAGGAACAGAGGAATACTTGTGAAGGGAGTGAGGGGGTCGATGGAGCGAGAATCTTTTCTTCCGCAAAGGACCCTGGACGCCGACTTGAGAGCGATGTGCAGCAGAGCGATGTCACCCCCCCCAACCCCTCCCCCCACACACCCCTTTTCTTCTGGTCGCCTTGTCACCCGTACCGTCCATTCCTCCTGCTTACAGGGCCGTCACAGGGGGGGGGGGGGGGGGGGGGAGTGGGACTGAGTTACTAGGGCCCAAGGTGGAGGGGCCTGGAATTATTTTATACTTTAGCTATTGAAAAATAGCAGATATACAAGCTCACAGCGCGGCACCGAGTGTCGCGCTGCAAGCTTGTAGAACTGCTATTTTTGAAAAGTCGTGAAAATGTGTGCAAATCTTTGAATATAATACTTTTTAACCCTCTAAGGCCCGCATTAAGAAATACTTGAAATAAAAAATTGAAAAAAATCAGATGGTGTTGTAGGAGTCCTATTAAGAGGAAAATGTAATGTTTTTTTCAAAAAAATGTTTTTGTAAGATTTTATAGCCATAAATCAAAAATCATAAATCATGCTCTAATTTACATATGGGGGATATTTTTCAAAATAATAACATATGTACATGTTCTAGACATTCTAATGATCACCAAAAAGAATAGTACAGGCATTTTACTTATGTTTTTTTGAGATATAGCTTCCATGAAAAAGTGAGATGTTGTTCGTCAAAACTCTGGAATTTCAGCGGGTGTGGCGGGTGTGAATGTCAGCCCCTGTGGGGGGTATTTATATGCAAATATTGTGGCCAATGGCATTGTAATACTAAACAATAGAATCCAATGGTGGTGTTTAGGTGGTAGGGGGAGCTAAAATAAAATGATTTAAACCTTTTTTTGGATAAAATACAAACGTTGTAATATTACAACCGTGGGCCTTAGAGGGTTAAGCGAACATTACTAACTCAAATGTTGCTTCTGTGGGGTCCCTGGAACTAAATATTTTGAGATGGGGGTCCGTGGCCAAATACATATCATTTTGGAGCTTGTATATCTGCCATTTTTCAATAGTTAAAGCACAAAATGGCAGTGAATCCTTGTACCCAGGGCCCAGAATTTGGTGCGACACCCCTGCCTCCTTCAACACCCCCACCCCACCCCACCCCACCCTGTCTGTCTGTCCCTCTCATCTAGCCCTCTTTGTCCGGCCTGTCTGCCTCAATTGGTATCAGCAGAGAGGGGGGCACTGTGTCTCTCTCAATGGGAGGGGAGACGAGGTGATGGCCGGGGGACAATGGCGGCGGTGCCTTCACCCCTCTCGCGGGGCCCTCATGCCACTCTATTAATATGCTGACAGATAGGAGGGCTGCCAAGGCAAACCACTGTCCTGCTGCCCCGCGCTGTAGAGATTAAACCACTGTCCCTCCACTAAGATAAAACCGCTGCCCCCCACACTGGGACATGTGTGCCATCATTCACTGAGCCGTCCAGACGGACCATGTGGCATCCAGGGAAGAAACCGTACAGGCTGAGCAAGACATAGAAAGAGAAAGGGACCGTCTCTCTCTCTCTCTCTCTGTCTCTCTCTCTCTCAGGCACGTGCACACATAAGACATGAAAGGGGGCTTGAGCCCCTGCCCTTTTATCCGTCTGTAAAAAAAGTGCACTCTCCAGACCATGAATGCAGTTTTCACTGTGGTGAAAGAAATGCAAATATCCTCTTTCCATGCCATACCTGAAGGCAGCATTCAAGAGAATTAATTGCCTTGTCCAAACTCTCCTGAACATGAATTCATCATCTTACTTATGTTGAAAGAATTGCCCTCTCAGTGTAGAAATCCATGCCATACGCCACATCTCCAGTATTGCCTTTTTTATGCTTAGTTTCGTGTGGTATCAAGTATTGAAAATAGCCGACCTCCAAGCTCACAACGCGTCGCAGCGCGATGTGTTGTGAACTTGTGAATATTTGAACTTGTGAATATTTGAACTTGTGAATATTTTCACCAAAAGACCCTTTTAGAAATGTCAGCCCCTGCCTCTCTAACATTCTCTGCACGTCCCTGCTCTCTCTCTCTCTCTCTCTGTGTGTGTGTGTCTCCCTCTCTCTCTCTCTCTCTCTCTCTCTCTCTCTCTCTCTGTGTGTGTCTCTCTCTCTCCATGCCAGTCCAGTCCAGTGCGTTGCAGCCAGGCTGCTGGCCCGTCCGTACACAAGCTGTCTCATTTGCATTATGAATGACAGTGAGGGGGGAGGGGGGGCTAACAAGGTTATTGGTCTTTGAGACGTGCGTCTGTGTGACCACACGTGGAAAAAAGGGGACCTACAGCAGTGAGCGTCCTGGCAGAGGCACTGAGACTCTTTATTCTGCCCCCCCACCCCACACGCCCCCCCACACCCACCCCTTTTCCTTAGCGCTGTGGGGCTAGTTTTTTCCTCTCTTTTTTTTTCTTCTTAGTGAGCACACAATTTACTTGGGAGATGGTTAGAGAAGAAGTGGGGCAGAGCTGCGTGCGTGTGTGAGTGCGTGCGTGGTTGGTTGTATTACTATACTCGTGAAGACATTATGAAATGTCCCCCCAAAAGTTGTTGTGGAGGTTTAGAATTAGGTTAAAGATCCAGGTTGGGGTTAGAGTTAGGATTAGACGTTTGGAACAGGGGTCTTCAACGTTTTCAGGCCAAGGACCCCTTAGTTGAGAGAGAGATGAAGCAGGGACCGCCACAACCTTTTCATAGATTCCAGATTGTTTGACAACACAATCGTCAGTGTTATTTGGATTCATGTCAGTTTGTGTTTTCATATATTTAACCACTTGAACTGTCAATACTTAATAAACTTGACCTTTCACTTTGTACTTAGTCTGCTCTTTTTCCCCCTCTACACCAATTGTTGGCTAAAGTTCTCAGAATAAGGACACTTGGGTTCAAGTGGTTCATATACAAAAGGTTTCTATCACACAAAGATTTGGAGGACCCCCTGTAGTAACTCTGAGGACCCCCTAGGGGTCCCGGACCCCCTGTTGAAGACCACTGATTTTGGGATCAGAGATAGGAGTGATGCCTGACGTATAACTAGGTGTGCAATGGTGTTGCGCACCACCCAACAGTTGATCTATAAGTTGCAGATCTGCAACTTGTCAGGCTTTAGTTGAAAATGGCAAAAAGTATGTTACAAAATGGCATTCATGAAATTGCCATCCTAAAATGTTGATGTCCTCACAAGTAATACAAGCCTGTGCGTGCGTGTGTACAGCTCCTTTACAAGCCAAGGGAACCCTCATTATGCGAGGCCCCCCCGGTCATTAAGCGAGCACTGCGTTCAGACCCAGTTGATATAGATGGATTCTTTTATTAGCTGACTGCTAAGATTACAAAACCATATTGTCTCGGAGAGACATATCCCTGTGTTCACATGGCATTGAAACCCCAACTCGGCAACTGAAATGTTTGAGAAGCATTGATACAGCTCATTATCTGGCCCGTGAACTCAAAAGTCCCTCTCTTCCTCTTCGTCGCAGATTTCAACTTCGCCATGTACCCTCCCTCCATGATCGCCACGGGAAGTGTCGGAGCGGCCATTTGCGGCCTGCAGCTCGACTCAGCTGACCAATCACAGTGGGGCGACAGTCTGACCGACCTGCTGGCCAAAATCACAAACACGGAAGTGGTGAGTGACTTTTATATTCTTTAAAAATACACACACACACACACACACACACACACACACACACACACACACACACACACACACACACACACACACACACACACACACACTTAAAGTGAAAAACGGGCTTCGTCACTGTCATCATATGACAATGGTCAATGCCCATGTGCAGGTTCACATTGACTGGTGAAACCACACGTTGAGAAAAACTTGTTCTAACAGACAGACAGAGGTTCTCCTAAATTATAGTATAGATAGATTGTCAAGCTGTTCCTATTCTTCCGCGAATGAAATTGACAGTGACGCACGCTGTGTGGTACTCGAGTTTTATTTTGAGTCAGATTATAACCTTCAGAAACATGGTGAACGGGAGTATAAACATGGTGAACGGCGCCGGTGTGCAGCAATGCAGTAGCTCGCAGTAATGTCAGGATTCAAGTCTTAACCGGCAGCGCTGCAGCCTTTTGATGCGCTCACTGCTCAGCCAGCTAAACCTCTCATCCCTGTAATTACATCTGATAGACACACGTTTGGAAGCTGTCTGTCAGCAGTCAAACACCTCTGTCCCAAAACGCTCCCTTCCAGAGCTTCGGTATGCTTGTTCTCTTGTTTCTGGGGCAAAAAAACAACAACAACGTGTTTTTTTATTCATGGAAAATGTCATCTGACGTCGGTGCGGAACTCTCCAAATGTTCCCATCCAACAAGCTAACCGGATGAACCCCTGGCGTCCCTGTTCTTTAGTTTTCACTTTTGTGTAAGTGAATGTGAAAGTGGTTAGATTTTAACCACTTTAACCATTATTGTATGCTTTAACCTTAGAAAAATAGCAGATATACAAGCTCACAGCGCGGCACCGAGTGCCGCGCTGCGAGCTTGTAGATCTGCTATTTTTGAAAAATCGTGAAAATGTGTGCAAGTCTATGAATATCTTTGACCCGATCTTTGACCCGACTTCTAAATCCTTCCTCTAAATCAGTGGACATTCACATCCGCCCGACAGCGAAGAGAAAGTCTATTAGTCATCTACAGCAGGGGTCTTCAACGTTTTCAGGCCAAGGACCCCTTAGTTGAGCGAGAGATGAAGCAGGGTCCGTGGCCCAAATACATATTCATTTGGGGTCCTTGACGTGAAAACGCTTGAGAACCACTGTCATATCTCCTGCTGAGCAACGCAACAATTCCTTTTCCTCCACCTATAAGCCACCTAAAATACTCTGTTACAAGTAAAAGGCTCAAAATGTTACAGTACTTGAGTAAAAGTACAAAAGTATTGGCGTTAAAATATACTTAAAGTACCAAAAGTAAAAGTACAAAAATAGCAGATCTACAAGCTCACAACACGTCAAAATATTTTCAAATAGCCTATGTATAAAATAGGGCTGAAGTGGTTGCTGTAATCATTTATATTGCTGCAAAGTAACTAGTAACTCAAGTTTTCAAATAAATGTAGCAGTAGTGGCGTAAAAGTACAAATATTCGGATCCGAGATGTAGTGGAGTAGAGGTAAAAGTATTGGGAATTGGAATTTCTCAAGTAAAGTACGCATACCTCAAAATTGCACTGAAGTACTTAAGTCAATGTACTTAGTTACTTTACACCACTGCCTATAAGCAGAGGTGTCAATTGGGTATGGCAAGGTATGGCAGATGCCATACCTTACAGGGGGGAAATGTACTTCTTAAAATAAATTCATCATGCCTGTTGCTATAGGTACGGCAACATGACTGGTGTCTTGCACGCGCGCAAAACACCAGTCATGTTGCCATACCTTAGCTTTTGCTGAACTGACGCCACTGCCTATAAGCCAGTCAGGAATGGTTCCTCGGGGGGTTGGGTGGGCTCCCTCCGTATAAAGAAGCCCCTTAATCCCAGCCATGGCTGAGAGCATATAGCCTGACTCTGTCGCTGACAGGAATGCTGGCCAGGCTCTGGGGCCGCGGTGTGATGGCTCTCTGGGTGCAAGCGAGCGTCTGGCACGTGCACACATAGACATCAAAGGGGGCGTGAGCCCCTGCCTTTTTATCCGTCTGTAAAAAAGTGCCCTCTCCAGACCAGGAATGCAGTTTTCGCTATGGTGAAAGAAATGCAAATGCCCCCCTTTCCATGCCATACCTGAAGGCGGCATTCAAAAGAATTGCCTTGTCCAAACTCTCCTGAACTTGAACGCAGCATCTCATGTTGAAATAATTGCTCTCTCTGTGTAGAAATCCATGCCGTTACGCCACATCTCCAGTATTCACTTGATTATATGCTTAGTTTAGTGTGGTACCACGCACCGAAAATAGCCGACCTGCTATTTTCAGTATTTTCACCAAAAGGAAAAGGACATTTCAGCCTGGGCCCTGCCTCTCTAACATTCTCTGCACATCCCTGGCGAGCGTGGCAGTGCTGGGAGAGAGTTCAGTCCAAACACAGGCAGCGGCCTGGACTGACTCTGACGCACCTGGCTTCTATCAGGGAGACATGAGCGGAGTGGAGTGGGTTTCATGAGGGCTGGGGCCATATGACTTCAAATCAATGCCACCATTACTTCAATCCTTTGCCGACGATTACGATTTAACGAATGATAATTCTTTTTTGTTGTCGTTGCTTTTTACAACCTTTTTCGTCCCAATTTCGTCTTCATGCCAAACGATGCCACCCTACACAAACGTGTGTTGTCACTGATGTTGTGTCCTGCTGGACTCACCTGCCAGTGAGGACCCCCCACCGGGAGGACGGAGCGCCTTCGTCCTACTGCGCCTTCGTCCTAACACTCCCTGCTGACAGGTGCCGCCCCCCAATTGGCCCGTGTTTGGGGGAGGGAAGCCAGGCGGGGAGGAGGGTGATATTTGTCACCAACACGTAATCCTCCCGGTGGGGGCTCCTCACTGGCAGGTGAGCCAGTGGGATACAACAGCAGTGACAACACACAAATGTGTGTGGGGACGAAAAAATTGGTGTAACGACTACATTTGGGAGAAAAAGAAAAAAAGCTGTTTACATTGAGATTCTAGTTTCACTCATCCCTACGTGACGCGTCGGCCCCTCTCTCGCTTAACCTCCTATGGCCCATAATGCATTGCTCGCTAGTAAAGCAGCGCGGCTCCCTCCAGTGCGAGGAGCAGCGTGTGAAGGCTCGCTCAGCGCGGCGGAGGAAAAACAAATAGGCCGGGCCTCCGGGGCAGCACAGGGCCTCAGTGTGTCCACTGCCGAGCCAGGGTCTTATGGATGAGAGGGAGGAATTAACCCCCTCGCATTCCTGCAGTCATGACAAGCCCTGGCTCTCAGTTAAAAGAACACAGTAGGGCACGGCGAGATGCCACCCCTCCAGGGGTGTCGCACCAAATTCTGGGCCCTGGGTACAAGGATTCACTCCGGGCCCCCCATGAATGTTCTTCATAGAGGGAGGGGGTTTAACCCATTTAGACTGGGAACTTACGCACTATTTTGTGCTTTAACTATTGAAAAATAGCAGATATACAAGCTCACAGCGCGGCACCGAGTGCCGCGCTGCGTGCTTGTAGATCTTCTATTTTTGAAAAAACCTATGTTTCTATGTCAGTGGTGCTCAAACCATCTCAAACTCATCTCAAAATATTTAGTTCCAGGGACCCCCCCAGAAGCAAAATTTGAGTTACAAATGTTTGCTTAAAAAAAATACATATATTCAAAGATTCGCACACATTTTCACGACTTTTCAAAAAATAGCAGATCTACAAGCTGTGAGCTTGTATATCTGCTATTTTTCAAAAGCTAAAGTATAAAATAATTAATGGGCCCTCCACCTTGGGCCCTAGTAACCCCTCTCTCCCCTCCTGACTGGTACATGTACAGTATGTATGAGGGACTCCAGTATGCAACGCTGACACGCCGGTGCCAAAAAAGAATCGAGTGAGGAGGATTCCTTTTTTCTGTGTGGAAAAGGTTCAACTTTAACTTTGGGGGCTCACACTGGACTAATGTGCCTTAACTTCTCGTGATGTAACTGAACATAAAGACACATCGTGGTGCTCTTCCTCATGCCGGGACAGAAATGTTTCACCGCTCGGTGAAACCAATCGGTCCGTCCAGCAGAACCCGCGTTGCCGGAAAAACAAACCGAGCTCTTATTCGTGTGGATGCTTGTTGTATGTGTCACCGCAACACTTACCCCACCTTCTCCTTTTTCCACTTTTAAATACGTCAATTCAGCGTCTCGCTGGTCACCTCAACCTCAATTATCTGTTTTGTGTGTGTAGTCCAGTCGTCTGGGCGGTGGGAGCGAGCCAAGTTGTGAAACTAGACGAGCGGCATATATTTGGTTTTGGCCCGGCGATTGGAGAGAGAGAGAGAGAGAGAGAGAGAGAGAGAGAGAGAGAGAGAGAGAGAGAGAGAGAGAGAGAGAGAGAGAGAGAGAGAAGGAGAGAAGGAGAGGAGGCAGGCAATGCTACAGTTAAGAGATATAGGGCTATGTCGTTTAGCCAGTGGTTCTCAACCTGTGGGTCGTGACCCCCAGATTATTTTGGGGGCTCTCAACAGTAAACAAACCATCATAAAGTTTAAGTGTATAGACTATAGAGGGTATCTGCACATTTCTAAAGTGACAATTTAAGGACTTTTTAATACCTCTAAAATGACAAATTAAACATTGGCCAAATTGTCAATTAGAGGCAGAAATTGTGAAAATAGCCGATCACGCCTCGCAACGCGAGGCGTTGTGAGCATGTAGATCTGCTATTTTCGCAATATAACTGTGAGATACAAAATTGTATTCCTCAACTCTTAGTGCTCGTCAGGGTGGGGGGTCCCCAGTTAAAATATGATTATTTTGGGGGTCACGGCCTGAAAAGGTTGAGAACCACTGGTTTAGCCAGCCAGCCAGCCACACCAGGCAAAACTGTGTGTCAAATCAAAAGAGGAGGGGGACCTCTTTGCCAACCTCTGCAGCTGCTGTTGCTGCCAACAGCAGCATCATGGCCACCCCCCCAACCCCCCCTGGTACCCTGCTGGCATGTGTGGTATCCAGAAGCTGTGGTTTTCCAGTGGAAACGTGATAGGGCCAAGTCGCCATACAAGCAATCCCCCCCCCCCCGAGAATGTGTGTACAAGCCTCACACATACTGTACATTACACCTGGTGACTAATGGTGGCGACAGGAGACTCCTGACTGTACACAGACTGCAAAGAACTGCAAAAGACTAAGCACATTTTTGTCGGCCGACTGTACGCCGACTTACTGTGCCCATGCGCACTGAGATCGCATGATGAAATGGCATGGGCGCTGGTGTGGCAGTGTTGCCAGGGTTGCGGGTTGCTTTTGTTTGAGCTTGTTTCTGAAGTGTAATTGCTTGTTTGGCCTTGCTTTCAACATTCTTTTAGAAATTAGCTAAATTCTACCGACTCCTTGCAGGAGACGGCGTAAGACTGTGCAGGTTCAGCTTTTTATCGACGGGTTCCGACAGCCCTATCGACTAGAGTTATCAAATTCTGCCCGAACCCGACCCGACCCGACCCAACTCGACGTTTTCGGGCCGAGCCCAAAGATCATGCAAATTAGTCGGGCCAGGCCGAGCCTTTTTTTTAATCTATTTATTATGAAGATGGCGCTGACTGGCGTTTCACTTAATCACTTCATTACTACGGGCCCAGCGAACCGTCCGTGCGACAGATGCGTGCGTTGCAGGGTGTGAACAAGAAGAGGAGGATTACACTTTTTTTCATGAGAAAACATGCTGAGATTGCCGATGAACCAAAGTGGAAAGGTAATCTCTCTCACTCTCTCAGCCTACTAGAACTCCACTATAATGGGTACAGTCACCGCGGTGGCGACGTGGCGTGGTGAAAAACTGCCTTTAACACATGGGCGGCCAAGGTTTATAACATTTATAGCTGTTGCTGGTGCCACCATTGACTTACGTTATGTTTTGATGAGCCCCGCAAGCTTCGTGCGTGTGCACGTGCGTGTCCAGAGAAGATTGAGGAGGTACTCCATTTGTTTACAAACGCTCGCGAAACTCGCGGTAAAAAAATCGCGGTAAAGTGTCGCCGTGAAAACAATCAGCTCTCTGCCTCCATGGGGCTGTTTTTACCTCATTCTCAGATAAAGCCGTTCTTATGTTTCAAAGTAGAATCTAAAGCCATGTAAAATCCTTCCGTGTGGGGAGAGACAGGGGGCTTCCTGCCCTGGCTGGGTGACGTAATGGATTCAGGGCATGCAAAGGGAAGCTGCGGTCTCGAAAAGTTAACTATTTGTTGACTCGTCCCTCGACGATATAACTTCCTGTGGCAGGGTGACATCTAGTGGCCATAACTCGTCACTGAACGAGTTTGGCTCCCCAAGTGTTAAAGGGGTAGTTTACCCCCAAAATGACTTTTCTTCTCCTATCATTTAGTCACCCACCAATCCTTGAATTCATGGAGATAGATTGTTTTGTTTTTGTCGCAATCCAGAGCTAATAATCAATATGATTATGATGAAATAATATTTGACTAATTGAAGTTCATACGAGACCAATGTTAACAAGAGCAAGACCATAAGTCAAGGCCTTGTGGGGGTGAAACGATCCTTCCCGGTCAATTGGGAAGGCTGTGTATTTGCCGGCGGTGCCAAACGGCGTTGGTTAATGGATTGGCAGTGGCAAGCGAAAATGAGAACTGTTTGTTTTTTTTCCTTTTTTTTGGCAAATGAGAGGAGATTTTGAGGGGGTTTGTGATTCTTGCGAACGATACAGGACTTCTCTGTTGTGCCGGTAAACATGTGTATTTTTCCAAATACCTTCATTACCTTGGGAGTGACGTTGGAATTTTTTGCTGCTGCGGTAGGGATGTCAAGCCAGCTGAGAATCACAGGCTCCAATAGAGGCTCCAACCTGTGGCAAGTGGCAACCCGTCCATTTGACACCTAAGCCTGATATACGTATCTTAGTTGCTTTGGGTGTTGCGCACCGAAAACAGCCAATTAATCTACATGCTTCTGTTGGCAGTTCTTTTTGGTGCGTGTCACCAGTGTACAACTTCATGGGCTCAGGTCACCCCTGAACAGAATGCTTTCATCCATGATGGCACCCCTATATTACCTTGTTACGTTTCACTCTCTCTCGACGTCGTCCTACATGCATCTCTATTGCCCGGAGCAAGTTGGGAGGGACACCGTAGGCCTTCAGGATCTTCATCATGGTGCCTCTGTGTATTGAGTCAAAAGCCTTTTTGAAATCAATAACGCTGTACTCACCGCTGCCCCCAACAATGACAGGTTTTATCAGGCGGCCCGCGGCCTGGCTTCTGGTGACAGTGGTGGCAGCGCTGAGACTGTGCAGAAAGAGAAAAGGTCACATTTTGTAACGGGTGGCTTGTGTGCTGGTTGGGGTCATGTGGTGACTACATGTTTCCATTCTCTGCCTCAGGACACTGTTAAAGAAGAGTTCTCAAGGCGCGCGCTCGTGTGTGTGTTTATTCTAGCCGTCTGACCACTAAGTCAAGCAGGGTAGCTGCCACTGCCGTGTGTGGTACAGTCATTCCGTGTGTGTGTGTGTGTGCACGCATGCGTGTGCCTGTGTGCGTGTGTGGTACAGACAGCCATTCCATGGTTTCACACATTTTTTGGTCCGCCTGCATGACTTCCCCCCGGCTGCCTGCTGTGACATCACAGTGTGTGTGTGCACGTGTTAGGGACCCTTTACAGCAGTGGTTCTCAACCTTTTCAGGCCGCGACCCCCAAAATAATCATATTTTAACTGGGGACCCTCCCACCCTGATGAGCACTAAGAGTTGAGGGATTACATTGTATATAACACGGTTATATTGTGGCGAGGCGTTGTGAACATGTAGATCGGGCATTTTCACAATTTCTGCCTCTGATATTTTACAATTTGTCATTTTAGAGGTATTAAAAAGTCCTTAAATTGTCACTTTAGGAATGTGCAGATACCCTCGATACACTTAAACTTCATGTTGGTTTGTTTACTGTTGAATGAGAAAACAATGTTGCAACATTAAGTTGGGGACCCCCCCTGGGGGGTCCCGACCCACAGGTTGAGAACCACTGCTTTACAGGTCTGTAACTTTGAAAGTGTTCGGACTGTTCCTCACACTCTCAAAGTGTCTCCATGGCCCTATAACACCTGTACCAAAGTGTGGGCGTTCCTTGAAATAGAATAAAGAGTTTGTTTGACCTCTGGCCTGAGGGGATGAGGACAAGAAGGTCATGGACCACCACCACCACACCACCCCAAATCCCCAAAGGCCACCTCTCACTATATCTAAAGCACCCCAAAAAGCCACTCTGAAAACAATATTGGTGTTTCCAGCAGTGTAGTGACACATTGAAGCCATTACAGCTTCTTGCGTGAAAGCCCACGGGCTCTCTTGGCGCGCGTCCCACATCCCAACAACTGCTGCTATAAAGGGGGGCGTGAGGGGGGGGGGGGGTCTTTTAAGAACTAAAGGCCAGCATTCTTGCGGTAAGACACAAGCAGTTCCTTTACATGTTTCTGCTCTTTTTTTTCTCTTAATTTTCTTTCTCGCAGGAATTGAGATTTTTTTATGACTAATACGGCACATGTTCGGTGGGAAAAGGGCGTGTGCGTGTGTGCGTGTGTGCGTGCGTGCACATTGTGAGGGAAAAAAAGTGTTTTGCCTTCACAAGAGAAATGGTTGTTTTTATGATTACGGGGAGGTAGGTTTACAATTAGGAAAAGATTCAGGTTGGGGATAGGAATGGGGTTAGGATTCGAAATTCAGAGGTTAAATTTACATGTTAGGATTAGGATTCAGAGGTTAAGTTCAGAGTTATATACGTAGATGCTTAGTTGCTACAACTTAGTAGTTCGGTGGATAACTACAAATTCCTCGGAGTACACCTGAATAGTTCACTGGACTGGTCGGACAATGCACAGGCGATTCACAGCAAGGGGAAAAGCAGGCTGTTCCTCCTGAGAAGACTGAGATCGTTTGGGGTGTGCAATAGGATGCTACAGATGTTCTATCAGTCTGTCATGGCAAGTGTCCTCTTTTTTGGTATAACATGTTGGGGTGGCAACAACAGAGCAGGTGACACGTTTAACCTAAACAGACTGGTGAAGAAAGCAGGCTCTGTCGTCGGGTCCTCTCTGCAGGGGGTGGAGGAAGTAACCAGTGTGCGCACAGCGAGGAAGCTGGATTCCATCTTGGAGAACTCCTCCCACCCCCTCCATCTAGAGATCACCAGTTACTGGAGTAAGAGAGGAAACGACCGCTTTACCTACCCAGGACGGAGATGTGAGAGATTAGGAAAATCTTTTGTACCGGCTGCCCTTAAGCTGTACAACGAGACACATAACGGACGCTTGAAAAGGTCTCCCTTCCTAACTTAGACTGACGGAACCTTTGCTGTATTGACATTGACCTCTAAGGAACTATTGCTGTATTGACTTTGACCCAAAAGGACCGTCCAGGAAGAGTGCTCATGTGCGTCTTGCGGTGACACGCTTCCTAGTTTCTTCTTTTTTCGCACTGATTTTTTTTTTACTTTGCACTATTAGTTTGTGTTGGTAGTTTCTGAGTATTTTTGCTTTGTTTAACAATGACAGTGAGATACTTGTTTGCACTAACTAGCATTGACTGCTATGGTCTTTTTTGCAAGACACTTTATGTATATATACTTATATATTATTCGCCCCCTCTATTGATGCACCTTCTCTTTATTGGTACTGTACTGCTCTTTTTTTTGTTCTCTTGTTTCTTTCCCTCTTATCTATTTTTTCTTACGTCTCTGTAACTTTGTAAATAACTGTATACTGCTGTGCTACTACTGGACAACTGAATTTCCCCCTTGGGATAATAAAGGTATCTATCTATCTATCTATCTATCACCAAAAATAACTCGTATACGTACTGTATGCAACGTGTTGTGACCTTGCAGATACAACGGCAAACAGTAAATAAATAAAATGCAAAAATGGCATTAATAAAATTGCCGTCCTCACAGGTATAGTAGTACAAATGTGTGTGTGTGTGTGTGTGTGTGTGTGTGTCTGTGTGTGTGTGTGTGTGTGTGTGTGCGTGTGTGTGTGTGCGTGTGCGTGTGTGTGCGTGCGTGTGCGTGTGTGTGCACTCACGCTGGTGGCCACAGGCGGCCATTAAAGCAGCAGTGGCGCTGGTGGAGTTTCCTCTGCGTCAGAGACAGACAACCTCCCTAATATCTCACAACAACACAACAAGGCCTGTTAGGCCTGGACTATTAATTAACATGAATTCTAGGCCCTATTCTCTGATACGGTGACCCCGTGGAACTCAGTTCAGCTCCTCCACCCACCAGCCCATAGACTCCCATGTTGACAGGTCTCTGTTCCGCTTCCATCCTGGCCCCAATCAGAAGCTGCTGCAGTGTGCACAGCCTCAAACTGTTCCCATCAGAAGCTGCTGCAGTGTGCACAGCCTCAAACTGTTCCCATCAGAAGCTGCTGCAGTGTGCACAGCCTCAAACTGTTCCCATCAGAAGCTGCTGCAGTGTGCACAGCCTCAAACTGTTCCCATCAGAAGCTGCTGCAGTGTGCACAGCCTCAAACTGTTCCCCTATCAGAAGCTGCTGCAGTGTGCACAGCCTCAAACTGTTCCCCCATCAGAAGCTGCAGCAGTGTGCACAGCCTCAAACTGTTCCCCCATCAGGTTTAAATTAGCTGTAAATGTCTAAAGAATGTCTGCCTCCCTGCTCCACCAATGCAGTATACATTAAACCCCCCCCCCCCTCCTCCTCACACAAGTGTGTGTGTGTGTGTGTGTGTGTGTGTGTGTGTGTGTGTGTGTGTGTGTGTGTGTGTGTGTGTGTGTGTGTGTGTGTGTGTGTGTGTGTGTGTGTGTGTGTGTGTGTGGGGAGGGTGCTCATTCATTTCCCACATGTCTGTGTGTGCGTGCGTGCGTGCGTGCGTGCGTGCGCGCATTGGGGTCGCGTGCGTGCATTGGGGTCCAGGGTGTTGGAGAGTGATGAGTGAAAGAGAGAGAGAGAGAGAGAGAGAGAGACTAGAGAGAGAGAGAGAGAGAGAGAGAGAGGACAGACCTGAGCTAAGGGTGTAATTGCAACTTTTTGCCAACAGAGAGCAGTGATGAAGCATACTTCATTTTGCTCTCTATCTATGCCATGTTGAACCTTGAAGATTCTTTTGAAAACTCTATTTACAACAAGATTATTCTTATTCTTTTAAGAAAAGATACCTAAAAAAACACACACACAAAAACACAAAAAAATTGACCCCCCCCCCCAAAAAAAGAAGAAAGGTTAAATGGCATAATGGATTCTATTACTTTGTTACTGTAAGCATTGTTGACAACACTTTTCAAAAGAGTCGTGCCACAAAAAGTAGTAGTTCTTCCACTCTGTTCCTCTTCCAGCTCAAACCGTTTTCCCAGTGTGTGTGCCCCCCCCCCCCCCCCATCAGAGAGGATATGAGGGGTCCCAGCCTTGTGGAGAGGCTGCTATCCCAGGAGGATTCTCAGGTTGCCTCCGTCGCTCTTTGATGCTTGAAAGGCGAGCCGCCCCCAAATCCCCCCAACCCCGGGGCCCCGGGCCCCTCGGCGGGCACACACACACACACACACACACACACACACACACACACACACACACACACGCACACACGCACACACGCGCGTGCGCGCGCGCACAGATTGGCTGCGGTTAAAAAAAAGCACCACCTTTGTGTGTTTCCCACAGGAGGTGGATGTAATTAACATGCTTTAGTACTACCTGTGTTTTCACCCCGCCGCCGTTGTCACGGCTACCGCTGTTTGGTGTGCGTGTGTGTGAGTGTGTGGGTGTGTTGCGGGGGTGGGCTGATGTAATACTTGGGCCTGGTCCTCGTCACGTCTCAGCCTTGGCTGTCTTGCAAAGACATCTTCATCCAACCATGCACGTCCAACACCCAACACCATCCAACCGTCAGATAGAGACCCAAGTATCACCTGGAGGCTGGTTATAAAGATGCCAGGGATTGGTCAGTGATGTCACTGTCGTTCGTCACTGTCATGCGACAGACTCGACTTTTGAAACTTATTTTTTATTTTTTGGAGGAAAAGAAAAACATGTATTCGAGTTGTTGTGACCCTAAAAGATTGGTCTGTGACCCACAAATGGATTGCCACCCAGTGTTTGGACGGGAGTCTCCAGACATAACTAGTAAGACGCCTCAGGGCGACAAGCCACAGTTATGTGGACATCAGGGATCTCCATATATGGCCATAAAAGGGTATTTGTTCCCCTGGCATCACAGGGATCTCCATATCTCCATATATGGGCATAAAAGGGATTTGTTCTCCCTGGCATCACAGGGATCTCTCTAACAGGGCATCATTAATATTGATGACATCAGGGAACTCCATATATGGGCATAAAAGGGATTTGTTCCCCCTGGCATCACAGGGATCTCTCTAACAGGGCATCATTAACATTGATGACATCAGGAACTCCATATATGAGCATAAAAGGGATTATGTTAGTGTGACATCACAGTGAAGCCAGAGCGTGATGTCAGAGCGGCATACCCATTCTGTTAGAGTGGTTCCCCTGACATCACAGTGACATCAGAGCATGATGACATCATGATGACACATTTTTACGGTCTATGGGTTTGCCCATAGACCGTAAAGATGTGTACACGTCTACACGTCTACACGCGGACAAGCTGTGACATTTCTCATCAGGGGCGTCAATTGGGTATGGCAGGGGTATGCAGCTGCCATACCCTGGGTCCAGGTGGGGGAGATAAAAGTTAGTTCTAAATATGAATCCATGAATGTCTCTTTGTCTATCTGTGTGGGTTATTATGTTGGTAAATTACAGTAAAATAACTACAAATGCGAAATTTAACAAAATGGTCACTTTAACAAGGTATTATAATTATATTATAGTTATATAATTATATATGATATGTGTACTTCTTAAAATAAATATATCATGCCTGTTGCTAAGGTATGGCAACATGACTGGTGTCTTGCACGCGCGCCTTCCGCGTGCAAGACAACAGTCATGTTGCCATACCTTAGCTTTTTCTGAACTGACGCCACTGTTTCTCATGGTAAAAAACTGATGATGATGATTTTTTAACTTACCATTGTGTGTGTGTGTGTGTGTGTTTCAGGATGTCCTGAAGGCGTGCCAGGAGCAGATAGAGCGCGTGCTGGTTAGCAGCCTGCGTGAAGGTCGCCAGCAGCAGCAGCAGCAGCAGACACACAGAGGACCCAGCAGTAATAAGGGTCTGGACCCACTGGACCAGGCCTCCACACCCACCGATGTCCGGGACATCAACCTCTGAAGCCACCACCAGGGGGCTCCATCGTGCAGGATCCAACAGAGAGAAGAAAAAAAGAAAGAAAATCTATAGTTTTTTTTTTGAAAGAAGAGAAGAAAAACGACAAAACAACAACAAAAAAAAGATATACAAACAATCCTTTGAAAGAGAGAGAGAGAGAGAGGGAGAGAGAGAGAGGAGGAAAAAAGTGCTGGCTTGTTTTTATAGATTTCTATTTTTTCGAAGAAAAAAAGAATTGTCAAACCATGTTCCCAATGTACATTATGAAATCAAAGCTATTTTAGATATACAAACAGATATTCTATGATACTTATATCCAAAAACAAAAAACAAACAAAAAAAATATATATGAATTTGATATTGAGAAAAAAAACTCCATGGTGCCTTGTATTTACAGAAGGGAAGCCAGTCGTATTTTACGTTCTGTTTTTGATTGTATGATCAGTAACTTATATCTTAACCATAGCTTGATGATAAGGCATTTAAACATGGGGGGAAACAACAGCGTTCCAATCACATTATATGAGATCCCAATGAGACAAAAGTTTTTTTTTTCTTTTTCCTTAAATTATCATCTTTATTAAACGTATGGATGGTTGGTCTACCAGAGGACATTGTTTTAGGATCTTCAGACAATGAGAAAGAAGCTCTCATGCTGCCATGGCCCTGGCCATGCGCTGGAGATGAGAGAGTTCAGAACATTGAGATCAACAGTGAGTAGGACCCCAATTCCAGGGAATCCTGAGGATTTAATATTGTTGTTGTTATTATTATTATTATTAATATTATTATTATTATTATTGAGGGACATGAATTCCGAGAAATAGAGTTGAATGTGATCGACATGCTCCTTCTGTCAGGCTGCTTGTTCGCGTGGGCGTGTCTGTCTGTCTGTCTGTGTGCGTGTGGGTAGTTACTGTAATACAAGCTTGTGCGTTTCCGTGTGTGTGTGTGTGTGTGCGTGTTACTCTGTATCTATATTAGCGGTGTGCATTATTCCAATGAGGTGTGATGCGCTTGAGCAGCTTTCCAAGCCTAGTCTTCAAGTCTATGGCCTAAAGTCTTCAAGTCTATAGCCTCAAATCTTTAAGTCTATAGCCTCTCAAGTCTTCAAGTCCAATAGCCGCAAGTCTTTAAGTCTATAGCCTTGAGTCTTTTAGTCTAGTCTATAGTCTATACGTCTAGGCGCATAGTCACAAAGCTTAATTCTGTAATAAAGGACTATTGGAGTAAGCCACGGCTATATGGATGCTATGTCTGTCATTTGAACAGGACTATATGCTATAATATCACTGTCTCCATACAATATCAGTGTGTATGGTGATCTGTTGTTGGCTAACAATGAGCTCATGATGCATTGCATTCTCATCAATGAGGTTGCATACATATTCATATGGCTATTGAAACGATGAGGACTTTTCACTTATCTTTCCAACAGCATGTTTTATCCCGAGATCTTCCAGCCTCAAGGTCAGAGGGGATTTGAGATGTTTTATCACTGCCATCATTCAGAGTCAAAGAGAGCTTTGCTCACGTCTTTTACAAAAACGACGCACGCAGAGCCAAGCTCTGGACGACGTTATGCTTCGAGGGGTTACTGAGACAGCCCGGACATTTCAGAGTATTTCCTCCAGCGATGAGATGCTGGTGTGAGCTATCTTTTTTCTATTTTATATGGTTAATTCATAATGTATTTTTGTAAGTTTAGGTCCTGGGGCGTCCTTCCCTTCCTAGAAATGTAGTCAAAAAGTACAATATCAAGTACAGATAAAAATGTACTTAAAGTATATAGTACTCAAGTAAGTGTACTTAAGTTACTGTCCTACTGTTGAGAATACATCGGGCCAAAGGAAGTGGACTCTCTTTCATGACTTGTTCCTCTGCGGTTGGTGACCCCTCGGAAAGCAGAAGTCGGCAGGGTGCGTCGTCGCTATAATGGCCGTTCATGCGGAAGTACCTTAATGCCGCATTGAGTGACGTAATGGACACGTTATTATTTCACACGTACAGTGTGAGCCGGAGCGCCTGAATGGAGTGGAAAAGCTGAGGTCAAGTGTTTCAGAGTCTAGAGGACTTTGGATTCTTCTTTATTTCGCAGCGAGAGAATGAGGTGCGCGCGACAGCGTCGCGGCATCCGAAAAGGGCAAAGCTACAAGCTAGCAGTTTTGCTATTTTTGGTCTGTGACGAAGTATGAATCGGGGCCTGAAGAGAGCGTGAGGAGAACTTGGGAAGGCACATGGTAGAGTAGAGTAGAGAGGGTTGTTTTTTTTGTGCAGGATCATGCTGCTTGTTTAGGCGATTGTGATGACGTACGTATAAGGCCTGTGGCCAGCCCAAAGGCCTTAAGTTAAAACTTTGGTATCTTGCCTATTATGCTGGATTTATACTCCCATCGCACGACGGTGTCGCTTAAACACCGTGCATCGTTAGCTTGAAGGTCAGTCATTTTGGGGACAAGTGCCACCGCCGCGTGACCGGAGTATACGAATCAGGCATTAGCGTTGTGTTGAATTGTACATCATTTGTCGTGACGGAGGTCCACAGAGACACGTTCCAAGTGAGAAAGAGTACAGATGCAGATTGTACAAAATTGAGCTTAAGACTATACACTGCCAGATGGTCATCATTCAGATGCTGCTCTATCAATTGCATCTGGAGTTCCACATGGGGCCGCGTCAGGTCCCCTATGATTTCAATGGCAAAGCACTTTGAAAACATTCTCCCCAAGAGACAAATGAAATGAAATGCGTTCGGCGGGCGGGAGGAGGTGAATAGATGTTTTCTATGTCCTTGTTATAGCCTTTTCTTTGGTTTACTTTGTAGGGCTGGTTTCCCAATCCTCAGACGCTCCCTCGGCAAGCAGGAGTCAATTAAATACGCTTATTGCGACTTATTAGAGGACATTCCTATCGAGACATAAAACAAACTAAAAGAAGAAAAAAAAAAAAACATTCCGAAAAGTAGAAGGGAGGTCTGACCATTTTTGTGTGATTGAAAAAAGAAAATACAAAAGGCCAATGCAAAGTGGAAAATGCATACATACCATTAGTTGATTTTATGAATTTAGTTTTTCTTTTCTTTTATTTTTTTTTTGCATCATGAAATATTGGTTGTACTTGAATTTATTTAGTATAGTTTTTCTTTTTGTTTTTTTGTTTTGTTTTCATTTTTGATCAGCTTCACAAAAACGTTAAAAAAAAGTCACACTGAACTGGTCAGAAGACAGTGTGGTTTGAATTTGTTTTAAAGTGTAAAAAAAAAAGAACGAAGAAAAAAAAACATCAAGCCATTCTTCTGTCCAAACACACTTTTAATTCATGTGTGTGTCGTTTGAGTGGCTGGTCAGTTATCTATTGTTGCTTTGTGTGCGTTGTTCTCCGTTCAGTGGGCAGGTGGTCAAACCCTTTTTAATCCCCTACCAGGTTTGCTGCTTCTGTCAAAACTTTGGCAAGGGGTTTCGATAAGCCAACTAGACATCAACACCAAACCAGAAAGAGTTTTCTATTTTTCTTTCTTGTTTTGACACAAAACAGAAGGCATTGCTCTTTTCTAACGGCAAGGCAGGTTTGCATTATGCCTTGTTCTTTCTTGGGTATTTAGGTTGACTTTTCTGAATGCACGACTGAAGAAGAATGTGGGGAATTGACCCGACGCCTCCTTTGGCTTTGTTCAGGCACGCAGGCAAATCCCGCTTGGTTTCTCAAATCTTTTAGGTCTGACTGCCCGCCCTGTTGTTCACAGGGCGATCAGAGCATATTTGTGTATGGTTCATACCTATCTGCATCGGTTTTGCTACAGTAACAACGTAATGACACAGCCGTGAGTGATACTTAACTTACTCACGACTCACAAGCTTACAAGCGCTGCGGATGCGACGTGTTGTAGCTTGTAGATCGTACATTTTTGTGGGGCAAGGACAACAAACCATAAACAGGGTCCAGACTGAGACAAGAAATCATGTTTGAATCGTATGTAAAACCACCTAAGATCTAATCTGATTCCAGTCTGGATACTGTAGGTAAAACAGGGGATTTGTGTTGCCAGTGCGAACATATGCCTTCTGATGTATGTACGTTATGTTTAACCACTTGAACCCAACATGCCCTTTCTGGGGGGAACATTGTGCCAAAAAAAGAAAATAGCTGATCTCCAAGCCCACAACACACGATGCAACACGCTACGTTTGTGGTCCTGTAGATCGGCTATTTTTGGCAAAGAGATTTGTCCCAAGTACGTTTTTTATTAAGAATAAAGGGTTTAAGTGGTTTAACGGGGTTGTCTAGTTTTCTTAAGGTTAAGAGATACTGTATTCCAAAGTGAAGGGGAGAACAGGAGGGGTGTGAAGACATCAAGAGAAAAAAAAGTGTCAATATTTTTTATTGAGTTATTGTTGTCTTTTTTTGCGCTGCTAAAAGCTATGATTTTTTTGTTTCATTTCTTATATACAAAAGAAAAAATAACATTACAGTAGTTGTGATGTCACTTGAGTGTGCTGCTATTTTATAAACATTTGTATTATAATATAATTATTTTACTTGCTTAAGAGATACATTGAGATAAAAAACGAAAACGAAAAAAAAAGAAAAAAACGAAGTAGATGGTTGATAGAAGAACATGGAATGAGTATTTCGACTGGAAATGTTCTGTGTACAGTTATGACAGTTTGCTTAGATAGCATGTCTCCCCCCCCCCCCCCTTTTTTGTTTTGTTTTGTATCATTTTTTTTTTTTGCTCCTTTTTTCCCGTCACATTCTGCATCTTTGGTATTTCTTTATACCTCAGGTTTATTGGACGAAACAAACAAACACAAATCCATCACCTATACCTCTTGCAGTTAGGGAGACCGCCGTTGGACGCAAAAAGAAAACGGTACAGCGAAAACAAAACGAGGAACTAAACCAGAAAACAACGTGGACACTTTTTGCTGTATTTGTGGATTACCCTCGCTGTACCGTCCTTTTCATCTCGTTTCTTTTCCGAGACGAGACGGATTAATGACGCAACGACGACGGACTCCCACCTGGACTCAAAAGTGATAATGGCGGAGGGGGGCGGGGCATCCCGGAGGCGTGTTCACGCGCGTTGGTGTCGGTGCCACGCGCTACATCCGAGACGTGTGTCTGTGGGTTGGTTCTCATGAGGGGGGCCGAATTACTTGATTTCTAGATCCATCACGGTCACATAATGTCAGTCAAATCTGAATTCTGTTTTGTTACGGCAGGGGTCTTCAACAGGGGGGTCCGGGACCCCCTAGGGGGTCTTCAGAGTTACTACAAGGGGGGCCATCAAATGTTTGTGTGGTGGGAACTTTTTATTTTATTATTATTATAATTTTTTACAATAACCACTTGAACCCCAGAATTACTTCTCTGTGGGGAACATTAGACGGAAATAGCAGATCTACAAGCTCACAATGCCTTGGATCGGCCTATTGAGGGTTTAAGTGGTTAACTGTCTTAAAATACGCATTAACATAAATGATAGTGATAGTAACACTGATGATAGTGCTTTCAAACAAGTAGCTATCTATGAAAGGTTTTAATCTGCAACATGTTAAACAATATGCAGTGGGGGTCTCTGCTTCATCTCTCTCTCAGCTAAGGGGTCCTTGGCCTGAAAAATGTTGAAGATCCCTGTGTTACGGTATCATGATATGGTGTGTGTGTATGTGTGTGTGTGTGTGTGTGTGTGTGTGTGTGTGTGTGTGTGTGTGTGTGTGTGCTGTGTGTGTGTGTGTGCGTGCGCGGTGGTGAAGTGGAAGAAAAAAAAGGAAAAAAGAAAAACATAAATATACTTGTCTGAACGTTTCAACATAGGGCTGGGTGACATAATACCGACATCATAAAGATATTGTGATGTGAGAATAGATATTGTCTGGGAATTTTAGATTATTCGAACCGTGATATGGCATAAATTGTCTTTTCCTGCCTTCAGTCACTTAAGCCTTATTTTATACTTGCTAAAATATCCGATCTACAAGCTCACAATTTGAGCTTATAGATCTGACCTTTTTTAATTTTATTTGTTTTTTGTTTGTTTTCTTTGTGAAAAATTCAACACACTATCGAAATCGTTTGATTTCGATCGTATCGCCCAGCCCTATTTCAATATCACCGATGTCTTTTTGGGGGGGACTTGTGGCCCCCCTCCCCCCTCCCCCTCACCGTAATCACATCATGTACCTCAATGTCTGTCGCACAACCTCTGTTCAATAAACTTCTGCTTTAATGAGTGTGACAACATATCACTTTTACTGACCGTTTCAACTCTCCTTGTGTCTCGTGTCTTTAAAATGGTAAAGGTGCTGTAAGTCGTTTTTGGGTTAGAAGAAAAAGTAAATGTTTGAAGAAAAGATTAAAGCTCTATGAATATATCGTCGTCGTCGGGTGGAAACCTTGTATGTCCAAAACCGTTCGTTTTGCACTTATCATTTTAAAAATGACTTAAACTAGTGAAAACAGCCGATCTACAAGCACACAACGCCTCGCAACAACAACAATGGGGTTAACCCATTTAGACATTATTACGCATTATTTTGTGCTTTAACTATTGAAAAATAGCAGATATACAAGCTCACAGCGCGGCACTCGGTGCCAGGCTGTGAGCTTGTATATCTGCTATTTTTCAATAGCTAAAGTATAAAACAATTAAGGTCCCTCCACCTTGGGCCCTGGTAACTCAGTCCCACTTCCCCCCCCCCCCCCCCCCTTGTGACGCCCCTGGCCTGGGTACCTGTTCAGTGGATTGGTTTTGTCACTTCGCGTCTCAGCCTGGCCAGGCTCCTATCTCCAAGGGAGGCGGGACATAGAAAACGAGTGGAAACCACTCGCGGCTTCTGATTGGTCTGTGGTGCAGGTGGTGGGACAAATACACCACCAGTGTGTATTGGCTGGCTGATGACGGAGCTATACCCTAACCCTCTGATTTGTTGGAACAACATCCAATCAGCAACGACGTCGCCTTTGTAACAGATGATGTTTGGAAATACGAGTCTTATAGAGGCTTGCCACAAGTTGCCTGACTGAGAAGCCAAGTGACAAAACCAATCACTGAACGTACTCTTTAGAAACCAGAAAATACATTTTCAGAGTAGAGTAGAGAGTAGGTTACCCATTTAGGAACTTTAATTTTATATAGTGTTCCAGTTCATAACGTGTCTGCTCATTTCTTTGTGACATCACGTTCAAATTGCAATCCTGTATCCTCTATCCTGATTGGATAAAACTAGTATCCTACCTGAAAATGCATTTTCTGTTCATTAAAGAGATGGAGAGACGGAGACCCCTGTTACTGAGAAATCACTATTATATAGCAATGATACTATCATAATATAGAGCTATGTAACACATACTTAAAAAATAAAATAAAAAAATCACTTACCACCCCTTTACATGATCAGATGTGTGTGTGCGTGTGCGTGTGTGTGTGTGCGTGCGCGCGCGTGCGTGGGTGTGTGTGTGCGTGTAGGCTACTTGTATAACTATATAGCACTTGCCTATAGTCTTAATTCGAGAAATAGACATTGTGCCTGGTACTCACTAGACCAGGCACAGACTAGACTGCTTGTTATATTGTAAAAAATAAAATAAGAAATAAAATAAAAATACAATAAGGAAAATATTCTGGTTAGAATTTGACATTTAGAGGTCAGGTTTAGTGGTCAGGGTTACAGTTTTGCCTGAAAAATAGCCGATCTACAAGCCTATACAAAACAATGTGCTGCAGTGCTTCCCTATATTCTGGAGGGAACATTCACCCCAAAATAGCAGATGTAGATCTACTAATTTTGGTGTAGCACAAATCTTTTTGGATGGGGTCCCTGCAGTTACATATCAATTTGGGGTCCTTGACGTGAACATGTTTGAGAACCACTGGTCTAATTGGATAAGCATTATTTAGTTATGTCATTTTAAAACTCTCAACGTTTACATTGTGGCTCCCTCTAGTGGCCAGACATGGTCATTTTACTTGAAGATTAATTGTCATGAAAATAATTGCAATTAAGCATTTGTGTTGTTGGCATTAAACATAAATAAAAAATGCATTTATTGTAGATCTGCTATTTATGCTATTTTTCAACATGGAAATGATTCTGACAATTCAGCAAAATAATTCTGATTATTTCAAATAATTGTGATTAGGTGATTATTTAATTATTGTGACAGGCCAATATTTGATTTATCTTTTTTTTTTAATGTCAAACAATATCAAAATAGCTACAGCAGCGCTATTCAACCTGCGGCCCGCGGGCCCCTGCGGCATGTTTAAGGTCCGTCATGTTCATACCAATAAAATAAATTTTGGCTACTTTCAGCGTGGACAAATAATTTTTCAGTTTCTCTCCAAAACCACTAGAAAACAATTTTTATCTTGTTTTATACAACACCTTTTTGCTATTTTATTTGTTCCAGATGGAAGTGTGGCTGTTTTCTGTGTGTTTCCCGTCATTTTTAGTAGTGTTACAAAACCATTGTCTAAATGTCCAAAATAGGACTAGCCACTGAGCCATCTTAAATTGAGTAGCCCTGGCATACAGCATTGAATTGAGCCTCTCTTTCGGTCGTCCTCAGACAAGCTTCCATCGGAGTCTCCAGCCCAGAACAAATTAATTAGGGTTGTGCTTGGTCTTCCTCCTCAGACCCACCTTACCGATCATCACCACGAAAGTGCACCGGGGCTGTTAAGTATGACATAATTTTGTAGGCAGAGGAGAATTTCTGCCCCCAGTTTCCGTGAATCTTTTTACTATTTTTACTATTTACACATTTTTCTTCTCTTTGTTGTTGAAAGGAAAGAGTTAGAATTATACTTTAGTCGTTATTTTTGTCTCGGATCTGTTGAAATAGCGAGGAACAGAAAATGCTCTGGGGGCAGAGTTCTCCTCTGCCTACAAAATGATGTCACGGCTTAAAAGCCCCCGGCCTGGTGTACAAGATACACTACACCTCCAAGATAACCATGTACCTGACAAACTACTTCTTAAAGGTCAACGATGTTCACGATCACAACACCAGAGGCAGCTCCACTAATCATCATCAACGTAGATTTAACACTAAACAAGGCTCTAACTCGTTCTCCTGCTATACCATCAACATGTGGAACACCCTTCCACAAGCCACGAGAGCAAATCCCTAGCCTCCTTCAAAATTGGTATGAAAAGTCACCTTCAGACAGCTGCTACCTGTGATTTGTAAATAGACTAAGCCCCCATGCTCTCCCCCCCTTTTTTCTTTTTTTTCTGCCTTTGTATTTGATGTTATGCTTTTGAAACTGATATTATCCTAGAAAAAGTACTATGTTCTATCCATCTGTCTTTCAATGTTATATGAAATACTTGTTACGGCCAGCCGTATTTGTATTAATTATTATTTGGTTATAATTTTGGTTTTGATAGTTAGTTGAGAATTTTTTTTGTATTTTGTGGCTTGTGTTATATTGTTTCCCATTTGTGTTCTATAAGGTGGAGAATGATGCTGAGAGAGAATGCTGTGAGACTGGAGAGTTAGGTGTGGTGCTGATTGGTGGAATAGAGTGTGAAGTGGCTGATGTAGTGTTGCAGATTGACAGGCCCGCCTCTGGTCCTGTCCCCTACTCCTGATTCGCCAAGTCCATCCACGCCCTAGCCATGGTTGGCTGTGCTTCTGGCTCATCATCTATAAAGCCTTCACTTTGCTCTGATACTGTTGGGGACTGGCAGCTTTAAAAGCAGCAGAGACTCAAGCCCTCTCGTCCGCCAGCCTTTTGTAACCTTTTTGTTTTCTTTAGTTCGCCTTTAATTATCCTCAGTACTTTAGTTGTTTTTCTGTGAGTTAATAGTTGTCTGCGTCCGTCCGTCCGTCCGTCCGTCCGTCCGTCTGTCCTCCGAGTTTGTGGTCAGCTAATCTCCGGCGCCGTTGGCCCGATCGCTGCCAAACTGAGCACACACACTCCCTGGATGCCAATTCAGAACCTCTGCCCCACATTTTTGCCAGACCCAGGGGGTCGGCCTACATAAGGCTTTGTCGGTCTGTCGGTCTGTCGGTCGGTCGGTCGGTCCCTCTTTTCCTCAGTGTCCCTCTTTTCCTCAGTGTGCCTGTGTTTGCCTCTGACTGCTCATCTGCCCCTCCCTTCCCTTGCTCGGCTGATTGCCTTGAGTGCCGTCACCTGTACGGGACCAGCTGAGTTGAGTTGGCTGACGAGCTGCTGAGACTATAAATTCCTGTGTGTTCATGTGTTAGTTCAGTGCTGCAAAACATTTGCCCCACAGCCATACTAGTGAAAACAGCCCATCTACAAGCTCACAAACATTTCCAGCTGCTCAGCCTATAAAATCCTGTGTGTTCATGTGTTAGTTCAGTGCCATACTAGTCAAAACAGCCGATCTACAAGCTCACTACACTTTGTTGCTGAGACTATAAAATCCTGTGTGTTCATGTGTTAGTTCAGTGCCATACTAGTGAAAACAGCCGATCTACAAGCTCACTACGCTTTGTTGCTGAGACTATAAAATCCTGTGTGTTCATGTGTTAGTTCAGTGCCATACTAGTTTTCATTGCGGGTCTGGCACAACCAGGTGACCTGGTCTAGTTTATTGAGACTAGGCCTATATGAGGTGGAACCATGAGGTAAAGTGGTACTAAAATTGGAACGATACAGAGAAGATAAGTATGGTGCCATGCTAAAATTGGAACAATACAGAAAAGATTAGCTTGGCACCATAGTAACAAAGACAAATGTGGTCTAGAAACGCAAACCGTGAGCTTACAAACCACTGACATAGGTCTGCTGCCACAGAAGCATGGAAAAGCTTTGTCATTAACCATCACCATAGTAATGAATCAATACCATGGAAGATCACACAGGTCTTGATTATGTAACTGTCGTTAACCATCACCATAATAATGAATCAATACCATGGAAGATCACACAGGTCTTGATTATGTAACTGTTGATATGCATTCTGTATTGCTTAATGTTAGGATGCAATCTGTTAAAGAAATTTAACATTTGGCTAGTGTTGTTAAAAATCCTTGTACCATTATTTCAGTATGTCCTGTTGTTTTTTTATGTTTTACTTTATTCTTGTGTTACTTTCATTTCCTGTTCTACTCTGTTACCACCCTGTAGACAATAGGGCTTCCGGTGTGTTCCAAGATTTCTAGCGGAAGTCTGTGTTTAACGGACGTTACGTCATGCGATGCGGGTCTGTTTACATTCCCCAGCGAAAAAACTAAAATAGATTGTAGCTCTTAACTCGCTCTTAATAGGTGTAACATTGCTTGAATCAATGTTTTTGTTTGTATATTGTTTATTGCAAAAAATACAGCTTCCGGTGAAATTCTCACGGCGGAAGTTGAACGTGTTCTGCCTTCTATTGTCACCAGGCTTTTCTCTTCGGAGATGAGTAAGCCTGGCTACGCGAGGCTACTCTGTTACCGTCTTATCTCACCTCCCTGTGCTTGCTGGTTTTCTCCACCTGTGTCCTGTTAGTCTCTTAGCCAATCCCTGTGTTGATTGTCAGTTGTGTTCACCTGTGTCTGGTTAACCATGTGAGTATTTAAACCCTCAGTTTCTTGAGATCTCTGCCAGTAGTTAAATGCTTACACAGTGTTCAGTAGCAGTAGCTACGATTTAGTGGTCTCAATTGTTTGCCTATGTTTATTCTTGTGCTCCTGTGTTTGGTGGGGAAAAAAAACATTGTCTATTAGATCTGCTCTGCCTCTTGACTAACACTTGAGTCACACCCTGACTAAAAGGGGTTTAGTATGTTTTATGGGAGTAATCTATGAAAAATGTCACATAACGTCATGCTAAAAAAATAATGTCATACTTTCTTGTGAGGCTAAATTGTTTGCAGTACAGCTATCAGTTGTTTGTTTAAATAATTGGTGTTTTTTTTTTTTTTGCAATAAATACATAAAATGGAAGTGGTAGTTTTCAATTTATGTAATTTATCAGAACAGCTCAAAGCAATGCAGTTCAGAAGTTTTCTCGAATAAACTTAATTTAGATAATCAATTAAGCTATGGTTATAATACCACATTGTGAAACTAGTTGCAAACATAGTCATATTTTTTATTCAAAAGTGAAAACCGCAAATGCACTTGATCATCTTGATCATCTGAAACTAATAAAATGTGCTTTCAATGAACGTGTAAATCTGGGTGTTCTAATGAGATTGTTTTAAAGAACAACCTAAATTGCAGTTGTCATAATGAACCCTGGTCATAAGAGGGTGTATCTAGTAGATTCAGTCACTCTGTCAGGGGTAGAGGTGTTTGCTGTGGATTTTCATCTATTGACCTGCAGGCTCTCCTTTTTACTTTAAATATAACCTCCGACATGATAGTAGTGTGAAAATCCTGATGGTGCAGTGGTAAAGCAGAGGACTCACAACTTGAAGGTTGTGGGTTTGAATCTCACTACTGGAAAGTCTTCGACTTTGGTCTTTTTAAGGCGAAGCGCATGGAATCAGCCCACCTCCCTCGTCAACCCCTCTTTTAGCTCTGGTAGGAGAGGGAGGAGCCCAACCTTTTCTTCACGCCCTCTTTTAACTCCGGTAGGAGAGGGTGGAGCATAGATAAAGCCCACCTCTAGGGGGAGGAGTTTAGGACATTTACATATTAATTACATAATTAATTATTTTTATTGTATGTTTTTTTAGGCATTTGTTAGTGTGTAATTATGTTTGTACCCCATCACAAGTTTTTACTTGTGATGGGGGAAAATTACCTCATAATGCCGGTCATGAGGTAATTTTTACCTAAAGTTTATTTGGTGAGGCATTGCAGAATGTCTTGAGGAAAATACGATTATTTTGTGTTTATATTGTAGCCTACATTGTTTACAAATAATAATAATACATGTCAAAGTTATTTTGTAAGTAATTCCATCAATAAATAATAAATAAAATCGAAGAAATGTAATGAGGAAAATAAAAATAAATAAGGTAATAGAATTACCTTATGACCACAGGAAGGAAGTCCGTTATTATGCTTTGTTGTGAATCCAATCCTTCTCAGTCATATTACTAGATTCTAGCGATCAACAGACTAACTAGATTATATTCTTCTGCTTTCTTATTTTTTATATATATACCACGATGCCTTGTTGTGTACATACTGGCTGTAATAACTCCAGGAGAAAGCTTTCATTTTCGCTAAAGGGGACGCGGTAATCACGCGAGACGCGAGACTTCATTCTTCTTCTCTTGAGGAGTTGAGGTAAATATTGATCCGTTTCAGGAAATGCATGCTGTTTGGGGATTAACTGCGGACTATATCGTCTCTAGGAACTATAAATAAAAGATTTATGATGGAAAAGGTGACTTTGGAGCGGTGAAAATTAGCGCTTTTGGAGGACCTCAATTGACCGCCGTTTTGGCTGTGGGAGAGAGATCTGAGGAGTCCAGGAGAAGTAAAAACTGGAAGGACTATGATAAAAATCCATCATACCAGGTATGTACATACGTGATAAAAGTCTGATTAAGTGGTATTATGTTTTAGTCTGGAATTTTCCTTTAAGTAAGTAAGTAAGTCAGTCATGTCGCCACAAATTTCGGCACGTAATAACTGCCGCACGATTTATGTCACTCCCGCAATATATACATCAAAATGTGCGGCTCGGCCGGGAATGGGGTGCTATTACTTTTCTTGCCGATCTGTGTTACCATGGCAATGTAATTAGCAAAAAACAACGCCTAAAAACCCCATTGACTTTGAATGGGGGACTCCGAAAAAAAAACAACAGAAACTTTCGCGCCACATTACTCTGGCATACTTTTGCCTAGCAACATGATTTAAACTTTAAAACGCTCACACGAATCTGGCCAATAGCGACAAACTGTAGGCTAATTGCTGAAGCCCCGCCCCCTCTGACTTCCAATTGGCTGAGCTTTAAACAGCCATAACTCCAGTTCACAGCATGGTACCGTCTTGAAACTTGGCGTGAGTACTTAAATAGATGGCCAATAGGGACGAGCTGTAATGATAAAAAAAACTCGGTGGGTGGTCCCACAGTCCCAACGGCTAACCGCTACTACCGCTAATGCTAATGCTAACACCAACCACTACACAAGGTTGCATACACTTAGCGAGCTGCAGGCACACTTAAAATGTCTTAGAAATGTTCTTTTCTAGTTTATACTGATTTCTGAAGCTGAGTAGGCTATCCCCTTCCCTTGAATACAGCATTTTGCTTAGAAAAATTTAGAAAAAAAAGTCCAGTTCACATGCAATAGGCCTACATTCAAAATAAAACAGCATAATGTCAAATAAACTACATTTCTTTTTTTCTTTAACAGTTGTAGGCCTAGGCCTACTAGTCAAGGTATTGATGTAATTTGGTTTTAATAATTTACAGATGAGCAGTTTCACACAAAGTCTGTCAATGTTTTATTATTGACCAATGACCATAACACTAAATACATGTTCCCATTGCTATATTTTTTTCTCACGTACCCCCTGCAGTACCCTTGCGTACCCCTAGGGGTACACGCACACTCAAATGCCTGAGCCTGAACTATCCCTTTAAATATATTTATAGTCCGTATTATGACGGTAGGTTTCAGCCAGAGCCCTAGAATGGAGAGTTGCGTCACTCCCGTTCACTTCATGGGGCCAGGTCTTCTACGCACACATCTATTGGCGTATAGTGACAAACGGCCAACCGGACACCAACACGGAGCTAGAAAGGAACGCCCATAAACGTCACATCCGCTTTGAGCGTGGGGGAAAACAAACCACCTTTCCCCATTGAGTTAATACAGCGTAAACAGTACACTATCGTTTTAATCACGTTCAGAGCGATTTTTTTGGACGATAAAACACTCGACAGCCAAGAACAATCCATCAGAAGGACTTCTGGAACGCAATCGTTCACTCGCCGTCGTAAAGTTCACTTATTATTAAGATAACAAGCCTATTATGGATGACTGATTGATTGATTGAACGCACCGCTGTGCAGCACGGAGCTACTGTACCTCGCCACCTCGTCTAAACTACTACTCCTGCCTCATCAAAACCTCTGGAATAAAACGGGACCCAATTTTACTCTTTATACGTTGACCACATATTCAGTCTACTACACCAAATCTATTTTTGCCAATCTATGCCGTGCCAAAAATCAACAAGCTCGCACATAGGTTGGACCCCGGTTATGTTCTCCCTGGCATATAGGAGTCGGAGTTCAAGTGGTTTGTAATCAGAGTCAGATTAATATATTCCCCGCAAATTACACAAGCACTGACTGAGATGGAGATCTGTCGTTTCTGTAGGCTATCCAAGTTACACAAGCATGAGTTGAGATCGGAGATCTGTTTTTCTCTCCATCTACTCTACTCCCTGTGTTACAAAAAAACATGTTTGCACATGCAGTGTTCATTTCAATCCTGGTAGAGACACTAATATTAATATGAGATATGATCAATTAAACGTGCCACAATATAAATCCAACAGCCAGGCCCATTAGTCGTCAATAGATTTGAAACGTGAATATGGTCTAAATCCATTCCCATTGCCTAATACACTTACAATGGCATCCTCCTCCTGTGTCCTTCCCGTAGCCTACGTGTTCCATGAACATCATTGCTGAATTAATGGCCTTTGTTTTTTGATGTGATTAGTGTAATTGATCATGTTCATGAAAATGTGAAAGTGTGTCTCTTACCAGGTGATTAAATCAGTCAGATAACCATGGCATTGATCCGACCAGTCCTATAAGGACAACAATTAATCACGATGCTACTGCAGATAGTTTTTTGTACATTTGCAGTAAGGAATCAATATAATTAAGTACCACTCAGATTATCCCCCGTGCATGTGTCAGAGTTGCACAATATAAGCACCCGTGGTCCCCCTCTTCCCTCTATGCTACAAAACCTGTTTACATTAGTATGTCTTTAATCACCTGGTAGAGACACAATTACAATATATGATCAATTAAACTTACTCTAATATCAAAAAACAACAGTCGTTAAGTCGTCAATGTTGTTTATAGAACACATCGTAGTGAGTTCAAGTAGGATAGAGACCGATCTTTGAATATATGGCAGGATCGACGCCAGTTTAAAAGTATTTTCTGCAGGTTTGAAACTATTTAGGATAGGATTGTGTTGTGTTGCGTTGTGTCAAAATCCGTGCATGATAACAAGCTGTTAATGGCTGTAGACAACTGGAATTCATTTAATGTGCTCTATAACCATCATTGATTAATTAATGCTTTTCGTTTTTTGATACGATAAGTTTAATTTATCATAAAATAAATGTAACAGTGTCTAATACCAGACGGATAGTCTAGATAACCCATGGTCTTTGATGATGCGACCTGTCCTTAATAATATCAGAGAATATTTAATCCCAAAGCTGTTTAATTTTAAATGCATCATTTTTTGTCCATTGGCAACCAATGAATCAATGTAAGACATTGCAATTAATTAAAACATCGCTATACTATTAAAAAATCGGATTTGAAAACACGGAAATACCCATTCTACTAATGGGGGTTGGTGCCTCTATGGTTGGTGCTCTGATTCCCCCACGCTTGACTCCGCCCCCAGCTATGACGCGCTGATGACAGAACTCCGTGTGTGTGTGTGTGAACATAGATATATATAAAGGCTAGATAGCTCACGCCCGCTGTTGGCCAATGGGGACTGACGACGCTACAGGTCGGCCATCTTGGGACAGGACCGATCGCCCAGTTTAACATTCATTTCTATAGTGCATGAACTATTTAAATGACCAGAGCTTGCTCAATTTTCAACCTATTTTGAAACGGATTGGTTTGTTATAAACCTAAGAAACGTAGCTACGTTACTGTATACTTAGAATAATTATAACCATGGATTTCCATATGAAATAACATTAAGTATATAGGTAAAGTAAAGCAATTAGCTATACACACTGTATTTATATTGTAAATATAACATGTAATAGTTCCATTATTAGTAATATTTATATTATTTAATACATTATGTATTAAATGTATCAATGTATTTATTTAATATAAAAAACTGTCTCATTTGGCTTATATTTATTTCATATAAAATAGTCTCATGTTGCCATTCTGTAAAATATGAGATTAGAGATGGGGCTTCAAGGTTATTTTATTAAGGACATAACAAAACCAAATAAACCTCTTTTTTAACTAAAATAATACATTTTATTTCAGCACTGCAACTGCAAGTCATTTCCCAATCAGTAACATGACCAATCCTCCCCTCCCTCTGAAATCAGACCACTAACAGCTAGACGAGTACATACATAATATATACCAACTATAGTCATAACAGCAATAATCATGATATATAAATAATCTTTTTTTTTTGTGTTAAACCCCATGCTGCACAGGTAGCTTTTGGTGGCCCTTGATATTGAAGTAGGCTACATGCAGTACACCTGTTTGAAGGTTCAATGGACCAATATTGTATTGAACAGCTCAACAATGATCAATGAGGTTGGGGGTTAGACTGGAACTGTTGGGGGCTGTTGAGAGGGCGGTGGTGTGGCAGTGTAGAGAGACAGACAGGATTTACCATCATCAAGTATACCTGTAGCATTAACTGAATAGCAAAATCACAGTGGGTTCCTTTTCTCAGATGGCATTCAGTGCACTACTCATGGGCTCATACGTTCTTGCTTGGAGTCAACTTTAAATGTAAAGCCTAAAAAGGAGGTAAACCAGACTCAAATACATTCATTGGGGGAAAAATGACCCATTATTTAACATCTGCATTACTTACAAGAAGACTACACAATTATAGAATGTAGAAGAATGTTTTATTTGATCATTGTTTGCCTGTTATCTCTCCTATGGTACCAGATCAATACAGCATGGAATTGTGGATGAAATGTTTCCATACATATATATATATATACACACATATATATATATATATATATATATATATATATATATATATACAGTATAAACCACTGAGGAACATTGGCTCGAAGCCAAAATTAGGCTTCCGTATGTGCACACAGAGTTTCAGCGAATGGCCTTTAAAAAGGACTGTTTTGGGTAGTCATTTTAGCAATATGGTGCAGCCTCAGCTTAAAAAACAGGGACATAACTAACTTCATCAGTGTATGGTGGTGACTGTCAATGCCTGAGCAAAAACACATCCTCTGAACCTATCCTCCTATCCTATGGGCTGTTTTCATCTGGATTCTGCAGATGCCTGGCGAACGACCCACTCTGCTGCCTTCACCATGCCTTCAGAACAGATGGTATCACCAGACCTCCATTGCTTTTCAGGGTCAGCAGGTGGTAGCTCTTGTCCTTACAGGCAGATTCAGCATCGGTCACAAGGCTGGCCCGGCAGACATCACAGGACAGCTTCTTCAAAGAGCGTCGCACAACAAATCCTGAAATTAGCAGTAGACAGATTATTATAATATTATTAATATTATTATTACCCCAATAAATTTACCCCCATTGATTCCGGAAGGGGACCCAAATGCATTCGTCCCCATCCGGAATCAATGGAGGTAAATTTACTATAATCATTTTTTTGTGAAGAATGTGACAAACACAAAAAGAAATTATTGAACTCAAGTCTCCATGGTGTGAATAATCTATATAAAAAAAGTCGTTTTGGGGGTGAACTACTCCTTTAAGGATTTATGTAGGATGTATGTAGGCCTATGTACACTATGTATGTATGCATGTATGCATTAGCCTATGCAAACTTTGAGAATAAGACAACCACAATAAAAGAGTTAAAAAGTGTGTAAACAGGTGGTAGAAATATTTCTAAAAGCCAGGGTCAACAACACTCTTGCAATGTTATTATCTCACAGCCCTGTTGTTCCTGTGAAGCAGAACTTGTATTGTACATAATGATTATCCTAATTATAATATAATATTGTCATATTTGTGGCAGGTGATCCCACAGGTTCCATTTGGATAGGCCTACTCCTTTCATTGGAGCAGCCATAGGCATTAGGCAGCAAAACAATCAGGCATCTTCACAACAGACTTAAGTTCACATAGCCTAGGCCTATTTCTGTAAACAAAAAGCCAGCAATTCCCTGTATCAATGTATCTAAATGTAAGATATTTTTAACAAACCAAACCGCTTGGAAATCATGTAATTCTGCCTCTCCCACCATTGTAACTTTGCTGTCAACTTTGTAATAAGATATAGGTCTAGCTCACACTCACAGCCTCTTTCTTGTCTCTTAGCCTGCAGCTAAAAAATACAACAATATCCACACAAAGAAATGTAATTTAGACAAAAGATTAGTTGTCATGAAATAGTTATTGGTCTCAGGAAAACCTGATAATATTTGAAAATCTCGATTGTTGTTGTCTTGATGAACTTGTGCAAGCAGCCATGTCACTTAACTATGCTGCATGCTCTTTTTTCGAAATGAAAAGCTTCAATTTCAACATGTCAACCAGCCTGAGCTCATAGCCACGCTAATAATGTTTGTAATAATCCAAACCGTTAGTAAATCGGTCAAGATTTCAGAGAGTAAAGAGTATTTAAAGCCATACTGTGTAAGATGCCCAACTAGTGGTCATTAGCCCTATAGCAAACCGCGGTCGCGTCCGCGTCTTTCGGACGTTTTTCGTACCTTCAGACCCCCGCGTCTGCCTCCACCTCGCTGAGATCTATCTTTTAAGGGGTCCCTTGTTCCTGTGCGTTCAGTAATTCCAGAGATACGGACTCCTTCACCATGCCTGGTAGGCGAAATTACCTAGAGAAGGGATGGTACAAACGGGCGACAACAAATATGGCTGCCATAGCGACCCCACTTCAAGATGCGCTGTGATTGGCCGGCAGTTGTATAACCCTCGCTGTGATTGGCCGGTAGTGTGATGACGCAATTTTGGCGCGAGATCCGGTCCACGGCAAGGATCTCAGTTTACATACAGAGAAGGCTTTACAGGCTGAAATTCACGGCGCGGATCTTCTAAAACTTTTGTGATTTAATAGTTAGGAGAATTTTAAGATTTGTTTTATAAAAAAAGTTACATAGTACAACTTTAAGTGTGCAGATCACTCACCTTACAGGCACAATACAACGGCAGGACGCGGGGGATGGTCCTGTCCTAAGATGGCCGCCAGTGAACGACGCCGCCGACTCCGCCTTGCGCCATCTAGCCTTCTTATATATATCTATGTGTGTGAAGTCTATGAGGTGTAAAGTGACAATGAACCACGTGACCAGCGCTGTTTCTGACCCCGCGGTGACACCACTCTCTGATTATACTGCTCTGGTTTCAGCGTGCTTTCTGTCTCACTCTACTACAGTCAGACAGACAGTGCACTAACAGTAGTCTACCTCCATGTTAAAGAATGACACTGTTTACATTTGGCTTGACTGTTGTCCGACAGTAAGTAGGCTGTTCATTATCATTCTGGCTTGTTTCTCACTCATATCGTTTCATTATTCTATCAGCACGTGCTGCATGGGGCGGGGAGTATCGATGAACTTTACAAACCTACTGTTTACGTTGACTGGTTAACGGCACATTATAGCAAACTAGAAGCAGCGTCTAGTCGGCGACCTGGCCAACTCGGAACAATGTAAATAGGGAATGAATGCCCCGCCCTTTAATGCAAACCCCATTATACCTGTTTTCATAGGACCCGTTTTGACCATCTGTCTGCCTGTGTCCATTTATGCCCATATATGGAGATATCTGTATCTGTCTGTCGGCGTCCATTTTATGTCCATATATGGAGATCACTGCAGTTATAGTTCTGGGTCCATTTTATGCCCATATATGGAGATATCTGTCTATCTGCGTCCATTTTATGCCCATATATGGAGTATCTGTCTGTGCCTCCAACTGTGTTGCAGACACAGTGCCGGTTCTGTTTGCCTGTGTCCATTTATGCCCATATATGGAGATATCTGTATCTGTCTGTCTGCGTCCATTTTATGCCCATATATGGAGATCTTTGACCATCTGTTTGCCTCTGTCCATTTATGTCCATATATGGAGATATCTGTATCTGTCTGTCTGCAATCCATTTTATGCCCATATATGGGGGCATTCATTTTATGCCCATATATGGAGAACGTGCGTGCCCGTGGGACGAACGGTTCTCGAGATACGCGGATTACATACATACATACACAATCACAGAGATTTTTTGTTGACTCATGTGGCGTACGTGATGTCAGAGCCTTTTATGAAGTGATGTCACAATGAGTCAGAGCTTTCGCCGATTTCCTCCGGAACAGCCTGATGTCAACAATCAACCCCGCATAAGGAGATTCCGAACGTTTCGCGCCGGTTCGGGAAAACCGCGCGTCGGGTCGGGTCGAGACCCGGCACTGCACTCCGCGCCGCGGCGGGGAACGCGCGTGCCGAATCTGAAGCCGGTGGGACGAACGGTTCTCGAGATACGCGGATTACAGACACGCAGAGACTTCTCGCATTTATAGATAGATAATGTAGAGGGTTTTGGTTTGTGGATCGACGTCGCGTCTATCGTCTGTCTTGCTCATTCATGAGACGATCGAGTCTCACTTCAGTGACCCGGCTTCAACGCATGCAGCTCCGTAGCGTAGGAAGTGTCAAGTCCACAAAGTGTCAGACTCGTCGCTCACTCGTGTGGAATATAGATTAAACTAAACTAAAAGTGATATTTCACTTGCAAGCCTGTTTGGGGTCATTTTTAATATTTTTACTCCGGCTTTTGTGTTTCAGCCGGACTGTTTTTAAGGTGCTTGAATGATTCCGTATTTAGATACTGACATTATACTGACCATGATACTGACATTATACTGACTGACCATGATACTGACATTATACTGACCATGATACTGACATGATACCATGATACTGACATGATACTGACCATGATATTGACATGATACTGACATGATGCTGACCATGATTCTGACATGATACCATGATACTGACCATGATGCTGACCATGATACCATGATACTGACACTGACATGATACTGACGCGTGTTATTAATTTTGTGTTTTTTTTGTTGTGTTTTTTTGTTTTGTTTTCCAGTGGGGAAACACAATTCAACAAAGATGGCATTTTACAAGGTATGATTGAAAAGCATAAATTAAAGCAGCACTACTGTATGTAACCTTTTAACAACTATAGCACATTATCTCCCACACAATTATAAAGTTTCATATTTAAGCAATAACAATCATCCTTCCATAAATATATAGACTCAGATGGGTCCCTGCTAGGCTTGTGTTCACTGTATTACTACGCCAGAACTGCCAGTCAATGCGAAGACTGGCAGCGCGCCCTCGCCGGACATGCTTGCAGAGACTCTTGGGTAATGAAGTCAAATACGTTGGCTGCCATGTTAATTGTGTCCAAAGTGGCCACTGATACCCCAAACTGCATAGTGCTGTTGGAACAACTTTTAAATCAAGTGGAACCTGCTCAGTAAATCCTGTTTCAGTTTATCTGTTTGTTTGTTACTACTTATAAAAGCAAATAGACCCTTAATTGTCCATTTGGCTTTTGCAGTCCGGTATGGAAGTCCGTTGGTTCAAAATGTAATAATACCGCAAGGAAATAGGCTCCCAGGCTTTGGAATGTCCTGCCTGAGGAACTGAGGCTAGCAATCAGCAAAGCAATTTGATGATAAAACACAATAATATCCAGGATTATTTCCATTGTGCTCCTCTCAGAAAACGTGACAATTTACATACATTACACAATAACGCTGAATAAAACACATTGCAGCAACATAGGATAAGGTAAAATAAATATACTACTTCATTCACACTGGTGCCTTTCCAAACGGCTAATATTTAGTCATTATTATTATTATTAGATATTGTTGCTGTCGGGAAGAAACCTCTTATCTCCATATTTTATACTTTTTTTCCCCGTAAATTAAAATAGCACATCTACAAGCTCTAAACTCGTAGAGCTAGGGGTTTTTTTTTTTTTTTGCATTTGCATTTGAATCCTGAGAGGTAAGTTTTGGACACACAGAGATACTTGTTGGTGATATTTAAATGTCTTCATCTTGCAGGCCAGGCTATAGACTCTCCTCTGTCTGAGATAGGCCTGCAGCAGGCTGACTCTGTGGGCAGGTACCTGAAAGATGTCCACTTCTCCAAGGTGTTTGTCAGTGACATGCTGCGAGCTCGACAGGTCAGACAATGCCGAGGATTAGAGATCATGTTTTGTAATGGATTAGTGTGATTAAGTGTTGCATCCTTTGTGAACACAACCTTGCAATAGAGAAAGGCCGCCACAGACAGACCCCACTCCCAAGGGAAGAGAGACTATGCACTCACTACACACAAAATGCGGTGGACACTGGACACAGAGCTACACTCTCTAACCACCTGCCCACTATACCAAGACATCAGAGACACATATGTCCCACATCCAAATTGAGTTTGAAAACATGACCAACAACAAAAAACATCCATACAGAAATACAACAATGTGCAACTGTTGCGATAAAAGAAGGCTAGAGAATGGAATACATCCACCCTTTTTAAAATACTATTGAAATAGTTTTGAGAAAAAATGCTGCTATTTGTCCCTAAGCGACTGCAAAACATTGCTGATATTTGTTTAAAAAATCTTTGTGTATAACGACGAAATGTGACATAGCTCTGTTTACGCAATGCTGTACTGTAGGCCTATATATTATGTTCCCCCTTTTCAACAGTTTGTATTATATTTTGACACTCGCTTTGACAATGTAAACGTATGTTTTCTCATGGCAATAAAGCACCTTTGAATTGAATAATGAAGTGTGTGTGCTGGTGTTTTGCAGACGGCTGAGGCCATAATGAAACACAATGACAGTTGCAGTGGTCTTCAGATTGTGACGGATCCTTCACTCAAGGAGAGGGTGAGTGTCATGACTTCTCTCTTATTGAGACCCTGCCCATGGCACATGCTTGGGTCCGATTCCCGACTTTGGAGTCGGTAGGACTCCAACGTTTTGCCGGTTATTTTAAAATGTATTTTAATGTAACAATTATTTTATTTATTTGAGTAGCCAATAATTTTTACCCCTTTTTTTCCTCCCGAATTGAGTCGTTATGCCAATTGATCCCAACCCACACACATTTCTGTGTTGTCACTGCTGTTGTATCCTCAAGAACCAACACAAAAGATAGGTGCATATCTGTAGAGGGATACGTTTATGGAATAGCTTGGATAAAGAACTGAAAATATGCACACCAATCACTAAATTAAAAAAAAGAAAGAAAAATCTAAACTATAAGATAATAAATAAATACAAAACATTATAATATATTATAATTATATGAGCGTCCTAATCATAAATAAATATACAGATATTTCTAAATATATTAATGGGTTTATAAGTAATAAATGTATAAACAATAAAATCGGCACTATAGTGGGTGTGAGTCTTACTGTATATATTACATGTGTATAATATGTATATTATATGTGTTTATTATATAGTATTAGAATTATTATTTATAAATCTCTACCAAGAGGTTTAGTTTGGTGTAGTTTTGTGGCAATACTTCCATATTGCCACTTGACAAAGCGCTGAACCAGATTGACACTTGTTTCTTTTGTTATTCTTCTTCTTGGATTAGCAAGACTATTTATCAAATAGTTTTTCAGTTTTGTCAAATCAAATATATTATATTTTTTGATATGGGGTCTGCATTATAATATAAGCTTTGGCTTCTATACCCTTTCGGACCATCCAGTGTATACTGATTGCTGTATGTATTGTAATATACTGGCTGTCAAATGGGACTGAAATAATCTATCTATCCTACTGGCTCACCTACTGGTGAGGAACCCCCACCGGGAGGACGTAGAGCCTTCGTCCTACTCCTCCTGCCCAACACTCCCTGCCTGGACCCCCCCCCCCGGGCCAATTAGAGTGTAGACGCTTGGCAAAGCCGGATGCACCACGGTGTGTTGGAGGTTGGAACCCATAACCTCCGTGGTGGTAGGCAGGGACTTCACCACTGCACCACCCGAGCGCCCGGCAGTTAAAAAGTTCGCCTCATGTGCAGATCTGTATAAAATAATTAAAGTGTGAGTGCGTGTGTGTTTATGTGTTTGTAGAGCTTCGGGGTGGCAGAGGGCAGGCCGGTCCAGGAGTTCAGGGACATGGCCCAGGCTGCAGGACAGACCTCTCCAGACTTCACCCCCCCACAGGGAGAGACCCAACAACAGGTCACACACGCACGCACGCATGCACGCACACACGATGCTGTTCACTGTCTGATTACAGCAGTGGTTCTCCAAGTCAATATGCATGTGGCCGCGGCACACGATTTTGTGCTTAGGGACCCCCGGTTTTTGTGACCTACGATGTTGATTATTTAGTTTAGTTTTAAAAGTGGTTAAAGTGATTTTTATGCTATATTAATATATTTAGCTGGGGAACCGTTTTGAGCCCCTTCAAGGACCCCTGGGGCTCCTCGGACTCCACTTTGAGAACCGTTAGATTGCTGCACATACTGTATGTATGAGCTCTATCTTCTCCCCCCCCCTCTCTCTCTCTCTCTCTCTCTCTCTCTCTCTCTCATTCTCCAAGCGGTAGTTACATGTTCTTACCATGACTAGTCTTAACATAGAAAGGCTCTTCAGTGGTCTAACATTTAAATGAACCGTACATTGCACTGTGTTTACCACCACTAGGGCCGAGTTACAGAATGTAAGGAGGGGGGCCTGGGGAGGGACAGATGACTGGCATGCTCCGTAAATGTCAAGCGACCAGTGAGTGCCTCGTTCACTGAAACATGGAAGGAGAGCCTGTGTTTCATTCTCACACTCAATGCTGAGATGCTTCTCACTTAGAGCAGTGGTTCTTCAACACTTCTGCCTTTAATATTTGACAATTTGGCCTATGTTTAAAATAAACACATTTTTGAACACTGCTCCTTCAGATTTTTTCCTAAAATCACACAAAGCGGTAGGCTACACAGTATGTCTAGAGTCATGTCATCAACATGGATCTGTCCCATTTAGCGCCACCATCAGGGCGATTTTTGCTAAACACATTTTTGGACAATGCTCCTACAGATTTTGCCCTAAAATCACGCAAAGCAGTACACAGTATATGTGTATAGAGTAATGTCATCGACATGGATCTGTCCGATTTAGCGCCACCATCAGGCCGATTTTTGCAAACACATTTTTGGACACTGCTCCTACAGAGTTAGGCCTAAAACCACGCAAGGCGGTACACAGTATCCCTGATGTCATCGATATATATCACTGGCCAGATGGCAAAGGCATGGCCCATATCTGTGTGGCTGGTTATGTCAAGTTTTGACATAACATTGATGACTATCATGCAGGGGTCTCCATATATGGGTAACTGGTCTTCTTTTCACAAATAATCTACAAGCCCACAATGTCATGATGTGACACATTAGAAATCGTTAAACAAGCCTTAAGTGGTCAAATAAAATAAAATCCCATTGTTTCTCTTTAGTTTTTTACAAAATGTAAAAAAAAAAAAAAAAAAGTCTTTATACTCCATACATATCTGTTAGTACATAAACAAGTATTTTGACTATGAATTCAATCTAGGTCTGTGTACATACACATACTGTACATGGCTAGGGTAAACTGACTCTTCCAGGATGTAATGTGCACCATGTACCACTAGATGGCAGCATGCAGTCATCTAGTTTATTGGGACGTTAAGTATCCAAATCTCATGCATTGTACATAAACTAAGTGTGTGTGCGTGGGTGGGTTGGTTAAGGTACAACACACAGTGGTGGAAGAAGTAAACTCAATATACAAATACTCTATTACAAGTAAAATTCCTCTATTCAAAATTGTACTTGTGTAAAAGTCCAAAAGTATTTTTATTTACATCAAAATATACTCGTTATTATAATATAACAAAAGTAAAAGTAGTCATTATAGATTTCAGATTTAATTTAATTTAATTTAATTTAATTTAATTTAATTTAATTTAATTACCTGTATATTATAATAATACAAATTATATGAAAACTAATTGTACAAATCGTAGTGGAGTGAAAATAATACTGAGAATTGGTGGAGTAGAACACTGGTTCTCAACCTGTCTGGTCGGGACCCCCAGGGGGGTCCCCAAATAATGTTGTTTTCTCACTCAACAGTAAACAAACCAACATAACATTTAAGTGTATTTAGGATATCTGCACATTTCTAAAGTGACAATTTAAGGACTTTTTAATACCTCCAAAATGACAAATTACATTGGCCAAACTGTCAAATATTAGAGGCAGAAATTGTGAAAATAGACGATCTACATGCTCACAACGCCTCGCAACGCATAGAACCGTGTTATACAAAATGTTATGCCTCTAGTGCTTGTCATTGGGGGTCCCCACTCCCCAGTTTAAATATATTTATTTTGGGGGTCACGGCCTGAAAAGGTTGAGAACCACTGGAGTAGAACATAAAAATTGTATTGAAGCACTTGAGTAAATCTACTTAGTTACATTCCCCAGCACGGAGTGACGACGCACATCTACACAGTCACACAATCGTACAACAAATGTTCACTACTAGTCTGGACCTGATTAAAAAGTCACCTCTCAGTGTAAGAAGAGAGCTGTGTGTGTGTGTGTGTGTGTGTGTGTGTGTGTGTGTGTGTGTGTGTGTGTGTGTGTGTGTGTGTGTGTGTGTGTGTGTGTGTGTGTGTGTGTGTGTGTGTGTGTGTGTGTGTGTGTGTGTGTGTGTGTGTGTGTGTGCGCGCGCGCGTGCGTGTGTGTGTCTCTGTGTGGGTGGTAAGGATGTTCTATTTGAGAGATACTTGACTTGGCTGGAGGCTAACTAATGCAGTATGATCCTGATCAGGCCTGGTGCTGCTTGCATATACGTGACCGGCCCAAAGGATGGTGATGCGCGCATCACCGCATCGGCGCATCACCAAGTGCGTAAGCAAAACCGAAGAAAAACATCAATCTTTGGCCGCTGTCTCCCTTTTCCCTTTTCTTTTTTTCTATACCCTTTATTTACCCAGGGGAGGTTCGCTGAGCACGTATGCTCTTTTTCAGCAACGCCCTGCTTCGCAATCTTAAGCACGCACGCACACACACAGAGTCCTCAGAGTCACTACTCTTGTGTGAGAGGAATCACACAAGGAATTTTACATTTCTCTCAGCTAAGGGGTCCCTGCTTCAACTCTATCTCAGCTAAGGGGTCCTTGGCCTGAAAAACATTGAAGACCACTGCTCTAGTTTACGAGTTAATGTATATTCGATGTGTACTGTATATCTTCCCACTTAGCTCTTGCAGCGAGAGTCTTATTCAGCGTTATTCTCTATAAGGTTCATTAATCTCTTGTAGACAAGGGACAAAAAAAACCTTAGGACTACATTTCTCTTGCATCGTGTCATCTGTTTCGAAATCAACTAACAAATTGTCCTGCTCATATACTGTAGATGTCCAAATGTATAACAGACAAAGTATCGCAAAGTATCTCCCATCTCTCTTGCCCTCTCCATCATTGGGGAACTCCATATATGGGCATGCAACGTCATTCACAAGTTAACCATTGCCTTACAACAGCACATGTTATACCATAATCTGTTATAACTTATGTTATATAACCGTTGCATTATATCAGTGGTTCTTAGTCTCATTGAGGGGACATATACAGTATCTGTAACATATCTGCAACTCTAAAAGTGTACAAAATACAAATGGAACCAAATTGATCCTTACGCGTCCATTTGGTTCCATTAATACTCTCTCAGAGTGATGTGTGATGATCAGGTATTATGATTATACTAGGAGCACGTTTACAGAAAGTTAAAATTATGTTTTTATGTGGCCACACCTACCAGTTCATGAGGTATGCCTGGTTGTCAGGTAGGTGGTGACCCAGCTGAAGTTAACCACACCAACAATTGAGTGTACCAGAAGCCAAATGTCATTTTACACTCTCAATAGTTAAATAATTGTTAAACATCTGCATTACTTAATTGACAAAGTCTACCCAATCAGAGAATGCTGAAGAATTGTTTGCTTCTTATCTCTCCTATGGTACCACATCAATACAGAATGAAATTGTTGACAAAATCATTATTAACATACCGGTAAGAAACTATTCTAACTTTTTGGTTGATTCTCATCAAATGGTGGTCCGTGACTCAAATGCAGAATAAATAATGGACCTTAATATGTAAAAAGGTTGAAAACCACTGATCTAAAGCATTGGTTCTTAAAGTGGGATCTGGGGTCCTTAAGGGAGTTCCAGGGGGTCCCCCCAGCTAAATGATAGTTAGAAACCTGTTACACCCCAGCCTAGGGGGACTGGGGGGGGCAACATGACGACGTGGGACCCCCCTCTTGGAACCTCCCAAATGAACCACCAGCAAGGCAGGGTTGCAGCCATAGAATGGGGTTTTCATTTATTTTCTGAAGGGTGAGGGAGTAGTTATCAAAGTAAACACAACTCTACACAATATAACCCTAACTAAACTCCCTCCCACATAAGTAACTCAAAATAAAATAAATGAACTAACTCCTACCTCCAAACAAATAAAGATCAAAAGGGAACTCAACAACAGGGACCCCCCCCCCCCCAACACCCTTTAGAAAAGATGCCAGCACTCACTTTATTTAGTCTTCTTGCATTTTTATTAAATTATTGCCCCAGCAGTAGCACTCGCGGACGTTTCAGCCCTCTCGGGCCTAAATAAAAATGAAAGAAGACTAAAGTGAGGTACATTTGCTCCCTGAGCCATGCACCCAAGACTAGTATTGTAACTTTGTTTGCTGACGAGTACTCCTCTCTCCCTACTTTGAAGTCCCCCCCACTCTTATCAAACCCGGCTGTTAGATCAGTAAACACATGAGTACAACTGGGGGAACATGAGATGTTGGTTGCTGGCAGTCCATGTTGGGAGTGAAGAGAGAGGAAGCCTGGTGCTGGATGAAGTCTCCCTTATATACTCCCTCTGCACCACACTGGGCCAATCACCACCTACTCTCAATCATTCACTCAATCACTCATTCACACCACTGCCACTCCCTCAGCTCTCTCTCTCTCTCAGGCTGCACTCAGACTGGAACGCACTAAGTTGTGTGAGAGTTGTGTGGGGGAGGCGGGGGGCAGAGACAGCACAATGCATTCCGGATGGAAGTCTAGTGGTTTGAAGTCTAGTGAGAGTCCTGTGGTTGCACAGAGCACCATCCAACAAGCACACAACACGCACTAGACTTCAAACCACTAGACTTCCATCCGGAATGCATTGTGCTGTCTCTGCCCCCCGCCTCCCCCACACAACTCTCACACAACTTAGTGCGTTCCAGTGTGTGTGCAGCCTAACACACACACACACACACACACACACACACACACACACACACACACACACACACACACACACACACACACACACACACACACACACACACACACTCCTCACTCACTCAGATCCTCTCAGGGGGAAAGAAGGTTATAAACAATACACAATATCAAGACCCCCAGGGTCGTAACAACCATCCATTTGGTTCCATTTGTAACATTGGTTTAAATAAATCGGGGTCAGAAATACCATTAAATGGGTGTCCGTAGCTTAATGCATGTCAAACTGGGGGTCCTTGAAATTAAAATGGTTGAGAATCACTGGTAGAGACGTAAACCTCTTCTCTAATGGAGGCCCCTGGAATATATTTTCAAATGGGGGAGCGTGGGCTAATAAGTGTCAATTTGGGGATCCTTGACATGAAAAAGTTTGAAAAACCACTGATCTATAAGTCTGTGCTCCGTTTCCAGGTGAAGGAGCGAGTCATGCTGTTCCTGGACCACCTGCTCCAGCACATGTCCGCGGACCACCACTGGAAGGAAGAGGCGGCGGAGGTGTCTCCCGTGGAGGGGAAGGCGTGCGACGGGGTCCGGGTGCTCCCCGTGCACGCCCTGGTGGTCAGCCACGGAGCCTACGTGCGCGTGATGCTGCGCCACATGGTGGAGGACCTGGGCTGCTCGCTGCCCGAGGGCTCGGACCACGGCCACATGTTCTCCCTGTGCCCCAACACGGGGGTCTGCAGGTTCGTGGTCTCTCTGAGCAGACAGCAGCAGAACGGCGGCGGCGGTGCAGGGGTCGGGCTGTCGGCCATCCACTGCGTGTTCGTCCACAGGGCGGACCACTTGAAGAATCACTAGCGGAGATCAGGGATGGGACGATAATCGCTGTTATCGTTTATGAGGGGGCTGATGAAGGCTTAGCACCCCCCTAAGCCCCCCCACCTCACAAACCCAATACTGATGAAAAATATTTAAGGAATAAATAAAATGTATAGGAATATGTGAAAGACAAATGACTGACTTCTATGTAAAGCATACTATAAAATCATACTTTTTATGCTGGAAAGCATCTTCAGCCTCACAAAAACCCTATCCGATCACCTACAGTCCTCAGATTTCGAGCTGGAAACTGCCAATGATCTGGTCTGTTCAGTTATCCATACCTTAGAAGCGAGATAATCTTCTCGTTTGTTATATTAGTACTATTCATTATTGTTTGTTGCCAAAATTAATTAGCCCCCATCTAAAACAACTAGCTCCCCCATAGCCCCCCCAGACACAATTCTCTGGAGCCGCCACTGTTGAGAACCACTGCCTTAAACGATACATTTCCATTTGCTTGGTCATCGTCGTCCTTCTCACTAAATCCATGTACAGTGTTAACCTCTGAGTCATGAGGTTCTGGCCATTGCTGACTCAGTGTATGAATAGCCCAGCTTGGGAAATTAAGTAAGGTCCCATAGCTGTTCCACATATATAACTTATTGGATTTCTGCACATCCCACGTTGTCAGAGATACTGTACTGTAGTGCCAGCAGGTCCTGACTAGCTGACCCCATTCTTTTCCATTAGCCTTGCTACAAATGTCTGACAAGCTAGGTTTCCAGTGGACACTTGATCAGTAAGCCTATAGTGCCGATAGAATAATAATAATAATAACAAAAAAACTGTTTTCAACTCTTTGACAAGATATGTTTTTAAAATGTGGCGAATTGATCCCTTTCTAAAAATGTGCATCTATCTGTCTATCTGTTTGTCTATTGGTCTATCTATAATTTAACACGATAAGCAAGGCAAACAGTGAACACATACATCAAATGCACATAGACAGTGACTCAGTAATCTAGGATCAAACCAAGTAAACCAAGAACCTAGCATCAGTCTAAAACAATACACTATCACATTGAAACTAATGTAAAGCATAGCAGGTGAACAATGAACCTATCATCTGTCCAAATAAAAAGCAATCAACATTTTTTAACATCTATTCTGTACTATTCCCATTGTGTGAAGCTTATTCCCCTGAAGGGCTGTAATTATGGCTGCTCTATTAATCATTTTCAATCTTCTCATTGCTGCAGCATGACTTTGACATTACAGTGTGATGTCATAATTCCGGTCTTCTCTCTGGCTGTTCATTTCTCTGTGTTGGCCACGTACTGTTTATTTATTTTTCATCCCATAATGAGTTTGTGTTTCTATATTTAGTCCTGTGGGAGTTTATAACTGCTCTGTTGGAACTGCAACACTGTTAACGGTTTTGGAAATGAGTGACTTTATGTTGCTGTTGTGAGTTAGCACCGAAACCTACTGACTGTGAAACCTGGATGTTGGATGTTGTACTGCTCTGTAGCATGATTATACTAGTAAGACGCCTCAGGGTGACAAGCGACGAGGTCGCGCCATGTCTTGGCCATCTGGTCAATGATGTATTTCGGACCAGTTATCCATATATGGAGACACCTGGTACCCATATGGAGATCCATGTACTGTATATGGAGATATGCTGTGAGAGCCCAAACATGCTTACTCTGTTATTTGTTATGTGAAAGTCCTATGACGTCTATGACATCTGACATCATACATACTGTGTACAATCCCTTTTATGCCCATACATGGAGATCCCTGTCTGTAGAAACAGGCCACAGATATGGGATGTCTTGGCTATCTGTCTTGACCATATACAGTATGGATTCTGTTAGTGTGGTATGTTGCCTCCATATATGGGCATTCCCATATGAAGTCCTGTTAGATATGGGCTTAATATTGATGACATCAGGGAACTCCATATATGGGCATAAAAGGGATTCTGTTAGAGTGGTTCCCCTGACATCACAGTGATGTCAGAGCAACAAACCTATAAGACCGTAGAAAAGTGTACACGTCCAGACAGACAGACAGACAGACAGACAGACAGACAGACAGACAGACAGACAAGACAGACAGACAGACAGAGTCAGCATGTGCCGTTTCACACACTAAACTGCGACCTTCGGTCGCAATCATCGATGTTGGGTGGTAACATTGTAGAGCAGTGGTTCTCAACCTTTTCAGGCCGGACCCCCAAAATAATCATATTCTAACTGGTGAAGCCCCCACCCTGACAAGCACTGCATCACATTTTGTATAACACAGTTCTATTATGAAAATAGCAGATGTAGATCTGCTATTTTCACAATTTCTGCCTATAATATTTGACAATTTGTAATTTTAGTTGTATTAAAAAGCACATATCCTCTATACACTACGCTTTATGTTGGTTTGTTTACTGGTGAGTGAGAAAACAACCTTGCACATTAAGTTAATAATTTGGGGACCCCCCTGGGTGTCCCGACCCACAGGTTGAGAACACTGTTGTAGACTATGTCCAAAACCGTTCATTTTATATTATTATTATCAAAACATTTTAAAATAGTGACGCTACTTGCGACATTCTTGTTTGATCAAGTAGGTCAGGTCATTAATTTACGAGTTGAAATATGGGAGATACAAGGTTTCGACTCAACAGCAGCGATATAAAGCTATTATGTATTGTCAATATAATGTCCTCAGCCTCACAATAAACACAATATGGATGCGATCATTCAGTGTTTATTAAAGTTCTGTTGATAGTGTCCACTAGAAGTGATGTCCTGTGTGTTTTGTTATGTTGGGCTGGTCATTCAGGGGGTTTTATAGGGTGTCCCCGAAGAATTAGGAACACAAAATGAGCACTTTTTCAAAAATAGTGACGCAACGTGACAAACACTTTGTAGATCATATTTTTGAAAATATTTGCACATAACAATTTACAATATACAATTTAGGCATTTACTGTAGCAGATGAACAGTATCATGGTCAGCATCATGTCCTATGACATGGAAATGATTATGGATGACTATGGTACTTACTAAGGATGATTATGTATGGATGACTGTATGGATACTACATGGCCATTTCTAAGAATTATTGTGGACTGTATGGATGACTATGGTACAGTACTTAATATGGATGACTATGGTACTTACTATAGGTGACTATACTTATTGTGGATGGTACTTACTATCTATGACATGTCAGTCCCATTGTCAGTAGCCTCGGAAACCCAGGCATTTTATTTCGGCGATAGGAAGAAAAATATCAGTATCATGGTCAATATCATGTTAGTATCATGGTCAGCATCATGTCAGTCCCATGGTCAGTATGGCCAGTATCATGATCAGTATCATGTCAGTTTCATTTCTGTAGAATGTCAGTATCATGATTAATATGATGATTAGTAGCTGTTCAGAATGTCCATTCAGCTCTTTCTGCTGCAGTTATCTATTGGAAAGCAGCTCAGTGAAACAGTGTTATTTGGATGTTAATCAAATGATAGCTTGTGTGTCCTGTATTTTACCAGGTAAAGTAAAAGGGTACAAGGACAGCTGGGGGTCACTGCAGGTCAGTCTGTCTTTCATTCTGAACATTTTGTTTCACAAGATTCTTTTTCTGTGTTGGACAATAATTAAGTACATCTACTCAAGTACTGTACTTGAGTAAAACGGTTATTTTATTTTATTCAATGTTCAATACGTTTACTTCTATTCCACTACATCTCAGGGGTAAATGTAGTACTTTTACTCCACTAGAAATGATTTAAAAACTTGCTAGTTACTTTGGAGATTTGGAATGTTATACTAAACATACATTAACCACTTCAGCCTTGTGCTTCAGCTAGTTTCACAATATTTTGTATACATGGAAACTGGTGGAATGGGACATTGTGCCCATTGAGTACTTTTATTTTGATGGCAATACCTTTGTACAGTACTTTTACTCAACCGAACCTTTACTTGTTACAGGTCATTTCAACATTTTGATAAGAAATAGTCATACTCTTTACTGATCTTTTGTCAACGCATAAAGTCACAAATAAATGTGTTGATGAATGTATTGAATTCTGTAGCAGTTTCTGGTGTGTGTGTGTGTGTGTGTGTTGTACTGGACTGTATGTGCGTGCGTACGTGTGTGTGTGTGTGTGTGTGTGTGTGTGTGTGTGTGTGTGTGTGTGTGTGTGTGTGTGTGTGTGTGTGTGTGCATGCATGCAGAGGAGATAATAAAAAACAAACAAATCGGACACTCCACAGAATTGTCACCATTTATGTTGCAAAAGGAGACATAGCAATGCAATTTGAAACATAAATAAACAATGCAGCATCAACGTGAATACATGTTTACATGTCAATAAATAAATATGTTTTTGACCTGCTCATTATGCTCTGGCTCACATGGTGTCCCGCACCTGACAAAATTAGACTGACAGTTCCTGGAAATCTCGCTTTCCCAATTAAAACCATTGACAAACACCATATTTGTTCAACACAGTTCAATTGGCACTATGTAAGGAATAAAAAAACTATTGTGTCCAATCCAGGCCTGGAATTTCATCATTTTAGGGGCAAGGCCACTTGGCCTTTGGTGTTGTCCATCTTTTGCGGGCACAAAGGCCAAATGCCAGGGCAGGAAGGTCATCAAATAAAACCAAAATGTAATCCATTTAAATAATTAATTGAATTTAAGGGTTAAATTGAATATGTAGAATATCTGCTGTGAAATAAATAAATGGTTATTTAGAATCTGATGCTCAGCCCTGCACAAATCAAAGATACTGGATCGGTTTAAAAATGGGGACTCAACAAGACACTGGTGTCTACATGACAAGAAAGAGGCACTGGTGTCTAAATATTGACAAGAAAGAGACACTGGTGTCTACATGACCAGAAAGAGACACTGGTATCTACATATTGACAAGAAAGAGACACTGGTGTCTACATATTGACAAGAAAGAGACACTGGTGTCTACATATTGACAAGAAGGAGACACTGGTATCTACATATTGACAAGAAAGAGACACTGGTGTCTACATATTGACAAGAAAGAGACACTGGTGTCTACATATTGACAAGAAAGAGACACTGGTGTCTACATATTGACAAGAAAGAGTCACTGGTGTCTACATGACAAGAAAGAGACACTGGTATCTATATATTGACAAGAAAGAGACACTGGTATCTATATATTGACAAGAAAGAGACACTGGTGTCTACATATTGACAAGAAAGAGACACTGGTGTCTACATATTGACAAGACAGACAGAGGAGAAAGTGGTACAGTCAGCTGGGACATTAAGGCCACTGTGGCCTCAGGTCATGCCATTGGTTTGAGGGGCACAAGGCCAAACTGAGGGGCAACGGCAGCCTGAAATTCCTGCCCTGGTCCAATCTGTATGTTAATACCATATAACTTATACAAGTGAAAAGCTAATACAAACAAACCAGTTCTATTTTGTCTCCCTGCTATTGAGACATTTAGATGTGTCTAGGTGAGCCATGACCTCATCCTGTTATTGGTTTGACACAGATTTTAACCTGAAGTCAATATTCAATTTATCCCCTGAGCAAGCAGGCATCTATTAGATCAATGGTAAAAATGATGTTAGCACTTGTGCAGGAAACCGGGTTCTAATCTGGGGTAGAAGAGGAAGTCACATAGAGCAGTGGTTGTCAACCTTTTCAGGCTGTGACCCCCATAATATATGTTTACTGGGGGACCCCCCACCCTGACGAGCACTAAGAGTTGAGGCATTAGATTTTGTATAACACGGTTCTATTGTGAAAATATCTACATGCTCACAACGCTAGGGTAAGTGATATTTTTGTTGGTTAGATCAAAAAGTGTTTTGTTAAAATGTTAAAGCTCTATAATGTGATAGTAATCATTGCTTTTTAGAAAATAGATTTTCAGATGGGTTGTCAATCAGGAGTACCAATTAATCCGATTCAAATTGTGTTCCATGCCAGATCCAATTGTGTCAGCTCATTTCTTTGGGTCATCACTTTCAATCCCACTTGTTTAATCTGTATCCTGGATTGGATAAAATTGGTATCCCAAAGTGAAAACACATTTTCTGTTTGCTAGCTAGAGAGACAGGGTGACTGAACAAACAAACAAACACAATAGCAATAAGTACTAGCTATAGTAAGAGCTATTTAACATATTTTAACAAAGAAATATCACTAACCCTATACCTTGAAATTCAATACACCTGATTCATTAATGTATATTAAAAACTAAATGCATTTTTTTTTGAACAAATTACATGCCTATTAGTGGCTGAATACCATAGTTCCTTAATTCTTTACAAATAAAACATTATATAAACTATAACAGTGGGGTCCAGGGTACCTTGAGGGGGTTCCAAACCAAATGGACCCTTTTACGCGTCTGTAACTCTGAGAGTGTACAAATAGAACCAAGAGGACCTTGAAATAAAAGCTTGAGAAACACTGCTCTATAACACTTTATAAAACAACTATAAAACATGTACCGGTAGTAATTTGGAGCCATTATGCTCCAAATGACTGCGTCATTATGTTATTATAACCTGTTGCATCAGTCTATAAATATTCATAATTACTCACAGGACATATTTTTACACATGCAAAACAAACATTGCCACATCCAGCGCAGTGACGGGACAGTTTAAATTTTAACAGTCTTTTAAAGAGGTGAAAGGACACCAGGACAGCGGTCCAACCTCGCCTCACCTAAAAGCCAATGTTGCCTAACGCAGCACTCCCCAACATGGGGTGCACACTCTGCACAGACTCCCTTGGGGGCCCTTTGAGGAGGATCCAGGGGGTCCGCGGACCCCCTAGGGCAGTGGTTCATTAAGTATTCAACAAACTGTACTATAAATAACTGGTCAAACATTGGCCAAATTATCAAATGATATAAGAAAGAGGCGAAGATTTTAAAAAGATGAGTTAAAAAAGATCTCAATGTAAATAAGCCATGTGCTTTCCAGAGCGTATCCATTTAGTTCCATTAGGTTCCAGGGGGTCCCATGCAGCTATAGGATTGATAGTTTAGAAAAGAAATGCACCCTTACGGTCTGTAAATTAACACTGAGGATGTTAATGTGTATCAAACTAGGGGTCCTTGAAATACAAATACAAAAAGGTTGAGAATTACTAGGCCTAACTTCATAATTATCTGTTCAAACAAGTTATCTACATCATAAGAAATAAACAACTTTGATTTGATTGTAAGCGTGAAAAAATATAGTATAATCTAATATAATATTAGTCTGATATTGTATCCACAATTGATAATGGCTTTATTCAAAAGTTAAAAAAAAAAGAAAAGAAAAGAAAAATACAATAAAATCTACATATCTCAAGATCTGTTACTAAATATAACACTTTGAACTGTCTACACAATGTCTGTTTCCTCTCAAATGTTCACGTTCATTCACGTTTTGGTTACTTTCACCTTGAATTCTGGACCTAAAGATTATATAATATTTAAATCTATGTACATTATGTCACAGAACAACATACTGTACACATTCTGTAAATGTACAGTAAATTCTTGCAGACCAGAATTATCTGGAAATGGAAATTGTGGGGAAAAAATGAAGAGGTATGTTTACATACCCAACCTCTCATACACACTGTAGGGTAGAGTGGGGGAAAAGGCCCCCCTGGGGTAATAAGCCCCCCAGCTGTATTTGACTACAGAACTACAAGGTGGCAACAATTTTGATTTCAGCACATTCCTGGCATCCTTAGCTCTTCATGGATACAACATTTCATTGTCTCACCTTAATCCAGGTCATAACTTTCTCAATCAAACACATTTAAGATAAACTGATCTAATTCTTTGTCACTGTGAAAATGTTCCAAACTCGGTGTAAATAAGTTGAACCTCTTCACTTATTTTTTGTATATCATTAGGAAGGCCTTATGATAAATTATCAACTTAAAAAAATAAAAAAATAAAAAAGGTTTAAGATTTAAGATGACACTCTTTGCAATGACAGCGTTGGGGTAATAGGCCCCCCCCTCGTGTGGGGTAAGAAGCCCCCGGAGGCTTTTTGCCCCATGGAGAGAATAACTGCTTATTTTTGGCAGAATCGTTCAGTTAATGATACAAACGTGAAAATTGGCATTAGCAGTTTCCATGGGTCACTTTGAAATGGACACTTTCAAGATGACAGACATTTTTCAAGATGGCTGACACCTAATTGGAGCAGTTATGTGATATAAAGGGTTATTTTACCCAGGGGGCAAACCAGCCTTTTTTTGGGAAACCTGCATTTGCCCCGACATAAAAAGTTGTCCACCAGAAATATTATCTATGACCCAGTAGGATCACAACCTATATGGACAACCCGGTCAATTTGTACAACAAAGTCCAATATGGCCGCCTCAATATTAGCCCCTATTAGTTTTAATGGGGGGTGAATAGGGCAAAATTTTAAACTGAGGGATATTTCCACGAAACTTCACAGGTTGATCAATGGTATACATATGAACATTTTTTGTATTGCAAGTTTCCATGAAATCCAATATGGCCGCCACAATATGGCCGCCATAATGTAAGGACCCAGAAAATAGGTTTTGCCTCTAACTTCTGAACCAGATGAGCTAGAAACGCAAACTTGGTGTCTATTTCATGGTGTCTGACCATGGGAGACTCAATGGAATAGCTAATTTTATTATTGGGTGTGTCTGGACCTTTATTGTGCATATTTGCAAGATGGTGGATTCCCAAAATAGAGCTTTAACATAATTTCTACCATGATTGTTGACTGCTTTTGCAAATACAAGCAATATGAATCCATTTACTAAGATTTATGGCACAGAAGGGACTTATACCTGTATTATTCTTGAGTTTGCATGTTGTCAAAATGGCTGTAAACGAGATATTATATTTCCTGTCCGATTCTACTGTATGTAGTTGTAGCAATGACTTCAGATAAAATCAGAGACCAAAACAATGTATCTTAGAAATTATTTTTTTATTAAAAAAAATATAAAAATCGAACCTCTGTTCGAAGTGGAGCTGTGTGTGTGTGTGTGTGTGTGTGTGTGTGTGTGTGTGTGTGTGTGTGTGTGTGTGTGTGTGTATTGCAGTTGATGCTCAGGGCAGGCTAGACTCAACAGCACCTCTCTGGTCACCCAGGGTTACTACATACAGGCTACATACAGACCCACAGACCCACCCACCCACATACCCACATACCTACACACACGGCCACGTATAGGGAGCTTGTGTTCCACACAGCTCCAAAAAAGAGAGAGATTATCTCAATGAAATGAATGCAACTGCCTTTTTGGGTCTTTCACACATAGACATGCACATGCTTTCCAACAACTTCAGCTTCAGGGAAATTATAATGAACACATGATTAAAACAGGCTGCATTATAATGCAAATAATTGCTAGTCACTATCACTGTCATGTGTACTAGAGGTCTTCACGGGTCCAATTTGAACTACCCGAACCCAAAAGGACCCGGGGGAAATGGACCCGGACCCATATGGCCCCGTCTATCATTTGGAATTTGAGAACCGTTACCCGATCAGCCCCGAGACGTGATGGATCCGATCCGAACGGCCCCGCCTGTTATTAGAAAAATTGGATCCGAAACCCGAGCAGAACGGGAGATCCGAGACCCGAACCTGTCGCCCCGAAATGAAAGAATGCCAACGTTATTATATTAAGAGTTGTATCAGACATATTTCTTACCTAACGTCGCCACGGTGCTGCTGTTGCTGTCAGCGGCGCTGTGCCTCTCGCCAAAAGATGATCTTTTCCCAGACCAGTAAGTCAATGCGGACAGTTTGTAAATACAAATAAATCCATGTTTTTATTCCTTCTTCTTTGGCTAGCCAATGCTAATGCTATCGTTTTCTGTCGCATGTGTTGTTCATTATATCTTTCTGCTTTGAGTGTCCATTTTGCTCTGCAGAGCATGACAACACGCAATGACAACTCCATTGTAAACCGTTAACCAAAACGTTACGTTAATATCTTTGATAATAATAACAATCCAACAGTCAGTGTTGTTGTGACTGAGTGAGTTATACTTCTCAGTTCTCACAACCAATGCAACAGATTACATGCTGCATCTTTAGTGCCATCGTGTGGCGTTATCTATTTGGTGCAGTTGTTGCGTTCGCTTTCACTTCAATCTCGGCCTGTCTCGGCTCCACTCGGGTAACAGGAGATACCCGGGGAACCGGGGCAGACGGCCCGGCCCCGGCCCGCCCCGCGGTAAAAGCTCGAAAATGGCCCCGTTACCCGGCTCGGGGCAGTTCGGATCGCGGGTAATTTCGGATCTCGGGCAGGTCCGAAGACCTCTAATGTGTACCTATCCTGCTGCATCTTGTCTCCAGTCCTTGGCAACGACACCCCAAGTAGCATGCAATTCCCTTCTTCGCACATGAACAGTTTTTCTGGCAGCCTTTGATACAGCTACATGATCTTGCCTTGTCCATTGATATAGGCCAGGCTGGCTCTGTAGATGGACAGGGGACTGCCTTCCCATGGCGGCAGCATGATATAGGCATCTATATCATGCTGCCACCCACCTCCTAGACCTTCCAGAGCTGTGGGTGAGAACAGAGCAGGATGCATATCTTCCTATCCATCACATGGTCTCAGCTAGAGGTCTTCGGACCTGCCCGAGATCCGAAATTACCCGCGATCCGAACCGCCCCGAGCCGGGTAACGGGGCCGTTTTCGAGCTTTTACCGCGGGGCGGGCCGGGGCCGGGGCCGTCTGCCCCGGTTCCCCGGGTATCTCCTGTTACCCGAGTGGAGCCGAGACAGGCCGAGATTGAAGTGAAAGCGAACGCAACAACTGCACCAAATAGATAACGCCACACGATGGCACTAAAGATGCAGCATGTAATCTGTTGCATTGGTTGTGAGAACTGACTCACTCAGTCACAACAACACTGACTGTATCAGTTGGATTGTTATTATTATCAAAGATATTAACGTAACGTTTTGGTTAACGGTTTACAATGGAGTTGTCATTGCGTGTTGTCATGCTCTGCAGAGCAAAATGGACACTCAAAGCAGAAAGATATAATGAACAACACATGCGACAGAAAACGATAGCATTAGCATTGGCTAGCCAAAGAAGATTGGATGGATACAAATAAGATGGATTTATTTGTATTTACAAACTGTCCGCATTGACTTACTGGTCTGGGAAAAGATCATCTTTTGGCGAGAGGCACAGCGCCGCTGACAGCAACAGCAGCACCGTGGCGACGTTAGGTAAGAAATATGTCTGATACAACTCTTAATATAATAACGTTGGCATTCTTTCATTTCGGGGCGACAGGTTCGGGTCTCGGATCTCCCGTTCTGCTCGGGTTTCGGATCCAATTTTTCTAATAACAGGCGGGGCCGTTCGGATCGGATCCATCACGTCTCGGGGCTGATCGGGTAACGGTTCTCAAATTCCAAATGATAGACGGGGCCATATGGGTCCGGGTCCATTTCCCCCGGGTCCTTTTGGGTTCGGGTAGTTCAAATTGGACCCGTGAAGACCTCTAGTCTCAGCCCTTGGACTCGCACAGTGTCGTGCCCTGCCCTTTATTCACAGCCTGAGTGGCAGAGATACCACCAGCTATCCCTTTTTCACTGGAAAGAAGGCATGGTTCAAGACCAGCATGGGTCTAGATCTCCCTGCACTTCAGGAGTTTGGTGAAAATTCCTCTTATTCCCTCTCAGAGGATGTCAAGAATCAGGCTAGAGACCTCACAATAGCTGTATATGCATCAAAAGCTGACCATTCGGAGGACTTTGACCTGGCAAAGCTGAGAGTGTACAAGTTCCTAAATAACCGATCAACCCTGTTGAAGCTGCTGCCACCTACAGAAAATGCCTTTGGCCTGCACCTGAAAAGAGCTGCTCTTGCAGCCATAATAGATAAAACTGCACACATCGCGAAGCCAGACATCCCTTACTTCACTGAATATGGATGGTCTCTCAGTGATGGGAAGGCAGTCCCCTGTACATCTACAGAGCCAGCCTGGCCTATATCAATGGACAAGGCAATATCATGTAGCTGTATCAAAGGCTGCCAGAAAAACTGTTCATGTGCCATCCATCCATCCATCCATCTTCAACCGCTTATCCGGAATCGGGTCGCGGGGGTAACAGTTCCAACTGAGACTTCCAGATTTCCTTATCCTGCGCAACTTCCTCCACTCCCTCTGGGAGTATACCGAGGCGTTCCCAGGCCAGTCTGGATATATAATCCTTCCATCTGGTCTTAGGTCTGCCATGGGGTCTCCTCCCAGTGGGACGTGCATCGAGGACCTTCCTAGGAAGGCGCTCGGGGGGCATCCGTACTAGATGCCCGAACCACCTAAGCTGACTCCTTTCCAAGTGAAGGAGCAGCGGTTCTACTCCAAGTCTCTCTCGGGTAATTGAACTTCATGTGCGAAGAAGGGAATTGCATGCTACTTGGGGTGTCGTTGCCAAGGACTGGAGACAAGATGCAGCAGGATAGGTACACATGACAGTGATAGTGACTAGCAATTATTTGCATTATAATGCAGCCTGTTTTAATCATGTGTTCATTATAATTTCCCTGAAGCTGAAGTTGTTGGAAAGCATGTGCATGTCTATGTGTGAAAGACCCAAAAAGGCAGTTGCATTCATTTCATTGAGATAATCTCAATTTGGGAATCCACCATCTTGCAAATATGCACAATAAAGGTCCAGACACACCCAATAATAAAATTAGCTATTCCATTGAGTCTCCCATGGTCAGACACCATGAAATAGACACCAAGTTTGCGTTTCTAGCTCATCTGGTTCAGAAGTTAGAGGCAAAACCTATTTTCTGGGTCCTTACATTATGGCGGCCATATTGTGGCGGCCATATTGGATTTCATGGAAACTTGCAATACAAAAAATGTTCATATGTATACCATTGATCAACCTGTGAAGTTTCGTGGAAATATCCCTCAGTTTAAAATGTTGCCCTATTCACCCCCATTAAAACTAATAGGGGCTAATATTGAGGCGGCCATATTGGACTTTGTTGTACAAATTGACCGGGTTGTCCATATAGGTTGTGATCCTACTGGGTCATAGATAATATTTCTGGTGGACAACTTTTTATGTCGGGGCAAATGCAGCACACCTTCCTTTGCCCCCTGGGTATTTTGGTGATACAAGCCTGAAAATTGGCATGAGTAGTCTCTGTGGGTCACTTGGCAATTAGCCTCGGAAACCCAGACTTACTTGGCAATTAGCCACCCACAGTTACTTGAAATTTCAATATGGCAGCCATTTTTCAAGATGGCCACCACCTTAGTGGAGCACCAAATAATTAAACCATTATATCACTTAACTGCTCCACAAGGTGTCCGCCATCTTGAAAAATGTCCGCCATCTTGAAATTTCAAGTAGCTGTGGGTGGCTAATTGTCAAGTGACCCACAGAGACTGCTCATGCCAATTTTCATACTTATATCACCAAATAAACTATTATATCACATAACTGCTCCACTAAGGTGTCAGCCATCTTGAAAAATGGCCACCATCTTGAAAATTCAAATTCCTCTGACAATTATCTTGTCAAGTGACCCATGGAAAATGCTCATGACAATTTTCATGATTGTAGCACTTATTCTGCTCCAGGACATAGAAGGGGGCCTATTACCCCATAGAGGGGGGCCTATTACCCCAGTAGTGGGGCAATAGGCCCTTTTTACATGTTTTTCTTTTTGTACTATAAAATCAAATGTATCTAATTTTTCAACATGGTGCCCATATAGGTGTATTGGGTAAAGCATTGTTAACATGTACATACTGAATTAATATCAAAATGTATTTTAATTGGTCATAAAATAGACATTATCCTTAGGGGGGGCCTTTTACCCCACCTTACTCTACATGTTTACATTACATCAGTGGTGGAAAGTAACTAACTTACTCAAGTACTGTAATTAAGTAGGCCTACAGTACATCTCAGTGGCAAATATTGTACTTTTTACTCCACTACTGTTAAATTGAAACTTGTTAGATTATTTTACAATGAATTTGAGAAATCTCAGTGAGTATTTGAGTATGTGAGTATGTGCCCTGCGTATCTCGAGAACCGTTCATTCATCCCACCGGCTTCAGATTCGGCACGCGCGTTCCCCGCCGCAGCGCGGAGTGCAGTGCCCGGCCTCGACCACTAAAGCCCTATTAAATAAAAACTATGACAATTTGAGAAATGGTAAATTCGGCATACTGACTCATTTTGCATTTGTATTGTACGTATATTTTAAGTAAAAATATATACGCCAATGCAAGCCACGTACAATTTTGAATTATAAAGTAAAAAATATACATTTTTCAGAAAAAGTAAGCAAGTAAATGAAACATAAGCAGTGCAGTCCACAACTGCGCTGCAGACCTAGCCAAAAATAATTGGTAATTCTTTAGCGAAGATATTTGGTGTATGGTGTAGAGGAAGAAGAGGTCCACCGCGGTGCATCTGACTTTGTCGAGCGTCTCTATAAGATCACAGTTGGCCCATGTTCGGGAGAGGCACGCCAGGTGGGGAGGGAGGGTGATATTCATCACTGCACATACTCCTACAGGCTGGGGGGCGGTTGGGCAGGAGGAGCAGGACGAGTAGGACGAAGGCTCTTACGTCCTCTCGATGGGGGCTCCTCACTGGCAGGTGAGTCAGTAGGATGCAACAGCAGTGACAACACACAGAAATGTGTGTGGGGACGAATCAATTGAAACTAAATTGCGGAAGAAGAGGGGGTAACAACAACAAAGAAAGCAACCAAAAGAAGCAACCCCCCCCAGCAACCAAAAGAAGCAACCCCCCCCCCCCCCCCCAAACTGGTGAAGTCAAACCTCAGCGTGTCATGGGCTTGCCTCATCTGCATGCATGTTATTGTTGAGGTTGTGCTTCACGGGGCTGACGGGGGGGCTGGGCTGCTGCAGCACTTTCAGCGGGTCGTCGCATGACGTGATGGTCTCCTTGGAGACGGCGCCGGGCTGCTCCTGCTCTGGGGGCGGCGGCGGTGGTCCGGGATGAAGCCCCCCACCCGCACCCCCTGGGGGGTGGGGGGGCTCGGACCGCAGCGGGTCGGACGGGTTCACCGGGCTGTGGCTCCTCCGCTGTCTCCCAGCCGCGAGCGGACCACGCAGGAGGAGGAGTCTGGCCAGCAGGGCGGATGGGAGCAGGGTGTCATCGTGGGGGGACCCCTGGCTCAGGGGGCGGTGGCCCTCGGCGGCCTGGAGTCTGAGCAGCCGGCCACTGCTGGTGGAGTAGAAGACACGGTGGAGCTTCTTCTGGTCCGACCAGATGTGCTGGAAGACGCAGTCCTCTGAGCTCTGCTCCCTCTGTCAGAAGGAAGGAACGGTTGATATGATTAAACCTAAACCTGATTTGGTGCAGTTTAGCCACGTCTACACAAACGTTCAGATTTAAAAAATAAAGTGCTTACTGAAGGCTCACGGATGTCGCAATATGGTCCGCATTTATCCGTATCTTGTTTTCTGTTTTTAAATGCAAGGAGCTTCAGAACTCGTGTGATTGTCTGTCATTCAATGTTATATGAGATACTTCAATGGTTTCCTGTGTAAATAAGCCAAGTGCTTTTCTAGGATCTCCTTTTAGTTGACCTTGTACCAGTGAACTGTACCGTCATGAAACTGTACCTTTTCTTATGCAAACTTCTAATAAAGTCTTCAATCAATCAATCAATCAATCAATCAATCAATCAATCAATCAATCAATCAATGATACTGCCTGGTGTAATCTTGTTCTCCAAGCTCATCACACAACTGAAACATCAGTCACCACCCTTAGTTAGAGGGAGACTCTTAAAAGGCCATTTCACCCCTGAGACAACCAAATCTTATATTAATGTTGAGAGAGAGAGAAAGCCAGGTGCTCACCAGAGAATAAGAATAGTAAAAACAAGTCTAATGGACGAGTCTTGGATCGACGGGATCAAGTCATCAAAAAGAAAAAAAAGTGATCCAAAAAGTGAATGTTGTTTGGGACACAATCCTGGTTTATTTTTTGTGTTTAATGTGTGTTTGTAGGTGTCTTTAGTATTTCAAGTGTTTTATGATGCAAATCGCATCACAAGACACTGATCTCACTTTATTTCCTGACTGCAGATGTGTAGTTTTAATGAATGACACTGAAAATGTAGGAGGAGTTTCACAATGTTGGTGCGCAAAGCATTCTGGTAGTTGTAGTAATGCAGTCGAACACATCCCAAAGGAACAAGATCAACTGCATTCTTTTTTTCCCAGTCATTAGGCACCAATTTAAAATATGAATACACTTTCCCCCTACAAATAGTTTTAACTTTAAGTGACTGGAACTTGTTCCAGGGGTGAAATTCCCCTTTAAGGATCACAACAATTGGCATTAATTATCAAAGAACTTCATCTACTTCATCCAACAAATGACTGTGACTGATGTTAACAGTGAGGCAACCTGCCTTGAGTCCTTATTTATATCATAATGCCATGTGTTTTTATGAGTGACGTATGGATGGAGTGTTACTAAATAAGATATAAATAGATAGGTTAATTTAAAAGTTGATATATGGCGTTGAAGGGAATGTTTTATAATATGAGTAATATTGTCATTGTAACCTCAGAGTACACCACCAGGGGTATACAGTACAGCTGTTAAAATAATAATAGTAACACAAAGTATTGTGTTGTGGACCCTATTGTAAAGTAGTCTGGCATATCTACCAAATTCTTGCAGTTTTAACTTTTAACATACGGTATTTCAATGTGTTCCGAGTTCCAATTCAATTGTCCAATATGTGGCATCTCATTCCCTTTATCAAAGTCAGTATGGCCTCTGGAAAATAAATTAATTAATAAGAACGCTGCCTACCCGTGATATAAAGGTGTACAGTAGGCGCTAAAGGGACCATGCCAGTCTAATTTAGACTTGTAGCCATTAGGCCATTAGCAGAGATTGCACCTGTTTGTTGTCAACACATAATTCATTGTGTACTTTAGCAGATGTGACCCTAGGCTACATGTTTACGTCATTCAATGCCATTCATGGCGAAACAGTGTGTTGACAAACACTTGGATGTTGCCAGGTACAGGTAATTCACCCTTTTGAAGGTCATTATGTTTATTTGATGATATTACACACAGATATGGGCCATGACTTGGCCATCTGGCCAGTGATATATATCGATGACATCAGAGATCTTCATATATGGGCATAAAAGGGATTCTGGGGAATAGGACTACCCATATATGGACCTTTACATAGGTCACCAGCTGTGATTTGATATCACCTGTGATGTCACAGTGACAAGGGAACCAACCCATAGACTGTAAAAATGTGTACTGACCATCTGGCCAGTGATATACGTATATCAGACCAGCTACCCATATATGGAGATCCCTGCATCATAGTCAACAATGTGATGTCCGAACATGCCCATGTATGGGCATTCCCAGATATGCCCTTGATATTGATGACATTGGGACAGGGATCTCCTTATATAAGCATAAAACGGACAAGGACGTAATTAATTTGCAGGTGTGATCTGGGAATGCCCATAATATGGGCATGTTCTGACATCACATTGTCGGCTATATATATGGGCATAAAAGATATGGGCATAAAAGGGACATCAAGCCAGAGCGTGATATCAGAGTGGCAAACCCTGTTAAGAGTGGTTCCCCTGGCCTGACATCACAGTGACATCAGAGCATGATGTCAGAGCGACAAACCCATAGAACCATACACAAACCTATAGAACCATAGACTGTAAAAATGTGTACTGACTGACGGCTGACTGACAAACAAGCTGCAACATTTCTCATGGTATACTGCGACCTTCGGTCGCAATAATATGTAACATGTTGTGCCATGCTGCATTTCACACTGGAATTTAACTCTTAAGTCTTAAGGCTCCTAACAATGCATTGCATGCATTTTAACCTAACCTTGACAAAAAACTTCAATTTGATTCTGTATCATTTTGTTTAATATATCATTCAATGTGTAATGTTTAATTTAAAGCGTTAGCGTTGCCATTCTCATGAGTATCTGCAATGTACAGTATATATCTATTTTCATTCTATTCTCTAGACTATTCTTCTTTCTTTTCCTGAAAACTATAGAGCATGTACGAAAAATAACGGCATTTCGAGCTTGTAGATCTGCTACTGTTGATGCTTTTGTGTGATAACGTGATATGATCAAGTAGGTCATTCATTTACATATAAAACACAAAAAGTTAAAATATGAACATAAGAGGTTTCAACGATATATTGACAATTTGGTCAATCCTCTGTAGTGACACTGGTATGGTCCTTAAAGACAAGCGCTTCAAACAAATAAAGGATCACTCACAGAGCGGTACATCTCTCCTCTCAGGTCCATGCACAGGAACTGTTTTAGCCTCCAGTCAAATATTGACACAAAGTTGCTTGTCCTGGTTCTTAGCGGCAGAATCGCTGTTAAGAAAACAAGGCTGTTAGAAAAGTGCAACTTCTAGAGAGGCATAGGCCGTAACCGTAACATATTCTAAAAGGATTTAATCAGATTCCATCAACCACATGAACCCTAAAGCGAAATTTGTTTGGCCAAAATAGCCCTAATCTACAAGCTCAAAATGCGGCGTAAAGCGACAAGGTTGTGAGCTTGTAGATTGGCTATTTTTTGGTGAATAGGCCTACTAGCATATAGACCCCTGAGGGACTCCGGTTACCTATAACAGTGTTTCTCAAATTGGATTCCAGGGACTCTGTGGGTTGCTTTAGGGGGGGCTAAATTGACCCATACAAGTCTGTAACTCTAACAGTGTACAAATGGAACCAAATGAACCCTGGCGGGTCCATTTGGTTCCATTTTGTACACTGTCAGAGTTAAGGGGAGACCTTGAAATGTGAAAGTTTGAGAAACACTGACTTAAAGGAATATAAGGGTTTAAGTGGTTCAGAAAGAAATGAGAGGAAACAACAAAACATGTCCACGCACCCAGAGAGTCCAGATGGACCTCTATCTTCTTCACCAGCTCACTGGATCCCAGGTGGGCCGCGGGTTCACCGCTGGGTCTCCTGGTGAAGCGGGAGGCCGCGCTGAAGCCGTGCTGTGAGGAGGAGAGGAGCCTTGCAGGAACACACCTGAGCGCTCCAGACAGAAGAATGAGCGTGAAGGTGAGGAGGAGTGCTCTCATGATCAGTGAGGATGTGATCTCACACTCTCTCTCTCTCTCTCTCTCTCACACACACTCACACACTCACACACACACTCACACACCACACACACACACACACAAGTACTGAGCTCTCTCCGCAGGGCTGTAGTGGACTGCAAGTGGACCAGGAGAAAGTCCAACATGCTTTATTTAAACAGAGGGCCGTCCGATAAGCTGGCTAACTCATTTACCCATGCCAGAGCTATACAGTGCTAAGTACTCCCTTTTCTGTGGAAGTTCTTGACCTCCTACTTCCTGTGAACTACTGGTGGTCCCTGGAGGTATTGCACGTTGTCCCCGTACATAATATTATAACAAAACATACATTAACCACTTCAGCCCTATGCTTCAGCCCTATGCATCGCAACGCATTGTGAGTGTGTAGATCTGCTATTTTCAAAATGTTTTTATACATTTGAAAACTTGTGAAATAGGACATTCTGCATAATGAGTAGCCTACTTTCTACTTTTGGCACTTTAAGCACATTTTGAGACCAATACTTGTAATGTATTTTTACTCAAATACATTTTGAATTCCAGACTTTTAGAGTACTTGTGACAGAGTATTTCTACATTGCAGCATTTACTTAAAAAATTACTTTTACTTAAGTAAAAAATGAGACTCCACTAATAGCCAAGAAGAGACGATGAAGGGCTTGGGGGGGGGCGGCATTTTGGGTTGGGATGCAATTTTCAGACCTGTTGAAAACTAGTCTAAAAAGCAGTGGTTCTAAACATTTTCATGTCAAGGACCACCAAATTGACATGCATTCTGCAGACCCCCACCTGAAAATATTTTCTGCCTGGGAAGATTTTTCAAGATTTATCATAGTGTTTAAAAAATATCCGATCTACAAGCTCAAAATGGGCTGTAATGGTAATGCGTTGTGAGCTTGTAGAACGGCTATTTTCAAACAAAGTTTAAAACTGAGTTAAAATGGTAAAACTCTTCCTCGTTTTACAGTGGACCCCCTTGAACTTCCTAAAGCGCTCTTGGGGTGGCCTTTTGGTTCTTAAGTGTGACATGTTGTGCAGGAGTGGTTTGTTCTTTGAGTTTCTTCAATTCTACAGTTGTATAGTAGTATGATTTAAATCACCAAAATATTTGTATTATATCTTTAGAGTAGTGGTTCTCAAAGTGTGGTTTGGGGACCTTTCTCTAAAGATATAATACAAATATTTTGGTGATTTGGATCATATTGTTGTACAACTGTAGAATTGAAGAAACTTGGGGAATAAATTGTTTTTGCACAACATGTCACACTTAAAAGCTAAAAGGCCACCCTAAGAGTGCTCTACAGTGTGCGTAGATTTCTTCTTAACATAAGAACAAATCACAGTTAAGAAAACATTGGTGTATGCCAAATCTTCTTAAAAAACGTCTTAAAAGGTCTAAAGAAGAAACTTCTTCGTAAGAACGTTCGTAAGTACTGTAGGTTGGTGAATCGGGCCCAATGTTCTGCCGTGATAAACAACCATCCCAGACATTGGCCCACGTGCCCACTCTGGGCCAATCAACAATCCTGCATATGAAAGGGAATTATCACTTCCTGTTTTTTCAACCCTCGGTTGGAGGCCTTTCAATTAGCACCATTCCAAGACTTCTCCTCATAGGAGCAACCAGGCTTTTTATATGGCCATATCTGGACCGTTTGGTCTCATACACACTTAATAGCATGCACGTGAAAAGAGGGGTGAAGTGCATTCGCTAGGATTTGGTGATAAGAAAGAGGCCAATGTTGCCTGTATGATCTGTGTTTAAAGACTAAACCAAAATTATCTCATACAATTGTATTTTTTTTTTATTTTTTGCAGTGGAAATTGTCATTTGTCGTAATGTTAAATGTGGCATAGAATCAGATTTCCGTTATTACCGCACCAATATAGGCTTCATTCCATATGGATTGATTTCATGCATATTTGTTTTACTCAACAAGATGTTTTATTTCTTGTGCAGAGAAAATTATGTAAAACCCAGACATGCTTGACATCAGACTTGCCCCATGGTTTCACAGTTCACACCTAACCCCCCTTCTTCTCCCATCGTCTGTAGTGGAATAATGAGAAGTGGGAAGTAGCAGTCAAGGCAGAGCCCCAGCCCCCGTGTCGAACCTACGTCCATCCTGACTCCCCCGCCACGGGAACCCACTGGATGAAGCAGTCTGTGTCCTTCCTCAAGATGAAACTCACCAACAACACCTTGGATCAGTTTGGACATGTAAGGATAGCAACTACAACTTGCAGTGTTATGAAAGCACATTACTACAGGGGTCTTGGGGGTCCCCAGAGTTACTACAGGGGGTCCTCTAAATCCACTTGAATCCTAGTGTCCATATTCTGAGAACTTTAACCAAAAATAGCAGATCTACAAGCTCACAACGCCTGCGAGGCGTTGTGAGCTTGTAGATCGGCTATTTTCGGCAAATAGCTTTGGTGTAGAGGGGAAAAATTGCAGACTAAGTACAGAGTGAAAGGTCAAGTTTATTAAGGTCAAGTGGTGCGGCATAGCTCAGGGGTAGAGAAACCGTTATTAGAGCACGAAGGGTTCCCGAAGGGTTCCCGAAGGGTTCCCAGTTCGAATCCGGGCTTCCCCTGAGTCAATGTCGAAGGGTCCTTGGGCAAGACTCTGAACCCCACATTGCTCCCGGTGAGCTGGTTGGTGCTTTGCATCGTTTCCTCCGCCACCGGTGTATGAATGTGTGCGTGAATGGGTGAATGTAATGCACAATCTCTGTAAAGCGCTTTGGATAAAAAGCGCTATATAAATGCACCATTTACCATTTTACTCACGTCTCGTAGGCTTGTGAGCAAAATATTTGCCTCAAATATTTGACAATATGGCCAAAGCTACTGTACCTTTTCTTTATTACAGGTATTAAAAGGGTCTTTTCCTTAAACTGTCAATTTAGAAAAGTGCAGATACCCTCTATACACTTATACTGTGTGTTGGTTTGTTTACTGTTGAGTGAGAAAACAATGTTGCACATTAAGATAATCATCTGGGCATCCCCCAAAATAATTTGGGGACCCCCCCCTGGGGGTCCCGACCCACAGGTTGAGAACCACTGAACTAAGATTCTGCGGCAGTGCAGTTGACAGCAGTTACTGGGAAGTACTGTAGCAGAAGAAGAACTTCTACTGAACTCAGGGTTAGAAGACATCTGAGAAGGTTAACTGTTTCTCTAATGGTCCACTTATTCTTTATTGAATTTCAGCAGAAACATATAAGTCACACATCAGTCTCCAAAGATATTATATGATGTGGAAGTTCTTTCTGTGGAAGTTCTTGACCTCCTACTTAGGGCAGGGGTCATCAACGTTTTCAGGCCAAGGACCGGGCCAAGCTGAGAGAGCGATGAAGCAAGGACCCCCACAACCTTTTCATAGATTCCATAGTTTCATCGTTTGACAGCACGATCGATCGTCAGTGTATTTTGAATTCACGTAAATTTGTGTTTTCAGATATTTAACCACTTGAAACGTCAACACTTAATAAACTTGACCTTTCACTCTGTACTTAGTCTGCTCTTTTTCCCCTCTACACCAAAGCTCTTTGCCAAAAATAGCCGATCTACAAGCTCACAACGCCTCGCAGCACGAGGCGTTGTGAGCTTGTAGATCTGCTAATTTTGGCAAAAGTTCTCAGAATAAGGACACTAGGGTTCAAGTGGTTAAAGAAGAAAAAGGTTTATATCACACAAAGATTTCGAGGACCCCCTGAGGACCCCCCTAGGGGTCCCCGCGAGGCATTGTGTGCTTGTAGATGCTGTTTTCATTACTTTTGTGCGACGGCCTTGTATGATGAAGCAGGGCTTTGCTTTGCGAAAAAACTTGGACTTACGAGGTTTCTGCCGACAGTGACGATATCTTCATATATGCTCATTATTATTGTATGTTGTGTCTGTTGGGACTTGTTTTGTGTGGCCACTGTGACCATGTCTTTGTGTAATAAGGCTGAGAGTGCTCTTGGCACAAGCATTTCATTGTATCTGTACTTGTATGGTTATGTGTGACAATAAACCTGAACCTGAACCTTATAAGATGACACCATTTCCCTCTACCCTCCCTCTGTGTCTCATTGGTGGGCTGTGGACAGTTCAGAAACATGCCTACCAGTGACATCAATGATGGCAATTCCAAGCTAATGGGAACTAGAGCCTTTCCCTTCCAGGAAAGTTAGCGTTTTGAAATAGAAGTCATTTTTGTGCATCTTTATTATTAGGTCTTATGTGGTTATTAAGTCATAATGCCACCATCTAATGCGCAATCGCTATTTTGCAAGTCTCATTTTCAAAAGTAATACTATTCTTCAATGGCATCTACAGTAAATGCACCGAAGACACATGCAAGTGTAATTATTACATGACAAGATTTTACAAAACATCTTTTTTATTTTCATTTCAGGAATACAGTTGACTGCTGTGCACAGCACATACGTACAAAAATAAAAGGAAAACCATTTGTAATATAGTTTTTTTTTTTTTTTTACTTTTTTACTTACGTCATATTTTCTTTCTTCAGAAACAAATGATTGGAGACTGTCCGTTTCAAACTAATTTACAATCATTTTCAATAAATCGGAACTAAGGCAGAAAGGTGAGGTATATGTTCAAAACAGAGGAGGAAGCACTCTCCCCTCAGTGCAGGAATAGAAAAACTGAGAGAAACATGAGCCTGATTCATGCTGCGTCGTACGGTGTTGCACGCCGGAAATAGCAGACCTACAAGTTCATATAGCTGAAAATAGCTCAAGCTAGGGCATTCACCAAATATTCGAATATTCGAATATCAAAGTCACAATTCGACGTTGTTCTCCGAAGTCGAATATTTGCTTAAGTCACTATTCGACGTTGTTCTCCGAAGTCGAATATTCGCTTGTTTTTTTTTAATTATTATTATTGTTCTCTTTAAAAAATATATGGTTTATAAAGCTTGGCTACATAGGAAGTCATAAGAATGATTTGTCAATGAGTTGTGAATTAAATGTTAATGCTCTATACCAGGGGTTCTCAAACCTTTTTAGGCCGTGACCCCCAAAATAAATATATTTAAACTGGAGACCCCCCACCCTGACAAGCACTTGGAATTGGAACATTTAATGTGACTCGGTTCCGCAGATAAGTATTGTGAAAATAGCAGATCTACATGCTCACAACGCCTTGCAACGCAAGGCGTTGTGAGCATGTAGATCGGCTATTTTCACAATGTTCGCCTCTTGCTTACTTAATATTTGAAAGTTTGGCCAGTCCTGTAGAATATTAGACTATTCGAATGCTTTGAGGTCGAATAATTCGAATACTAAAAATCACTATTCGTGAATGCCCTAGCTCAAGCTATTAGCTCACAAGCTATTAGCTCAAGTTATTCACTAAAAATTCAAGCTATTACACAACTTGAGCTATTAGCTCACAAGCTATTAGCTCAAGTTATTCACTCAAAATTCAAGCTATTAACTTACAACTCGAGCTATTAGCTCACAAGCTAATGGGTCACAACGTTAACAATACCTAATAATGGCAGCTCACAACGCATTGCATCCGTGACGCCTTGCGAGCTTGCACTGCAGGTCTGCTATCATACCTTCGGCACGTGACAGCGCTGTACCGTACGACAAAGTATAAATGGGGCAATAAAAGCTGCCAGCGCACAGGGAAACACAAGCCAAGTCAGTCATCATCCCACTCTCCTCCAACTCCCTGTGAACTAACACAGCTGAAAACAGTTCAACAGAAGTACAATTATGGCAAACATCTGAACGTAGGCTCCGAAACCACAGGGGGATAAAATGCAGCAAGACCCTTCCCGGAACACTTCGGTTTACAATGAAAACCTCTTCTGCCTCGAACTAAAGGTCCTTACACTCTTGGGAGTGTTTGTTTTTGTTGTTATAATTTGCATTGATTTAAACTGCTGTTTAAAGTTTTAGTCATGAGTACACTACACCCACACGCAAATACAATGACATGATAAAGATAACGCTTTCAAAATGGTGAATCACAATCCCGTCGTGCGAGGACCTTAAATCGATTCAAGGACCCCTTTTTTGAGAGAGAGACAAAGGAACATATTGTATAAAATTGAGTTACAGATTAATCTTTTTCATATTTAACAGCACTATCATCAGTAGTTAATATTTGTTTGTTTATACGTCATCATTTCAATTAATATTTTGGATTCATGTTAAGGTGTATATGTTTTTAGACATTTAACACTTAAACCCTCAATACAACCCTCAATAAGTAAACTTGACCTTTGCCTTTGCACTTGGTCTGCTCTTTTTTCCCTCTACACCAAATCTCTTCGGTTAATACTGTAGGGATGAATAGGGATGCTAGGGTTCAAATGGTTAATGTAGCCTTGAAAAAAGAAAAAGAAAAAAGAAAATCACAAAATGATTTGGCTGCCCCTCGAGGGGTCATGGACCCCTGTCGAAGACCTTTGCCTTACAGCATTGAAATGTCAATGGAACAATAGAATTATGACATGCTGGGAGCTTCAAGTTATCACATCACAGTATTCAGCAAACCTAACAGACATGAGCTGACTGATGTCCCCCCCTTTAGTTTCATGGAAGCTTTTTGATAGTTTTACAAATTGTGCTAGGCTACATAAATAACGATGATCTTTTCCTGCAATTAGACCGTTCTTTGTGACTCATATGGCCAGAGTAGGCATGCATGCCAGGGTTCAAGTGGTGAAAGGTACAGGTACTTCATGCATGCCGGGGTAATAAAGGTACAGGTACTTCAGCTCAACCACACATTACAGCGTCATTTCAGCCTCACTCAGACATAGTGCTGTGTTGTTCCTGCCCTGAAGGTCAGCTGAGCTGATACCATCTCTCTGATGGTGCACACACACTGTTCCACAAACTGGCACGTTCATTTGTGCTACTCGACGTGACACAGTTGAAAAGGGAACAGACACCTATACAGTATTTGCTCAGCGACATTTCATGTCAGTGCTACAGCAGGGGTCTTGAAAAATAAATACATTTTTTCACAACTTTCATAAATAGCTTTTGTTTTTGTTTGTAGAACTGGGCATAAACTAGCCAAACAAACGCTTAGCTAACCACCATGTACAACCCTCTGCACATCATTGGCACGCACTATCTATCTCCACCAGGGAAAACCAGCGCCTCTGTCAGAGGGAAGGAAACTAGCATTTGGATGGATTCAAGTATGGTAACAGCATACATATAGATGAACAGCACGGATATCGTTCCTGTCGGGCAGAAACTTCCTGTCTCCATATTCTACTGTAACTTTTTGTGGGTTTTTCCCCCCTAAATCAGGGGTGGGCAACTTTGATGATGGAGAGGGCCACTATATTTTCACACTCACTCCAGAGGGCCATATTACAAAAAAGTAAAAAATAGCAGATCTACAAGCTCAAAACACGTCGCAGTGCAACGCGTTTTGAGCTTGTAGATCAGCAATTTTTTTATTGGAATCCTGAACAATTTTTAGTTCATTGTGGGCTCGCCTGGAAGGCGAGCACACGTATGTTATCTTCATTATTTATAGTCAGTCAGTCAGTCAGTATCTCCTCAAAACTTTGGCGCGCTTCATCTCTTAAACGCTTACACCTTTCAACACCATTCAAATTTTTATGTGTTCAGCTTACTGAGGACAAGTGTGCGTGTATTTTTCTTTTTGAAATGTTTTGTAGTATAATTATAAAAAAATAAAAATGTTTAACTTTAAGCACCCAATGCATTTCCAATGGGTTTAGTGAGGAAAGGGACCCATGTTTATATTAAGGCGCTGTGGCTGCAATATTCACACTTCAGATATGCTATTTATATCAATGCGTTCACACAGGTCTGCTCTCTGATTTGATCCAAATATCTAAGCTGTGTGATGTATAAAACTATAGTTATAGTTAAAACTATAAATAAATGTCCCTCTCCACTCTACTGATTACACAGCTGTGATCAAGAATCAAGTCCGGGCGATGGGATGTAAATCCCATAGCCATATATCCTAGAGCCCGCAGGGACAGTCAGCCATATTAGTGGTTGTTGTTGGTTGTCAGGGAGATATCAAAACCAATGCATTTCCAAGTCAGATCCACAAACACAATAAAAGCCACGCTCCACTCCTCAGTCTGGAGTGGCCACATAGAAGAACGCCTTGGTTATAGACATAGTGGAGGACAGATGTGATCTGGGATTGTTAGCCTACAGTATATGCACTCAATATACTCCACTACAGTTGGAGTCCATTTGACAGTTGCTGGTTCCCAAACACAGAATCAAAAATGTAGATCTAGAACACATAGAATATGTACAGTACAGTAAGGTTCAGTAGAGTACAGTAAAAGTACAGTAAGGTTCAGTAGAGTACAGTAAAGTACAGTAAGGTACAGAAAGGTACAGTACAGAAAGGTACAGTAGAGTACAGTACAGTAAGGTACAGTAAAGTACAATACAGTACAGTAAGGTACAGTAGAGTACAGTAAAGTACAGTAGAGTACAGTAAGGTACAGTAGAGTACAGTAAAGTACAGTATAGTAAGGTACAGTAGAGTACAGTACAGTAAGGTACAGTACGGCACAGTAGAGTACAGTACAGTATAGTACAGTAAGGTACAGTAGAGTACAGTAAAGTACAGTACAGTAAGGTACAGTACAGTAAGGTACAGTAGAGTACAGTAAAGTACAGTAAGGTACAGTACAGTAGAGTAGAGTAAAGTACAGTACAGTAAGGTACAGTAAGTTACAGTAGAGTACAGTAAAGTACAGTAAGGTACAGCAGAGTACAGTAAAGTACAGTACTGTAAGGTACAGTACAGTACAGTAGTGTACAGTAAAGTACAGTAAAGTACAGTAACGTACAGCACAGTAAGGTACAGCAAGATACAGTAGTGTACAGTAAAGTACAGTACAGTAAAGTACAATACAGTACAGTAAGGTACAGTAGAGTACAGTAAAGTACAGTATAGTAAGGTACAGTAGAGTACAGTACAGTAAGTTACAGTACGGCATAGTAGAGTACAGTACAGTATAGTACAGTAAGGTACAGTAGAGTACAGTTAAGTACAGTACAGTAAGGTACAGTACAGTAAGGTACAGTACAGTACAGTAAGGTACAGTAGAGTACAGTAAAGTACAGTAGGGTACAGTAGAGTACAGTAAAGTACAGTAAGTTACAGTAGAGTACAGTAAAGTACAGTAAGGTAAAGTACAGTAGAGTACAGTAAAGTACAGTAAGTTACAGTACAGTACAGTACAGTACAGTACAGTACAGTACAGTAAGGTGCAGTACAGTATAGTAAGGTACAGTACAATACTGTAGGGTACTGTACCTTACAGTACCTTAAAGTATCCTATTTGTTGGGTTGGAATCGAGCCCACACTGTTTCGAAGGAACAGTATTTCTAGTTTTGAATTGGAATCCTACGTTTTTAGTTTTTTTCATTTATTATTTCAGATTTATTTATATGATTTTATGTTAACTTTATGAACTTAAATACAAATACATTGGACATAAAAAAGACTAGTACTATTAAGCAGTCATTAAGCTACTAACATAGACTGAAGTAATTAAAGCGGGTCATGTTTGCATGTTTGGAATTGGAATATATATGTACCGGTATTTCGATATTAACCTCTGGGCCACAGTAAGTGAAGGTGGGGGCCGCATGTGGCCCCCGGGCCGCCAGTTGCCCATGTATGCCCTGAATGCCTATACTTGATCATACTGTAGTGTGGCACAACACAAAAGCAATAAAAGGAGCCGATCCACAAGCTCACAATGCGGCACCATGCAACGTGTTTAGCGCATAGATCTGCTTTTTTTGCTGCTTTTGAATTTGAATCCTGCAGAGTAGCAGTGAGGTTTCCACCCAACTGAGGCGATAATACAACCCTTTGCGTTGGTAGTTTACTTTAGCAACACCACTCCTCCTTTTTCTTGGAAAAGAAACTCAACTCAACTCAACCGTGACTCAACAGACATTTTTTCGAATAACGCACAAACAGCCCCAATCGTCAGTTTTAAGGTATACAGTCCGTATCATCTAAATATCAGATATCAAGACATCTTTAGCCAAACTGGGCTACCGGAAATATTGTTCACAAATCCCAGCATCATGAACTTGGCAACAAGTTTGTGATTTCAGAAATCAACTATAAATATTTACATTGTTTTTAAATCAACACGTTAGACCCTTATATCCAGAGTGATTTGAACATTACTGGCATTCATTGTAGCTTCAGCATCTGTCTGCATTAAGCAAAGGTTGTTGTTTCATTATAGTGCCAACTATAATGAATAAATATCATCAAACCAGTGCATAGGAGAAACAGCTCCCACTTTATCTGTTTCGCTTTGACTGTAAACAAAACAAAAACAAAAAAAGCAAGAATCCGCTATGAGTCTCAATGCCAGTTGCAACATAGGTGGCACAGCTGATAACCGCCAGTCCAGTCAAATGGATATCATGACTTGCAGAGGCCGAGACTAAGACTTAAGCCTAGTTCAGACTAGCATAGCCTATAGTTTTAAAGATGGGGTGCCATGATTTTTTCATCCCCTAAAACATGATGATCAGGTATTATGATTATACTAGGAGGAAGATTTTTTCCAAAAAAGTGTACAGAAAATGTTTTGTAGCCACACCTAACAGTTCATAAGTATGCCTGGATGTCAGGTGGGCGGTGACCCAGCTGAAGTTAGCCACACCCACAGTGGTGGGTATATGGTAAAAGGGGAGGGGATGATTTTATGATGTCGTTAAATCAGTGTTTTTCAATCGGGCCTTTTGACTCAGAGGCTTTACGCTTTCAGGAAGAAATCAAAAATACACAGGGAAGGCAAATTTGCACATAATCCTACCGGTGGTCTATTCGAGTAATAGACACATACAAAACAGAAAAAGTACAAAACTATGGCACAACCTCTTTAAGCCTGATTTACACTTCGTCGTACGGCTGTGTCGCACGCGAAAAGCAGCAGACCTATAAGCCGAATAAATAACCATTTATGGTGTCTCAATTTTCTGCTACACATATAGTCTTTGATGACCAATAATGTAAAATAAATGCTTCGCTTTGAATAAGGCCAAATGGCCGCAGATCAATTATGCACAAAAACACACCTCATCCACGTACGCGTGCGCACACACGCACGCACACACACACACACATTCATAAGGACACCCACACAAATCAATCCTGAGCCATGTAGCTATGACATCCGAACAAGTAAAAACCCAGGATTGTCAAAAGCTCCCTATAGGACATAGCTGGGGGGTGGGGATGGGTCGAATGGCATTTCCAGTTCGGTCTTCCCAATATCAACCTAGTCTCAATTACTTAATTGATCTAATTATGGAAAGAAAATCAAGCGGAGTTACTTCTGGCCCTCTAGGAATTGGGCCGAAGCCCCATGTTGAGCGGTCTGTGAGAGTGACTTGCGTTTCATTCCTATTTCTGACTAGGAGGAGGGGTGCATTTCTGCCGTGCGATGGCGTGGGGAGGGGGGCGCAAGCTGGAATCCAAGGCAACCCGCCACCTTCCCCCTCCCCACCTCATGAGTATGCAAACGAAGCTGCCACCGTACCCTCCCTCGCAGCGGCATTGATAACAATAAAACATATCAAAGGGGGATGGACGGAAAACCTCCCAGTCCATGGGGGGCGATGGCGTATAAAAAAGCTTTTCAGCAAACAAGCACTCTTCTTCTCTGTAGACATTTCATGCACACTTCTTCTTCTACTACTACTTCTATTACTACTTCTTCATCTTGTCAGGACATGGCGCGTTGAGGTAATAAACGATATCCGTTTCATAATAAAAGATATCCATTTCATAATAAAAGATATCCATTTCATAATAAAAGATATCCATTTCATTTTCCAGGAGACCAACTGACAAGTCATTATAAAGTGAAGGGACAGGTGCAGCCTTCCGGTTCAGACCAGAAAAAAATATAAAAATAATAAAAAGCAGCAAAGAATGGCATATTCATAAGTTCTACTACAAAGTAATCTACCCAAATATACATATAACGTTTTTGAATAAATATCGTCATATATAGTGGCACATCTTTCTTCTTACAGTCCGTTTTCTTTTTTCTTTTTTGTATTTTCTTTTAAGTACGTACTCATAATATGTATGTTACCTGGAGGGAAATAATCCACATGTGCAAATCAGTTTAGTTATTGCCAGTCTTTTCGCTCGGTCATATCCGGGGTAGGAAGTGTGTGACGGTCATGGCAGTGGTGGCCTTGTTGCCTCTCTTGGCGCGCCCATGCTTGCTGAGGGCCAAGTAGGAGCCGCGGTACGCCCACGACTCGTAGGCGTTGTAGTTGTTTGGCAGCAGGCTCTCCCTGAACTTACACTCATCATGGAAGACCGTCTGGAGTGGGCAAAAAAGGAACAAGAGTGTTAACACAGTCCTTATTATTTTTCCTTCTCTCCCCCCACCCCCTTTTTTGTCATAATGCCAATTGATTCCTCCCCACACATATTTTCCATTATAATTATAATAATATAGCCCCCACTCCTTGGTGTGTTTTTGTATGTAATGTATGTAGTATGTATGTATACATAAATAAATACTTACATACATACATACATACTGTATATACTGTAAGCCCAGGCGAGCTAACTAACAACTCAGCTATGGCCACCATGTTGTTGTCACTGTTGTTGCATCCTACTCTCCTTTTGCACAAAGTAGTGCAATGCAAGATAGAGGGCGCCAGATCCCTTTGAGTCACACCCTACCACTACTTCCTGTTCATCCACAGATCATTGATTCTAGTTGTTTTATCCATTAGATTAAAGTGCTTTCTTTTCACTTTTTTAAACTTTTATTACTTGTCAAAATACATTTTATTTGTCTGCCTCATCTTGTTACCATCCCAAGTAATAAAAGTTGAAAAAGGTGAAAATAAATCTAATGGAGAAAACAACTAGAATCAATGCTCTGTGGATGAACAGGAAGTAGTGGTAAGGTGTGACTCAAAGGGATCTGGCACCCTCTATCTTGCATTGCACTACTACTAGGAGGACGTAGAGATTTCGTCCTACTCAATTCATATTATATCTCCATATTTCAACTTTTTATGTTTATTTTGCAAACTAATGCCACACTTCATTGTAGAGTGTCACGCAACAGTAGCGAAAATAGGCGCTCGATAAGTTGACAAAGCGTTGTTATGTGGCGTGCTGTTAGCTATTTAAAATGAAAGTAGTTAGTTGTAGTAAGAGAAGTCTGTCTGTGTGGTTTATAAATATTGAACCAATGAAAAGTATTAAGAGGAGTGTGTGCCTAAATACTACATTGGATCCAATGGAGCACAGGTTCAGTTTTGCCCCGGGATTTTCCCGGTTTTCAACATTGACTGGAAAATTGCCCCGGTTTTCGCCACAATTAAAATAATAATAGTTTTTCTCGGCAGTTGCAGAGATGTTTATCATGTTCTGTTCATACAGTATGAATGCTCACCTAACCAATCAGAAAGCATGAACAATGCTTTGCCTGTCTCAATTCAACACTGATGAGTGTCAAACAGATGTTGCCTGTATAAGTCGGACTTACTGTATGTGCAGTCCCCGAAAATATGGGGACTGTTAGACATATGAGGTTTCCACTGTCACCTGATGACTCTATTTGACAAATACTTCAGCATGGACATGTTGGACCTCCAGAAGGCATTTGACACTGTAAATCACTCTATACTGCTCGATAGGTTGAAGGCAATCGGTTTTGATGCATCTGTGAACTGGATGAAATCCTATCTGGAGGGAAGAAAACAGGTGGTGGATGTGAACGGAACCCTGTCCTCCCCCCTCCCCGTGAGCTGTGGCGTTCCTCAAGGGAGCAAACTAGGGCCTTTACTGTTCCTAATTTATGTTAACGTTAACAACAAGACATCAGCACGTGACTGCAATTTGCTCTTGTTTGCAGATGACTCTGCTTTTCTGGCCTCGGACAAGAACAAATTGCAGTTTGAGAAAGCCTTTAGCTCCATGATCGGTAAAATCTGCACACAAATGCAATTTTTGGGCAGGATCTTCTCATTAGTCAGAAGGAATGCACTGAGGACACTCTAGCTGGAGCACTAGTCAAAAATCCAATATGAATGCATGCATACTCTAGCACCTCAATGAACTAAAATACACATACAGACCTCTCAAAACAAACTAATCAGACCTCACTCCTAGGACTCATCTAATGCCTGCTCTAGGGTGGGATGGCTCAGGGTAGAGGACAGAGTACAGCGACTCACAATGGACCTGGTCTACAAGATACTCAAGACACCTGTGCCCTAACCAAAAAAAGTTATGAGTCATCAAAAATCACAGTTTTGAGAGGCCGAAATCTATCCCAAAGAATGTTTTTCATGCAAGACAAATGCTTGCAATGGATTCAGAATCATGAAGAACCCCTAGTTTGACACCTTACATGCTACTTAAAGCAGATTTATTTTGTGTATTCTTTTCCTGTATAGTGAAGTCGATGGGACAGTGAATAAATGGCCATAACCTTTTTTCGCAATGTTTCCGGCAGAGCAGGCCTCTCATTCTGTGTACCTTAATGACCAAATGAATAGAAAAAAACTAAAATAAAAAGTATGTCATGATGTCACAGGTAAAACCCTATTCTTTGAGCTTTTGGGCCTGTGGCTCCCCGACTATAAAGCGACGGAGGCACGCCATCTCAATGGGAGGCACTATGGACATGATATCCAAAGATGTATAATTATTTATTTATCTACGGACATGATTTCCAAAGATTGATACGTATCTATCTATCTATGACATGATATCCAAAGATTAATAAGTATCTAAATATCTATGGACATGATATCCAAAAAATAATAAAGTATCTATAAGTCTATCCCTGAGCTATGCCGCCCCTGGTGAATGCTAACCTGGTGAAATGCTAACCTGCCAACACTGGTGAATGCTAACCTGGTGAAATGCTAACCTGACGATGCTGGTGAATGCTGCTAACCTGGTGAGTGTTAAACTCGTCAGACCAACGGTGCTTAACTCAGTTGCTTTTTTGATACACTCAGACTGAAAGACCTGCAAAAGTCTATGGACATGAATGATATCCAAAGATGAATAAACATCTATACAGTATATCTATGGACATATCCAAAATGTCTGTTGTCTCTCTCTCCCAGTGGAGGGAGGTTCCATTTGTACACTCTCAGAGTTAAAGACCTGTTATGGTCATTTAGGGCTACAATAAATATGGCAGCATAACCTCAATGTCCAATCCTTCCAGTGACTGTGAATAAAACAATTCCTGTGTTTTTGTCACCATTAATAACAGTGGGAAATGCTGAACTACGTTGAGAAGTAGCCTACAACAGCAGAGCAATTAACATGCCATTAAAAGGCTGTCATATGACGTGGCCTTAATTCAATCTGTTGTCAGATCGACAGCTTCCAGAGATTAGCCTGGGCACACACACATCATCACCCACCGAGCCAATGATTGCCTCTCATTGTGTGTGTCAAGGGTGTCGACTGAGGCTCCAACATGGAAATAGCAGCACTGAGCACATGTATAGTTAGACCTCTGGCCCCGTTGTGCATGCTGCTGCTCAACAAAGTGCTCTCCTGGGATCACAGAGTCAATATGATCCCAGTGCATGACAGAGGACAATTTCTCTTTTTACATTATAATGTTCTTATTTTGATCATTAGACCCAATTGCGGAATGTCTCAGTCTCCAGGTTTTCTTCAGAATATGCATGACACTGATTTACCCGGACATTACAGTATGTATTGCACATTAGGTGTCCTCTGGTACAGTGCTTCTCAAACGTATTTTCAAGAACCCCCACTACTCTGAGAGTGTACAAATGGAACCAAATGGGCCCTTACGTGTCCATTTGGTTCCACTTGTGCACTCTCAGAGTTACATTCTTGTTTGAGCCAGATCGGCAATCTTATCTGAATGACTGTTAAAGCACTTGTTGTTAGATTGCTTCCATATCGCTAGATTTCAATTGCTTGTCATTGTAACTTGGAAATAAAATCGGCCTGCATGTCCATGATGCATGTGTAGTGATGCATGGAAGCAGGGATTGAACCCAGGGTTCCCACTCGCCAGACCAACGCACAAACCGTTGTGGCTGGGGTTTACTGGCTGGGGCTACATATGCTTTTATACAATGGGATTCACAAGGATTATTTATTAGTGTCTTAGATTATACATTTTGGAGTGGATACATGTGTCCATTGCCTGTCAGATAGTTAGACAATGCTGCTCCGCATGCCTACAATGGAACAAAGTGGTGTAGATGAATCCTACACCACCTCAGAAAAGACATGAGATTTGATCCTACCCTACGCCAACGTCGAAGTCACAATGTGATAATAAATGCATACAATTGCCTAAATTTCGGCGTACACCAAAAATTTGATCTGCACCGCGTTGATAAATGAGGGCCGATGTGACTGGTATTGGCAGGTTCCTGAACTGTCCACAGCTCTCCTCTGAGATGCATTATGAGCATTAGTGAGGACCAATGAAGTGGTCCTTTAAGTATGGGAATAGCAAATTTGATATCAGTAGCTAGCCTACTATCCACATTCAGCATGGAATACAGTTGGTGAAAAAGACATGCAATGAAACCAAGGCAACACATTATTATTAGAGCCCACAAGACAGAACAATGATCTACACTATGAACATCAGCTAATATTACTATTGTCCTATAACAAACAACCACAATATCAACAACAACGAGAGGAAGAAATAAGAAATGAGAAATCCTGACTACTAATTGAAGCCGAGGCCGAATTGGCCCGAATCGCATGAAAGAGGCCTCATGGTTGGTTCTACAGACTCCAACTTTCGCACGCAGATAGCTCAGATCTGTGCCTACGTTCTTAGCTAGGCCTCGACCCGACCCGATATGTGGTTTTCCGGAACCGGCGCAAAAGGTTCGGAATCTCTGTATGCGGAGCTATTGAAGCCGAGGCCGATTTGGCCCGAAACGCATGAAAGAGGCCTCAGAGCACATGGTTGGTTCCACAGACTGCAACTTTCGCACACACATAGCTCAGATCTTTGCCTACGTTCTTAGCTAGGCCTCGACCCAAGCCGATACGCAGTTACGACTAGACGCTCGGCCGCCCGAAGGGCCGAGTATGAATAACTTTCACACACGGCCGTAATCCTTTCTGCTGTGAAGTCTATACAGGCTTTAGTGTGTGTGTGTGTGTGTGTGTGTGTGTGTGTGTGTGTGTGTGTGTGTGTGTGTGTGTGTGTGTGCGTGTGTGCGTGTGTGCGTGTGTGTGTGTGTGGCCCCTCATTTATAAAATGAATGAAAATATAGAAGCATATATATAAAATATGAAATACATAGGCATTACAAAGAATCCCACTGTTTCAGCTACCTATATGAAACAGCCAATAGACTACTTTTGAGATATCCTGGGCTTTGACTTGACCCCCTTTCACATATAGCTCTGTAAAACAGTTACACTGCTGTACACAGCCTACATAATTCCCATATGTGTATGTTGACAGATTTGGTGCTCAAAGCCGCCTAATTTATATAGCCTACTACTTCCATAGTACTAGAACGGTTAAGAAGGGTGACAAAAGTGTGTGTAAATTTGGCACAATCCTTCTAAAGCTTCAAGGGTCACAGACAGTCACAGAATAGACTACGATCAGGGCCAAAGCCATGCACAACAAGCACGCCAAGAACCCACAATAAAGGCATCCCAATAAAACCGGATCAGGGGGACTCGTAATAATAATTATAAGTATAGCAGCAGCAGCAGCCACTATTTCGGGGAGGCTGTTAATAAGTCAAATATAAAATGGAATAGCTTTGTGCATACCTACCGTTGCGTACAACCGTCCGCGGCTGTTCATTGCCACAAATCGCTCACTCCGCACGCCGAACAGGCTGACGACCCCTCGGTCCACCGTGGAGATCTCTATTAAAGCTATTAGACAACAGAGCCGTTAGATTAGATTATAGGACACATACTGTCAAAATGTGTAATTCTAAAAAGTGCTTGATTTATCCATGCGTAACTCTGAGATGAGAGGGGGGCAACCCTCAGATGATGTGTGTATAATGGTTAGACCTACTATATGGGATTGTTGTTGTTGTTGGTGTGTGTGTGTGTGTGTGTGTGTGTGTGTGTGTGTGTGTGTGTGTGTGTGTGTGTGTGTGTGTGTGTGTGTGTGTGTAACCTTGCAGGTTGCTGCAATGATGCTGCTGTGCTGACTGAGCTTTTTGTTCTGCATATTTTTTTCTAGCTTACACCTTGCATTTACAACCCCATATATTGCATACAGTATATAAAGGCTATATAAATAATATTGTTGTGACATGACATATGGTTTGTGTGGGGCATGGCCGTCACCGTGTAGTATTCCATAAGGGAGGGCTTCTCTTCTTGCGTAAGAATAAGTTGCGTCTAAGAGCGTTTGATGCATTCGCGTTGCGGCTTAACGGAGACATTTAGCGCTCAGCTGATGGATGCTGGTTTTTAATAGACGTGTCTTTGGGGGCTGCGGGAGGAAACCCAACGCTCCCTGCTGCGGCCAGCATGTGTGACATATGATCATGCAAAAATGAATAGAGGAGAGGAGGGGGGAGTAATAGCCTGCCTGATAGACGCTTATTGCAGATCAATATGTATTGGCGTCACGGCCGATGCAAATTGCAGGACATTTTATGTCATCAGAATTATGAGATATTATAATTTATAATCATACCAATATGGTAAGACGGAATTCAGTTCCCGGTGGATCGCACAAGGCCACTAAACTGCCCCGCAAAGTGCAAGCTCTGGTAGGCTATAAAAGGACTGTGTCATTTGATCGATGGAAGGATGCTCCTTTGCTGTGTTGTGTAGAGTCATACAACTCACTGTATTGGTTCTCGCTATGTGCACCGCCGATCCTCCCGTCGGGCAGCACCTGCAGGTGGAAGCCGATGCCCACGTTGCAGTAGAGCCTCCGCACCCGCTTGATGCCCAGCAGGTAGTCGCTCTCCCAGCTGCTCTGCTGCCGCTCCGCTGCGGAGAGCCCCAGGATGGAGCGGGAGAACAGCGTCTCCCAGCGCGTCTCCAGCAGCGAGGAGGAGGCGGAGGCTTGGCTCCGTGTCGCCGGGTGGAGGAGGACGGGGTAGGAGGACACGGCGCCCGCCAGCAGGGCCAGCAGGAGAGCAAAGGAGACGGAGGCGCTCCAAGTCCAGTGCGTCGTCGTCGTGCCGCCGGCCTCGCAGGAGGACATAATACTGACGAGCAGTCTTTGCGCAATGGCCATCCCCCGCGCACCGTGCACCTCCTCGGCGGGGGGGGCGAGGAGGGGGGGCACGTGGTGTCACACGCACACACGCACACGCACGCGCGCACACACACACACACACACACACACACACACACACGAATTAATGACCCTAAAAATATCCGCCGCTGCAGGAGCCGTCTTGTTTTGCTGATGGCTTCGGCATGCCTCTGCTGGCTGGCGGAGAGAGAGGGACTGAGGGAGAGGAGGAGGTGGAGGGGGGTATTTTGGGAGCAGGTTGAGGTGATTACCACCTCTCTCTCTCTCTCTCTCTCTCTCTGTGTGTGAAGGAGCATAGCCCACCAGCCGCCACCACCACCATTCACACAAACAGTTCACCTTGCCCATGAATGATGCCATCGCATCATGAGATCACCGTCCAATCATAAGGGGCGGAGGAGGAGGATGATATGGTGATGATGATGACGAAGAAGAAGAAAGAAGAAGAGGAATAACCTGATGATGAGAGAAGTTGCAAAGCCAGAAACATGTAACATTGTATTATAATAATGTACCTAAATTGATTCTGGTGGGGACCAGGATTTACTCAAGTATTGTTGATTCAAGTTGCCACTCTACCTCCTGAGCCACTGCCGCCCAATGATCTGTTATAGTGGTTCTCAACCTTTTTAGGCCGCGACCCCCCAAATAATCAAATTTTAACTGGGAACCCCCCAACCTGACGAGCACTAAGAGTTGAGGCATTGCATTTTGTATAGTGAAGAGCATATTGGATGAGCCTAAAGACAGTTGTTTACTAACCAAAGAGAGTTTTTCCATTTTAGAGATGCACATGGTTAGCCTGACACTCAGCCTGAATTGACATTTTGTTTCACTCCAATAGGCCTATTCAGTCTGAACTTGCTCTCCAAGGCGATTTCTGGGATGGGCGTTGCCAAAGAGGCAGTCTTCTGCGATTGGTTCACCGTCTGACCAACACAACAGTAGCAAAGCAGATGACATAGCGTTGTTATGTGGTTGGCTAGTGGGGGTCCGCATCAGTGTGCCGACGGGCCGGTATTCCGACACTAAAACTAACCCTAACTCTACCCCGAACCCTAAACTTAACCTCAGTAACCGTGACGAGTAACTAACCTGCCGACGCTAGTCGGAACAGCGGCCCGTCGGTATAGTGAGCGGACCCCGGCTACTAGTGGCTAGCATGTTGCTTGCTACTTGCTAACCAAAGAAACAGGCAGAATAGGAGCACTACGAACTAGGAATCAAACACAACATAACATGCCTGCTACTGGTGTTTCATAGCGAGATCGATACGATCGCATATTACTGCGACGCGATGTGCGGTACGTTTACTTGGAAACGCACATGAGTTCTGGGAAAGCCCCACCCACGCTGATCACAAGACGCTGATTCACGACGCTGATTCGCCGTACGGATTTTCGAACGAGGAAAGCCTCTTCAATGACAGCAATTCTAGACCCCTGAATCGCCAAAATAAAAATTTAAAGGGGTGTGGCTAGCAATTCATGGTCTGGAACTAGGCTAACAAGTGCTTGCAATGGATTCAGAATCATGAAGAACCCCTATTTTGACCCCCCCCCCCTTTTTTTATATGGGACAGTGAATATTTTTATTTTTATTTAACCTTTATTTAACCAGATAAAAACATATTGAGACATGATCTCTTTTTCGAGTGTGACCTGGCCAAGAGGCAGAAATAAAAAATGACACAATCCTTGCTTACATACAAGACATCACAACAAAAAATAGAACATCCATGATACACAAACAGATACCTAAGAAATACAAAAATAAAAAATGTATACTAAATAATAAGCAATTCACAGGTAGCAGTACACGGCACGCACAGTGTGCCCAATGTACCCAAAGGAAGAGATCAACAGAGCAAATTAATTACAGGTCTGAACAAGTGCAAGCGTTTGTAGATCTATCAAGAGTGATTCTCTTAAAACTTCTCAAGGGAATTAACACAGCCAATTTGAGTCTGGACTGAAGGTCATTCCATGACCAGGGGCCAAAAAAGGAGAGGCTTTTTGCCTCCCTCAGATGTAAATGCAGGTACTACACAGCGTAACCAGGCATTTGATCTGAGATTTAGCCCATTCTTGACCAGTACAAATTTGGAGGAAATGTAAAAAGGAAGCTCCCCAAGTAACGCTTTGTATACAAAATTCAACCAATGTTGTAACCTGCGAGATGTCAATGAAGACCAATCAACTGCAGCATACAACATGCAGTGATGAGTCCTGAAAGGCGAATTTGTTATGAATCTCAGAGCTGCATGATAAAGGGGATCCAATTTGGCCAAAGTGGAGGCACAAGCAAACCTATAAATGGTGTCCCCATAATCCAGCTGGGACAAGAACAAACCATTTACCAATCGTTTGCGAAATATAAATGGCCATAACCTTTTTTCGCAATGTTTCCGGCAGAGCAACCTCTCATTCTGTGGACCTTAATGACCAAACTAATAGATAAAACAGAAATAAAAAATATGGCATGACATCACAGGTTCAAACCTATTCCTTGAGCTTTTGGGCCTGTGGATCTCTGACTATTTGTATCAATGTTTCGGGAGGTTTAGTGGTATTCTTTCATATAGGCATATTGACCTGTCTTTTTCTAATAAAAAGTGTTTGTTTAAGATAAGGCTGAAAATGACCACCTCAGAATGATATACATTTCCTGAATCCTTAGGGTCATGTCAGTATTCTAGTTGTTGTGTTTTGTGTCTCTGATGTTTCTTGATGCCACAGAACTAAAAGAAAATATATGGTTTAGACGGAAATTGTGGGAAAAATTGGGTTATTAAAGGCCCGCTTCACCTCTGGGACAACCAGATCTTATTTTATTGTTGTTTGGGACATGATCAACACAATCCTGAGTTTTCTTTTAAGATCTGGTTGTCCCAGAGGTGAAGTGGGCCTTTAAAGTTTTGAAGAGCTCCAGTGACCACTGTAATTATCATACATATTCACAAAAGGGCTTAAAGCTCAAGTGTCCCCTAAAAAAAAAAAAAAGAAAAAAAAAAATGCAATATGTCCTGAACATGATCCAATACCAAGATATGCATGAATGAAAATCCGCCTATAGAGGAAAATATCAAAATGTCCAAAAAACATATAAAGCTACTCCTATGGAAAGGCTATCATATTTAAATGTACTTATATTGACCCAAACAACAATTTAGTATACAGTAGGTAAGGTTTTGCTAACTCAGTGGTACCGATACCTCGTCTGGCCCAAGGAAGTACATTTTGAATATGGGACTTCTACTTGTTAAGTTATAACAGAGTATTTACATTGCAGTATAGGCTATTGATAGGCCTACTTTTACTTGAGTACTGGTGGAGAGGATCTTCTGCAATGCCAAGTGTGTGGAGAGTTCAGCTGGGAATACACACGCAACTCTGAGTGTTTGAAAAAAAATAAAGAAAGAAAAGGGGTATCAAATGGACCCAGGAGGGTACCATTGGGTACCACCACTCTGCAGGAGTTGCATTTGACAGTGTACTTGTCACTTTGTCTGGCTCATATGATGGGACACTTTGGCAGCCGGGGCTCCCAAATTGGGTCGGTGGTCATATGTCTTTGACATGTCCTTATTTAGAAAAGAGGGACCGTGTAAAAACAGGTCACTTGTCACCGGAGAGGGGTGGCTTTTGCTTTGCGGTGACACTTCCTATAGCCTACCTAACTGCTGCTATTACAATTTCAAGAACTTTCTTTTATCCCCCCCCCTCCCCTCCCACAGCAAACGCCTCATTTTGCTCTCTGGAGTTCTAAATCATATTTCATTCTTGTACAATTAACACCATGCCTGGAGTGTATGTATTCTTGAGGCTTGCGGGAAGCAAACAGGAATGGATAGGCCTGTGGCAGTGGCACTGCATTGCTAGCATGCCATTCCCCAGCGACATGAAAAGCCCTCAGGCTCTCATCTTTTCCATGTAACAGATAATGCCACTAGCAGCTTGGCCCATACGTCAGTGGCAGTGGGAGTGGGACACAGCCAGTGCAGCGTTCCTAAAGTTGTCCAGACGATGGCGCTATTTCCACGTTTGTTTTAAACACCATGGGGTTGTTTTGGCACAGAATATAATATTGTCTAGTCTCCTTCCTCCCCAGCGCTAACCAGAAAAGCCCCAGAGAACACAAATATTTATTTTAGTTGATGTTATATTACATCTACATGTATTTAACACATTTTGGGCCAAATACAGTGTATAGGCTAGAATTCTTTCAAATGACACACATTACACATTGCTGCAAAAAAACACTCATTTTGGGGATAAACATAACATAAAATGTGCTCTTAAGAAATGACTAGGCAACAGAAGCAACGTATTTATAATGCAGTTTATTTTGTATAAAATCTATTTGGTAACTGCACAATTATAGACAATCTTACACAAATATACACAAGGAAAATAAAATACATCTTTCTGTAATGGATGAAAATGGCATTGATATACTGTTAGGCAGGTGACCGTAATGTCCTAGAAAGACTGTCGTAATATGAGAAAATATCCCTGAACATGATCTGTGTGTGTGTGTGAGAGAGAGAGTAAGAGTGTGTGTGTGTGTGTGCGCGCGTGTGTGTGTGTATGTGTGTTAGGGGATTAACGAAAAAGTCGACAAGTCGACTCAGTCGACTCCCACCAGAGAAAGTCGAAAGTTGAAAAAAAAAAAGACTTTCTATTGTGAAAATAGCAAATCTACATGCTCACAACGCCTCGCGATGGGAGGCGTTGTGAGCATATAGATCTGCTATTTGCACAATTTCTGCCTCTAATATTTGACAATTTGGCCCATGTTTAATTTGTAATTTTAGAGGTATTAAAAAGTCCTTAAATTGGCACTTTAGAAATGTGAAGATACCCTCTATTCACTTAAACTTTATGTTGGTTTGTTTACTGTTGAGTGAGAAAACAATGTTTCACATTAAGTTAATCATCTGGGGACCCCCACAAGCAAATAATTTAGGGTGTCGTGTGTGATGTGATGACGTCATGAAATGATAGTCGACTTCAACTCAACTTTTTACTGAGTCGAGTCGACTTGCAAAAATCACAAGTCGTTACATAGATAGATAGATAGATACCTTTATTATCCCAAGGGGGAAATTCAGTAATGCCCTAGTGTGTGTGTGTGTGTGTGTGTGTGTGTGTGTGTGTGTGTGTGTGTGTGTGTGTGTGTGTGTGTGAGAGAGAGAGATAGAAAGAAAGAGAGAGCAGTTTTTGGGGCCTTGACATTATATAGGCACTTTTACAGTCTGTAAAAATTAGACGGCAATATTTCGGCCAAAACAAGATGCCAGGTGGATGTGACTGTACTGTAGGCCTACTGTACATTCACAATGACCAGCTGTAAAATAAGTAACTAAATCAACATCAAGAGAAATAAGTGGTTATGATCCAGGTCAAGCAGAAGAGACAACAAATACAGCTTATTGCCTGCATTTCAACCAGCAGAAAATAAATAAAATACGAAAATCGTTGAAGCCTGAGTCGTGCAGGTGCTAGGGCATTCACCAAATATTCGAATATTCGAATATCAAAGTCACTATTCGACGTTGTTCACCGAAGTCGAATATTCGCTTTTTCTTTTTTTTGTCAATGCCCCTGATGGATGAATTTGTTGATGCTCTATACCAGGGGTTCTCAAACCTTTTTAGGTTGTGACACCCAAAATAAACACATTTGAACTGGGGACCCCCATCCTGACAAGCACTTGGAATTGTAGGTATTACATTTAATGTGACTCGGTTCCACAGATAAATATTGTGAAAATAGCCGATCTACATACTCACAATGCGAGGCGTTGTGAGCATGTAGATCACAATGTTCGCCTCTTGCTTGCTTAATATTTGACAGTTTGGACAGTCCTGTCGAATATTCGACTATTCAAATACTTTGAGGTTGAATAATTCGAATACTAAAAATCACTGTTCGTGAATGCCCTGGCGGGTGCGACACATTGTGAGCTTATAAATCAGCAGATGCTATTCGAGGTCAACTGGAATCCGTTTTTGTTGACTGTCATAAACTATGTTTACACTTTATTTTTATTATTATTATTAATTACTGGGAATAGGCCAGCGGTCAATTTCAAGCCTCGTTATCAAAGCTACAGTAAACGGTGTAAAATATTAAAATAAATTACAGCCTTGAGCAATAGCGGTCATTTTACATGTTTATACAAATAATTTATATTTTTCACAGAAATCGCCTCGTCCTTGCACCTGGCTATGACTGATGCCCAAAAAAAGGCCAATATTTGATGTGCTTACAATTCGGAGTAAAAAACAATAAAATAAAAAATAAAAACAGAATAAATAAATGTATATTATGTACAACAGATATCTTGAAGGGTGAGAGGCACTTTGATGACCGGTGTCCTAACCTTTGTTCTGGATCATGGCCCACTTGAAGATCTCAAAGACCACACTCGGATCAATAGAACCAATTGTGTCATACTTTAAGATCCTATTTTCTACTTTTTTTCCCCCAAGATTTTAAAGGTAAAATAATATCTTTTTAAAACCTTTATCATAATTATTATTCTTTTTTTTTTTTTTTTGCTAATTATTTGGGGCCCACTTTGCAATATCCTCACAACAACCAACAGGTTATGAATCGCTGCCCCTACTGGTAGTATATTGTTACTGCCAGGCAGAAACCTCATCTCCATAAATTGACCTTTTGTGTTTTTCTCGTAAATGAATGACCTACTTGATCATACTACAGCGTCACAAAAAAAGCATCGAAGGTTGCAGATCTGCAGGCCCCGAAACGTGGCGCAAAGCGGTACACTTTGAGCTTGTAGATCTGCAATTTTTGAATTTGAATCCAGAAAAGTAAGGGTTTTGGACAAATGAAGATTCCACCGGACAGAGATGATATGTGTATACGACATTAAAGAGGTGGTGCCATGATTTCCCCCCCTCTAAAACATGATTATCAGGTATTATGATTATACTAGGAGGAAGATTTTTTTCCAAAAAAGTATACAGAAAGAGTTAGAATTGGGTTTTTATGTGGACACACCCCCAGTTCATTACGTATGCATGGATGGCATGGTGGGTGGTGACCCAGCTGATATAGCCACACCCCACAGTGTTGGGTGAATGGTAAATAGGGGAGGAGTTGATTCTGTGATGTCATCTTATCTGTGTTTTTTTACTGACACTTTTCACCACAAGGTGGCAGCCTCCAAGAGAAAACAAACAAATACTAAGAGAATAATCATTTCTAAAAGAAAAACACATAAGGGGGTCTAATGAAGTACTTTCAACCTCCTAGACACATGAAAAACAGAAAAAGTACAAAACTATGGCACCACCTCTTTAAGTTAGTCTTGTTGCAGGGTGCGCTGGGTTGCTCTATAGTAATACATTAATTTTACTGTATTTTAATACCACACAGGGCAGAACTCCTCTGCTAGTTTTAGACATAGACTATATTCACCTGGCGGCCATGTTTGAAGTTTGCATTGAAAACTGTAGGCCTACCTACATAAGCTGCGTCTCAAGTCCTTAAATTAGATCCTATTTCCTATACTTCTTTCCTATTTCCTTGTATGTTCCCACCCATTGACAATAAATAGGAGACAGGAAATAGGAACTAGGAAATATAATTTGATTTAAGGACTTGAGACACAGCAACTAGGGTGGCATTTCATTCATTGACTTAATGGCAAGATGGCTGCCGTGTGAATATGGTCAATGGAGTCTGCTGACAATTTATGTGGCCACACTGCCTAGAAAACAACTTGCATTCCCACACCTAAACTCTCACACACATGGATGAGCCATCGTCACCCCCATGTTAAGACATGCATTCCCATTCAAATGAGAGGTCATGCACTGCAGCCGTTTGTCAGTTTCCTCCTCTGTAACAGCCGTTTATATTTGTTGATGACATGTATTTATATTCTATGCTTTGTTGATGAATTGAATACAAGGGACCACAATGGAAACAAGTCTTTGTTTTATCCTTTTAGCCTTAAACGTTTCACTGTACTGTGCTCCGTGCTGTTTAAATCTTTTGAACTAATACAGTATTCAGTCAAGTACAGTAGCAGCATTCACAATAGCAAATGACTTATCAGCCCCTCAACGGTCACTTCACTATAAAGCCACCTGGACGGAGATGGAGATCTTAAAGTTCAGGAATCCTTAAGGGGATTCCGAGGTTAACCACTTTAAGCTAGGCTATACATTGACTATTTGGAGATCTACGTCTAAAGAAAACAAATAGGTTTGGATGGTGAGTAAGACTAGCATGACAAAGCTTTGTGTGTTGAATACTTTACGCATCATAGATCGCTCCGATCATCTCTCGACTTGTCATTTATCTTCCTCATTCTCTCTCTCGCTCTCAATGAGTGATGAATGAACACAATGAGAATGTCATATATGACATACTTTTCAAACATTGATTGCGGTAAAGACATGAGTCCATTAATTATTATACCAGGTGCGTCCCATGCAACACGGTCAAAAATGTTCCTGAGTGTAGCCTATCACTTAGCTATAAATGACGTGTGTAGGTGTGTGTGTGTGTGTGTGTGTGAGAGAGAGTTTACATGGCTGCCATGTTGGATACGGCAAAAGCAGAGGAAGTAGCACAGATCAATATGAGCCAGGTGCTCTGAGTCTCTGATTGGACAGATCGATATGAGCCAGGTGCTCCGAGTCTTTGATTGGACAGTTCGATATGAGCCAGGTGCTCCAAAGTCTTTGATTGGACAGATTGATATGAGCCAGGTGCTCCGAGTCTTTGATTGGACAGATTGATATGAGCCAGGTGCTCCGAGTCTGTGATTGGATAGCGGTGTGGTATTGAGTTCAGCGGCCATTATACATTAAAAAAAAATCCCACCTAGTGTGAAGTGAGCGGTGCTATTTATGAGTTAATTTCTGCGTCCTGTGAAACTTGGCCAGAGAATTTCTCCTTTTCAAGCCCAATTTAAAAAAATAATTAGTGAAAGCTTTATATTCAAATGGGACCACATGGATTGAGATGCACTGCCGAACTACAGTAAGATCAGATTCATCTGGTGGAATACATCTGCATTAAAGAACAGAACAGAATTTGAGGTTAAATGCAAAACACATTTAAATCACTTCCCTGCGTGAAGTTGCCATTATTAAATAAGTGTGGATACATGTTAGTTTGTCTTTGGGTGCAAGAGAGAGGGAGCGTTTCCACTCTGAAGCACCTGAAAAGTGGCTCATTTTCTGGGGTTTACATTTACCTATTTTGTGTGAGAGTCGAGACAAGCAATTTATTTTCTAGAGTCCTACCGATGTATTGGTCTGGTCAATAATATGTAACAGACATTATTTGACTATTTTTGTATGACATGTCCCAGATTTCTAACCACTTTCAACTTGGCACCGCTATTTTCTAAAATTCTAAGTGATCTACTTGTAAGCACATTTTGTTTGCTTGTTCATTGTAGAATTAAAGTTGAATGTTCTTTTTTTTAAGTTGAATGTAGGTCTACTTAATAAATAGCTATCACATAGTTCTTTTTTATTGTTTTGATTTGCTTGCTTATAAGTTAAACGGTCTCAAATATAAATATACAAATTGATAAGAACATTTTGCACTTTGACAACATTTTTCAATGTTGGTAGCTGAGCTTGATCAGCTATTTTCAAATAGCCGATGTATACCTATAGGGTTACAGAGGTTAAACTGATGTCGATGCTATAGTCACTGAGTTTTCTGGGGACCCCCTGGAACCCCCTCAAGGGGTCCACAGACCACTTTTTGAGAACTACTTATCTAGGCTCATGACATCTCAATGGTGGGCTGTAATTTGCCAATCCCTAGCTTTGTTCCATAAAAATAATAAAACACCACAACTACACTAAAGCCCCATTTTCACTTCGTCGCATGCTGAACATAGCCGATCTACAAGTCCACAATGCACTGTGGATGCAACAAGTTGTCGGCTTGAAGATCCACTATACATTCGGCTCGCGGCGTGATCACGTGACAAAGCATAAAAGTTCGCATAAGAAAATTCCCATAGGGACATACGTAAATATGTATCAGTAATATACACGATATGTACAGTCATAGTGTTCATCACACAGGGGAGAAACAGCAACTTGTAGAGTATGAAGGCCCTGACACAGAGGTGTCATTTAAGAAAAGAATAAATTAAATAAATAAGCCCCACATTTCCAAAATAGTGAAAATAGTAGATATACATGTTCACAACGTGTCACAATGCATTGCGTTGTGAACTTGTAGATCCACTATGCATCCCATGTCTATAAGGCATTATAAACATACTTATAATGCATTATAATCTAATGCATTATACGGTCATTATAAGTGGAAATCTGTTGCTTTAACAGAATATAGAGACAAATATACTGTAATAATTGACCTTATAAGTCGTAGAAGGCTTTATAATGTGATTATTGTTATAAAGCATTATGAGCATTGAGTTCTCATAACTATAATTATACAGTGCTATAAGCAGATTATAATACATTACAATAAGGCATCATAGACATATAGGATGCATAGCAAGTGTTACTGGACTGGACTTCATGGACACAGAGGACTGGAGCATCATGGAACAGTGAAGCTTAAAGGAGGTGTAAGTAATGTATATATGTTTTAATAAGTGTAAAATAGCTCTATATTGTGATAGTAATCATTCTATAGACCAGGGGTGCCCAAAAGGTAGATCGTGATCTACCAGTAGATCACAAAGGCTGTGCAAGTAGACCACAAGACATGCCCTTAAAAAATATAATTAAAATATTTAAAATATATATATATATATATATATATATATATATATATATATATATATATATAAACAAAAATCACAAACGCCCTCTTTTTGGCATCTGTCACTTGAATTAAGTTGACTTGATAGATCAAGAAATCAAGACATACACTCTATACTGTAGCAATGATTACTATCACAATAAAGAGCTTTATAAAAAGAAAGAAAAAAAAATCTAACTTACACCAACTTAAAATTAGGGTATGTCACACGATAGTGCCGAAGGTAAAGGATTTTCTGCAAGCAACATCATGGTACTGCAGACTACAAATTAGGCTTAACCTCAACAGCAGGGAGTTAAGAATTGAATTGTAAAGTAAATCTGTGTTCAGTTGTACAGTGAATGTGTTGTACCTGAGGAAGAGGAGGAGGAGGAAGGTGGGCACGTCAGTACAGCTGAGAGAGGAAGAATCTGATGCTGTAAAGCTTTAGAATAGATTTACACTGTACTCTTCAGTCCCATGCAATGCACAATCGGAGCACTAGGAGGCAGTGCAGGTAAACCATCACTCAAAGTAACTGCCTATACTGCTGAGTTTGCATATGCTGTCACAAATTCATCATTTAAACCCACTACTAGACACAGTAAACTGGACATGAGTTGGCTCTGTAACTGGGACCTCTTTTTTCTGTCTATAACAAATCTTTTTGGCAAAAATTGCCAATCTATAGATCTGCTATTTTTGGCTAATGTTCCCCCCAGAATATGCTGGGGTTCAAGTGGTAATAGACGTGCGCGCGCGCGCACACACACACACACACACACACACACACACACACACACACACACACACACACACACACACACACACACACACACACACACACACACACACACACACACACACACACACACACACACACACACACACACACACACACACACACACACAGCTGTCGGGTGGAAATCTCATTATGTACAAAACTGTTACTTTCACGATTCAAATTCCAAAATAGCAAGAACAGCAGATCTACAAGCTCAACACACGTCACAATGCGACATGTTTTTGAGCATGTAGATTGGCTATTTTTTGCTAATTTTGTGTGACACTGTTGTAGGATGAAGAAGTAGGGCATTAATTTATGAAAGAAAAAAAGACATGAACACACAGATGAGTGGTTTCTGGCCGACAGCATTGAAAAGCAACACCAGCGAAACTGAAGTGACAAGGCATTTGTGGGGAATCGTAGTGCATTGTGGGTGTTGTAGGCAGAGTCACATCCAAACAACAAGCTGGACGAAAAAATAAAAAATAAAAAAATAAAATTCCATAATCCCTCGACTCTCGAGTTCCGTCGTCAACACAAAATCAGGTCCAACTCTTCAGGTCCTTTTGGTCGAAGACGATCTGATTGGCCAGGTAGATGGCGACAGCGCCGAAGAAGGCGGAGCAGGCGATGTAGGCGGTGACGGACTGGGCGAACTGCACGATCATGCCCATGAAGAGCGTGGGGAACACCTGAGAGAGGAGGAACGTGCTGTCCAGGATGGCGAAGTCCAGGCCCACGCCGCGTGGCTCAAAGCCCGCCTCCGGCACGTCGTCATCATCCTCGCCCCCGGGCGACGCCCCCGCAGCGGGGGGGTAGTGCTCCGAACTGTCCGGGCCGTAGTAGGCGTGGCCGTTGGCACCTGCCAGCTTGTGGTTCAGCGCGCCCTCCTCCACCGCCGGAGTCAGCAGCAGCATGGAGTCTCTCTTGGCGGGCAGACCGTTTTTATGTTTGCTTTTGCTTTTCCTTTTTGGCATATACACCTGGAAATATGGATATGAACAGGTTTGTTAGCACAGTGTGGACGAGGACCTGTCGTGGTTATGGATTATTAGCTGATGATTAATTGTCATACAAATACTCCAGATTAATGGTTTCACTGTGAACTTGGCTTTGAACATTGGAACACATAAAACTAAAAATACATTTCTGTTTGCGATTCAGGCTTTGCAAATAAAAATGTGCACAAGGCACATAACGACAAATAACTTAAATATACAAAGAAATGACCGACAATGAGTGGTACCAGCGCAACGTTGTGAGCTTGTAGAGCCTGGTCCGCGGCCAAATACATGTAATTGTGGGGGTCCTTGACATGAAAAGGTTTGAGAACCACTGATTTAGAAGAAGGATTTAGAAGACATAGAATCGTTGTGATTATGGATTACTAGTTGATGATTAATTGTCATACAAATACTCCCGATTAATGCTTTCACTGTGGACTTGGCTTTGAACATTATGGAACACATCAAATTCAAAATACATTTCTGTTTGCGATTCAGGCTTTGCAAATAAAAATTTGCACGAGGCACATAACGACAAATAACTTAAATATACAAAGAAATGACTGACAATGAGTGGTACAAGCAGCACATTGTGAGCTTGTAGATCTGGTATTTTAACTATATTTAAAATAGGGCTTAAGCGGTTGATTAATAATATATTTTTGTCATTTCGGGGGCCGAAGACTGCCTTCCTAAAAATGTAGAGGAGTCAAAAGTACAATATTTCTATTTGAAATGCAGCAGAGTGAAAGTACAGTACTCAAGTAAATGCGTTAGCTACTCGGCTTCAGACACATACTGTATGTGTGACCGTACATGGATGAAGCATGAAGCTTGATGCCTTGATGTATGCCTCCCTTCACACCGGTGTCACGGGCCAAACATACATGATGTACCAGATTATAGATCTGCTATTTCAGTAGGACAACAATCGCAGTGTGACGGCTGTATGAGTTAACCACTTGAAACCTAGACGTAGCTGACCCGATTCCCAAGAGCTCTGTACTAAATATCTCTGCTGATCCACAAGCGTACGTATATGTTCCCGACTCGCTGTGAGCTTGTAGATCGCTATTTCTGTTGAATGTTCACCCCCCCAGAGTAGAGTAGGGTTCAAGTTAGGGCTGTCACGATCATGACATTTTACATGACGATTAATTGTCACTCAAATAATAGAGATTAACGATTTAATTGTGTTTTTGTCGTTGACAATTACATTTCTGTTTTAGGCTTTGAAGTTGCACATGGTAGATATGACACATAACCTAAAAACATACAAAGAAACTACTGACATATTTGACAACGTTATACTTAAAGAAGAACAATGATAGTGGAAATAGAAATAAATTGGCCCGAGGCCAGATCTAATTGCCGACCCCTGCTATAAGGGCTTCCCTCCTCCCCTGACCTCTTTCTCCTTGTGGTAGTGGCAGGTGAGCGTGTAGGGCAGGGTCTGCAGCGTGGCGTAGGCGTAGCCTGTCAGGGCGGACATGAGCGTGACCAGCACCACGCTCTTGGAGAGGCAGATGACCAGCGCCGAGGCCGTGAAGCTGACCATGCTGCTCAGGTAGACCCGGCGCGAGCCGAAGCGCCCCACCAGGCGGCTCATGGCCAGGGAGAAGAAGGTTGAGGTAGCACACTGCAGGAACAGGCCCAGGCTGCCCATACGGATACCTGCAACATATAACATGATAGGATAAGTCAAGGGTCTTCAACAGGGGGTCCAGGAGCCCCAGGGGGTCCTCAGAGTTACTACAGGGGGTCCTCCAAATCTTTGCGTGATAGAGAACATTTTATATTAACCACCTGAACCCTAGCATCCATATTCTGAGAACTGTAGCCAAAAATAGCAGATCTACAAGGTCACAACGCCTGTTTTCGGGAAAGAGGTTTGGTGTAGAGGGGAAAAAGAGCAGAACAAGTACAGAGTGAAATTAACTCATCCAGTGCCAAAACCGAACATGTTCGGTTTTTTAAAACGTATTACATATGCCAAAACCGAACATGTTCGGTTTTTGAAAAAAGAAAAAAAAAAAAATTGAAAAAAATTGAAAAAACATTTTTTTTTATTTTTTTTTTGGACCCCATCAAATCTAGTGAACATGATTTCAATCGCGATTTTGCATGTTCCACCCCCATACAACCCAATCTAACATACAGGGCAGCCATGTTTGTTTACATAACATGTAAAACATAATGGCGATTATCTCAAGAATGCCTGAACGGATTTCCAATCGGATTTTTTTGTTTGAAAGCTGTGAACAAACTGCACAAATCCACTCCAATGCAATCCAGGATTGCATTGGATTTTTTAGAGCTCATTCTTCTCTGTTTTTTTCCCATGCATGAGGTGTGCAAGGTTTAATCATGGCTAAGTTCACAAAAATAAGGCTTCTAAAATGCTTGGTAGCCAATAGCTAACTTCAAGCTAACTTCATCCTCTTCCTGTACATGCACAAAGGAAAGTGTTCAGGCAAGTCATGGCTGCAGGGCTTCTGCATATACCAGCATATCTCTATGGGATTTTCTATGGCACCTGGGGCGCCCTCTAGTGGTGAACGGGTGGCACTTAAGTATTGACGGTTCAAATGGTTAAATGAGTGCAGCGTTGTGAGCTTGTATATCTGCTATTTTTCAATAGCTAAAGTATAAAATAATTAAGGCCCCTCCACCTTGGGCCCTGGTAACTCAGTCCCACTTTTCCCCTCCCTTGTGACGCCCGTGGTAACCAGGGCTCTCTGTTCGTGTTTTCCATCTACACCAAATGTCTTTGTGAAAACACCCTACTGTACTGTATATCTACAAGCTCGAAGGCCGGCTATTTTAGACGAATGTTTGGCCCAAGAATAGGGACGCTAGGGTTCATGTGGTTAACCTAAAAACACTGCTGTTTGCTCAGAGCCATATGTTTGGACGCTGCTCACCAGGCGTGGCACTGTGGCCAGACGGTCGCGTTTGGCCCGGACTGTACCGACCGAGGCCCTCGGAGGAAAGCCTTGACCCACATGAAGCCCAGATGAGTCATCATAACATGACATATTCACACTGTATACTGATCTGGTGTGTGTCTGGCCACCAAGCATCTGCACGACGTCTCATCCACCTCACAGAGCAGTGTCAATTTCGTCTACCAAAAATATGGCGGAAATCTTTCGTTGACTACCTTTTTTTTTCACTGACGAAAACTAAACTATGATGACTAAAACTAAGGCTAAATATATTGACAATTTTGTCAACAAACAAAAACTAAACTAAACTAAAACTGAACTGAGATCCAGACGAACTAAAAGACAAGTCATTTTATATTTGGTTGTGCTTGTGTGTTGCGCTCTGAAAATAGTAGAACTAGCTTGTAGATCGGCTATTTTCAGCATGCAAATAACTGTAAAATCGGGCATTACGACGCCATCAAAAATACACAATATCAACTAAATCAACTATCAACTAAAACTTAACTAAAACTACATGTATTCAAAAGAGTATGACTGGAACTAAAGTCAAAACACTGGTACAGAGTTCAATGGCCCCAACTCCTCAAGTGTGAGATATTAGTTCTTCATTTATACTAAGTTTGTTCTGTTGACTTATTCCGTCTCGTTCTCACACAAAATCCCTTTAATCTAAACAAAAGCCCCATGGGAGGTCAGCCACAGAACTGGACACCTGTATTTGTATCATTTTGCCGCTATCAGCCCCAAATATCAGAGCCTGGTTATTGTGAGCATAATGGGTCAGGGGTTCAATGGCGGGCCAGTTAATCTCTCATGTGAAAAGGAGGATGGGGATCGTGTTACAGTTTGAAAGCAGAGCTACTCTGCCCACTTTGCAAACATTACCGGAGCCCATGAATGGTGGAAAGTATCTAAGGATTATGCACCTTTTTTGAAGTATGTTTTGCTTTACTGTATTTCCCAATTTTCAATACTTTTACTTCTACTCCACCACATCTCAGAGGCTACATCTCCACTACATTTATTTGAAAACTTTAGTTAGTACTTACTTTGGAGATTTATCTGATTATACACCGTTGTGATGCGACAAGTTGTGAGCTTGTAGATATTTAAAAACTATTTTAACACATATTGAACTTGTGAAATGTGGCATTCTGCATAATGAGTTTTTTTTTACTTTTGGTACTTTAACACTTTAACACTGGGAAAACACACATTCTTCCCCTTACAGTATGTCTATTAGTAGAAATGTAACTAATGCATATTACCTTATATGTCTATTTATAGAAATGTAACTAATGGATATTACTATGGATGGATAGTGGATACCGCAACATTCAAATCATCGTTGTCGGGTGAAAACCTTGTATCTCCAAAACCGTTCGTTTTGCATTATCATTTTAAAAATGATTTAAATTAGTGAAAACAGCCGATCTACTTGTGGGTTGGCTGTTTTCACTACTTTTGTGCGATGGCCTTGTATGATGAAGCAGGGCTTTGCGAAAAAATTTACAAAATTGAATCTTGGAGATACAAGGTTTTTTTGCAGTGCGAGATTAACCACACAAACCCTGGCATCTCTATTCTGGTAGCGAATGTTTTCTAAAGATGTTGAGCTTGAGACACAAAAAGGATTTTTAGTTTTATAGTCTCTCAAAATCACTTACAAATCACGTAAAGCCTTTCTTTTTATTTCAATTACAGCAGTTTCTTTCTTTGGAGATTTCTGAAAATCCATTGAAAAAAGTAACTTTTTCGGTATTCTTTTATTCAACGAGGAACACAAACAAACCAACCATCAAATGGGATATTTTAACAAACGGGTCCGCGACCCATGGCTTGGAACACCTGTTCTGTAGCAGGAGGCTGTGAGTGTGATGGCGTAATGACAGTGTAATAAGATTAAGCAGCCCTGTCTACCTGACCTGAATGAACATGCTCTTTGTGTACGGATGCCTTGACATTCATTCTTTGTGAGTGTGACATTCCTCGAGGTTGGGGGAGAGAGAGGGAGAGGGAGAGGGAGAGGGAGAGGGAGAGGGAGAGGGAGGGAGAGAGAGAGAGGGAGGGAGGGAGGGAGAGAGAGGGAGAGTGGGATGTGGTAACAGAGGAAGGGAGGGAAAAGCAGAGGACAGGGTGAAGACGCAGAGGAAAGGGTGAAGAGAGAGAGAACAGAATGAGAGGGAAAGGGAGAGAGAAAACCGAATGAAAGGAGGGTAAAGAATGTGGGTTAAAGAAAGCAAAAGCGAGAAAAAACAGGAGGCCAGAGGCAGAGGGAACCAGCCTCAAGCCTGTTCTCAACCTGTGTTCTCAACCAAATTATTTTGAGGGGTCCCCAGATGATTAACTTAATGTACAACATTGTTTTCTCACTCAAAAGTAAACAAACCCTATATAAAAAAAAGTGTATAGAGGGCATCTGCACATTTCTAAAGTGACAATTTAAGGACTTTTTAATACCTCTAAAATGACAAATTAAACATTGGCAACATTTTCAAATAGTAGAGGCAGAAATTGTGAAAATAGCAGATCTACATGCAACGCCTCACGTTGCGAGGCGTTGTGAGCATGTAGATCTGCTATTTTCGCAACAGAACCATGTTATAAAAAATGTAATGTCTCAACTCATAGTGCTCGTCAGGTTGGGGGGGTCCCCAGTTGAAATATGATTATTTTGGGGGTCGCGGCCTGAAAAGGTTGAGAACCACTGTCCTAGAGCAGCGTTTTTCGAACCTTCTCATGTCAAGGACCCCCAGATTAATAAGTATTTGACTGCGGACCGGGTACGAGTCCCCCTGGAACACCCATATAGGAACCCTTGGGGGACCCCACTTTGAGGACCACTTTCATAGACCGCCATTTACTGATACATTTGAGCCGTTATTAGCCAAAAAAGGACAAAATTGATTAGAAAAACTTGGTTTCACGCATTAAAATTAACTTTTTATTTAACCTATTACGGGCAATTAAAAGAAAATAGCCTAACATCACCTATTTTTGAAACATTTCAAAAACCTTTAAACATGCTCACTTATAGAGGAAAGCAAATCAACTGCATTGTTGAAGATACAGAAAAAAGTGAAATAATGGACGATATATTTACAATTTAAGCATTTAACAGACGCTCTTGTCCAGAATGACTACAATATGCAAGGTAAACAAACACATGCATAGACTGCAGAGATAGTGTAGTAGCCTCATTAGACTGGGTGCCTCAATATCACAGGTAAAACAAGAAACTAGCATCAGTCCAGTAGATTTTAAAGGATGTTAGGGATTTACACTCCTTTAACTGTTCTGCTGCTGTTGACGGCGCTCACCGTCATTGAAAGGGTTAATACCATGGCGCCGTTGACGGTGAGGACTGTGAATCTTACTGTATATACAGTAAAGATATTATTACTTACTTAATGTCGCTCCGGTCCCGCCTGCATCGGTAATGTCGGCGATTTGTTTACAACGCACGTTGGGCGTGCACGCGAAGTGAAGCTCCTCAATGTTAAGTCAATGGAGAGGCCCATAAAGAAACTTCATTTAAACAAAATAGCCATTTTGAGACATTTTGCAGCAGATCTAAATGTAAACAAGGCACAAGGCAGGGCGCAGCCATCTTCCTCTTCTTGTCCCACACTGTCATGTGACTAGATGACGTAATCGTTGCCGTCAAGTGATAATCCAAAAAAACAAAAACAACCCCCTTCCAGCCCTTCAAAATAATAGCGGCGGCCTATGGAGGAAACTGCGTGGCACCGAGGCACCAAGCAACTTTCAGATTAAGAGGCACTAATTGTGTTAAGGACTTTGGTAAGGCGTTCCACATTTTGGTAGTATAGCAGAAGAACGAGTTTTACCCTTTGTTTGAGCTGACTCTGGGTTGAACGTGATCTGTGGCGCTGCCTCTGGTGTTGTAATTGTGGACATCTTTAACGTTTTCAAAGTATTTTGTCAGGTACATGGGTATCTTAGTGGTGTAGTGTATCTTGTACACCAGGCCCATTGCAAGATGCTGTACTCTGTCATCTACTCTGAGCCACCCCACTCTTAACTGGTGAGTAGCTATAGGTCTTGCCCAACGTGCATGCCCATCTAAATGACATTTTAAACGTGTTACATGGGCTTGCAACACAGTTGAAAATCTGAAAATAGTATAAACACAACGTTTGAAAGGTTAAGATAACAAGGGCAAGAAAGAGAGCGGTAGAGTAAAGATGGAGAGAGAGAGTGAAATAGAAAAAGACAACAAGAATTCAGTACTAAGGGCCTTTAACTTTAACTCCATTTCCCCAGATATCCCAGAGGTTCCGTTAACTCCGCTTCCCCACCTCCTGCTCTCTCTCCACAAACCTCCGTGATCAGATTATGTCAAATTAAAGTTGATGTAAGTGATATTTTTGGGTTCAAACAAAAGGTTTGCTGTATATTGTGATAGTAATCATTGCTTTAGTGTTTGTTCAGTAACAGGGGACTCCCTGCCTCTCCTCCCAACTCTTTAATAAACAGGAAATACATTTTCACCAATTTCATTCAATCAGGAAAGAACACGTTTATCAGATTCAATTTGATATTCTTGTTTTGTTTTGTTTCATCATTTCCAATTTCATCCTCCATCCTGTATGAGTTCTCTATGCTGATTGGATCAAATAATTATCCTCAACAGGAAAATGCATTTGCTTCCCGTCTACAGATTAAACGAGTGAAATTGTGATGACACAAAGAAAGAACAGACACAATTGGAACTGGAACACACTGGTACAATATTAAGCTGATAAATGGGTACTCTCTCCTGATTGGCTGACATTTTGCAAACTACCGGAAAATGTATGTTCTGTTTATTAAAGTCGGAGAGACCCTGTTACTGAACAAACTCTCCATATAGCAATGATTATTAGCACAATATAGTGCTTTAACCTTAACAAAAAAAAAACTTGTAAAACCCATTTCACTCTCTTTCCTCAGATATCCAGTATGTCCATGTTTCTTTAAAGCCAAGACCGAAAAATTACATTTTCTCCGGACATCCGGACCACATTCATTTCTGGCCAGATGAATCTATCAACCTTAAAAGACAACTCCACCCTTAATAACATCCAGGCTCATGTTCCTACTTATATTGATCCAAAAAGACTGTCCATTGGGTCTATTAGGCAGAAATGCCCCATGTTGTCCAGTTTGACCAGCAGAACCCAGCTGCCCTCATAGCTTAGAGTGGAGCCCATAAGCCTATCGCTTTTACGCTCTTTGTTGCTGTCAAAAGTGATTTGTGTTTTGCCACTCACCCCAAAACATGATTTACAAGACTGTGGCGGCTGGTGTGGGACAACCAAGGCATGGATGTGAATAAAAGTAGCAGAAGCGCTGCGTGGGTCCGTGAGTAATACAATAGGATGAAAAACAGGTGCTCTTTGGAGAGGGTATATAGATAAAGACAAAAAGATTCTAGTTCCATTCCATTGTAACCAAACCAAGTGCACTGATGAGGTGGGGAACTTAGAAAAAATCCAAGGCAACTCCGTTCAATTCAAAGTAGAAAAACACATTTATTTAGCTCATAGCAGCAATAAAAGAAACGACCAATGCGTTTCGCCCTCGTTTGGCCTTCATCAGGGTCCGGCGGACCCTGATGAAGGCCAAACGATGCGGCAGCTGTGCATTCCATTGTTTGGTTACAAAGGAATGGAACTAGAATCTTTTTGTCTTTAAGGCATGGATGTGTTAGTTATGACAACTAGTAACACATTCATGAAAAATAAATATCTTTTGACTGCAACAAATAGTGTAAAAGTGATAGACTTATGGGCTCCACTCTAAGCTATGAGGGCTGCTGGGTTCTTTTGGGATCAATATAAGTAGGAAAATGCATACACAATTATTATGTGCGTTATTTTTTATCAGATGTCCGGTACATTTTAATCATTCCAGACACTGTGACACTGTGTTAAAATCCTAGCACAACCTCTGGTCCGTAAACTTAGTCCGCCCTCTGCTCTCTCTCTTCGAGGGCCTCTGTGATCAAATTACGTCAAATTAAGTAAATTCTTCAAATGGAGGATCACTTGGCACTAGGCTGGCTGTATTGGATGTGGCACCAATGGCGTGAATCCCGCTGTGTTGGCTCAGTCCATGTGAAGTTCAGCCTATATTTAGACACACCACCACTGCTTCTTTTGCTCCTCATCATCACACAGGGCTATGCAGCCTTTCTACAGCAGGGGTCTTCAATGTTTCTCAGACCAAGGACCTTAGCTGAGAGTGAGAAGAAGCAGGTACCCCCAACTACATTGTACATAGCTTGAAAAACCCTTCGATGGATTCAATGGACAGGTGGTGTCATCTTGAGAGATTTTCTCAATTACTTTCAATGGAAACGCGATGCGAGGCATTGTGTGCTTGTAGGTCTGCTGTTTTCACTAGTTTAGTACATTGTATAGACAATAAATACAAAACGAACGGTTTTGGACATACAAGTTTTCCACCCGACAACGACGATATGCTATAAATATAACGTGCTGGGAGTGAAAATTATAATGTAGGGGTGCCTCGGATTAAAAACATATTTATGGGGTGCCCTCAGACAAAAAAATTGGGAACCCCTGAACTAGACTATACTAACAGTCTGTCTGAGGTCGGATGTCAGTGAAGCAGACAGAGGGACAGGCCTGGTGTCTGCCTGCAGAGTCCTGTGACCCAGGAATGTACAGGCATCCTGGCCAGCTGTGAGGCACAGCGCTGGACATGAAGACACAACATAATCGTCTCTGTCGGGTGGAAACGGAACAGAGGACAGCTTCCTTTGTCGACTTTCGGAAAATACTTTTTCAGGTGGGCCACCACATTTCAATCCGAACGGGAGAATTCTCTCTCCCGAGAGAATGTTTAAAGACCTCCGTTACTGAACAAACACTCTAGTCTGTAGCAATGATTACTATCAGAATATCGAGAGAACACTTATTTCAATGAAAGAAAATCTTTTTAGCTTGAGAACCAAAAGAGAAATTCTGTGTCTCGCTGGGGTCTAAACTAGTGGAAATAGCAGATCTTCAAGCAACACGTCGACATTGTGAGCTTGTAGAACTGCTATTTTCAGTACTTCTTAATTTTTGTTTTGTCTTTTTCTTTGGAAATTTGCATTTATGGCAAAATGCTTTCCATTTTTTAAAACCTTTTGAAATATTGTATATATATTTTTTTTAATGTAGGTAACAGAAACCGCGTCTTGACCCAGACCCAGTGTGTGGGAACCTTACCTTCATCGTATCTCTGTCTGTCGGCGCTCCCCGGCAAGGCGCTGGGAACGCCCTCGTAGAGCCCCTCCCCCACAAAGTCTGTGTAGAACAGCATGAAGGACATGACGGCCATCCAGCTGCAGAGCTGGGCCACGCACAGCTGCCGCATCACCCTGGGAACATGGCAGTAGCACCTGGAGAGACACACAGGAGATGGTCAGTTCACATTCCGGTTCTGCTTAGCAATTCTGGTTCTAAACCAGGGGTGTTCAACAGGGGGTCCTCAGAGTTACTCTACAGGGGGTCCTCCGATTCTTTGTGTGATAGAAACTTTCTTTTCTCCTTTTTTATATTAATCACTTGAACCCTAGCGTCCATGCGAGGCGTCCATGCTGCGAGGCGTTGTGAGATCAGCAGATCTTGTAGATCAGCAATTTTCTGGCAAAGAGGTTTGGTGTAGAGGGGAAAAAGGCCTACTAAGTAAGGAAAGATCAAGTTAATTAATTATTGGTTATTAAGTGGTTAAATATCTGAAAACACAAATCGACACAAATACAAAATACACTGATGATAGTGCTGTCAAACAATTAAACTATATGGAATCTCTCTCAGTATTGGCCTATATTTTGGTGTTCAACTGGAACCAAATGGACCCCTTTAGCGACAAGCTGCTGTCAGGCAGCTGAACTGCTGCCGTCGGGAGCTTGTCGGCAGCAGACGCTTTCCTCCAACGCGCCGTGTCGGGGAGAAATCAGTGCAGTGGAAAGACATCTTTAACCGTACCTGTAGATGGCTGGTGTCATGGACCAGCAGGTCCTCAGCAGACACAGCAGGGGTCCTGCCTTCAACAGCCTCAGCTTGCACTTCAGCAGGTAGCAGCAGGAGCGGGGGAGGGGCAGGGGCACGCCGCAGCGCCCCGCCCCCTCCAGGGAGCCCACCCCCACCAGGCCGCTAGACTCCAGGAGAGACCCCGAGCCCGAAACCCCAGACAAGCTGCCGCCGCCACACGACGGCTCCTCAGACACCTGCAGGGATTCAAGACAAATTATACAATAAAATAAAAATTAAATCTATTCAAAACCAAAAAAAAAGGTGGAAAAAGTAATCAAATGTTTTACTTAAGTATTGTTACATTGCAGTATCGATACTGCAATGTAACAATACTCTGTTAAAAGTAACAGTCCGGAATTAAAGATTTACTTTAGTAAAAGTACAAAGGTATTGGCATCAAAATGGACTTTAAGTACCAAAAGTAAAAGTGCAGTACTTAAAGGAGCTATAGTCAACCTTTTCTTGAAAAACGGATGCTAAAATAAAAATAATGTTTCGAAAATATTTTATAAAAAAATAAGCTTCACATATGTGTTTCTATTCAAAAATGACCACAAAAAGCGTAAAATAATGATAAAATAATCATTTTGGCCATTGTCAGACTTTGTTTACATTCTAGTCTATAGTCAGACTAGGATGTAAACAAAGTGTCGGCCCTACAATGAAAAGGTTGACTATAGCTCCTTTAAGTAAATGTACAAAATAAAAAGTCACAAGAGAAAAGTTGTCTACGCCGACCTCGATTCTCAATGACTTCCATCATACATTCTTGTACAACAGAAGCACCGAAGATGTGCAAAAACTTAGAGAGGACTGTCCACCTTTCCCCCCCTCCAACTTCCATCTTTGCCGTAGCGTAAATTAATCAAATACGTCGAAGCCTATCTAGCTCGCTGCTTAGCAAAAATCGGGAAATTCAAAAATATATTTTAAAGATGGTTTAAAATAGAACGTCAACAGCTTCCCGTGCGTGACTTTCGGGAGGGCGTAGTTACAGACTCTCTGTAGCTGTCTTGCTTGAGAGGCTAGCCAAGACCCAATGTGCAATTTGTGGAGCAGATCTGTTCCTGTTAGGCAGAGATAAGTTGTGCTCTGAAAACACTGGAGTTTTGTTTTAGGATCTAATTGTGATTAAGAATAGCTCATTTAAGTTGGGCTTTCTGTAATAAGCAATGGTAGTCCAAAGACTGGGAACGACGCACAAAAATAAATTTCACCCACTTCTTTACTTCTGTAAACCTGTGATGTGACAATAAAGCTGACTCTGAAAGACACGTTGTCTACTATGTGTATTATTCTACAGAATAAACTGTAAACTGTTCCCTATCCTTGTCATTTACTACCCTGATGAACTGAGATCTGTTACACCTTATCGCCGCATAATATTGGTGTTCTGTGTTCACGTACTCATGCCACAAATATCAGTTGAAATTCATGTGATTAGGATTAGGGTTTTAAAAAAAAGAAAAAATCATCAAATTGATTTGAATTAGGGTAATTACTAATTCTGGTACGGATCCCGCTCATTAGAGCCCTGCACGGGGCAAAAAGTCTACAGCCTGTTCCTCCTAAAACACTACATTTTATGTAAAATGAAAATTTTAATTAAGTTTTGAAACAATATATTCTTTTTACCAAAGAATGTAAATCGAAGTCGAAAATCGACTTTTCTGATAAATAAATCTGGATTTTACTTGTAGGCCAAATCGAACAGCCCTACCTTCAGGGTGAAAATATTGAAAATAGCAGACTTCCAAGCTCACAACGCTTCGCGCTGCGACACGTTGTGAGCTTGGAGGTCGGCTATTTTCCTTACTTGATACCACACTGAACCAAGCATAATCAAGTGAATACTGGAGATGTGGCGTAACAGCATGGATTTCTACAGAGAGAGGGCAATTATTTCAACATAAGATGCTTGGACAAGGCAATTCTCTTGAATGCTGCCTTCAGGTATGGCATGGAAAGAAGGAATTTGCATTTCACCATAGTAAAAACTGCATTCAAGGTCTGGAGAGAGGGCACTTTTTACAGACAGATAAAAGGACAGGGGCTCAAGCCCCCTTTGATGTCTATGTGTGCACGTGACTGAACAACCCTACCTTCATGGTGATGAGGACACTGGAGATGAAGATGAGGATGAGCATGGAGAAGAGGCACTCTGCCTGGCCGCCCAGGTAGACGGAGAGCAGCCCGCGCGACCAGTCCAGCGCGGGCAGCAGGTAGCCCACGCAGCCACCCAGGCTCACCATGAAGCTGAACATGGCGAAGGCCTGGCCACAGTCATCCTGATCGCGGTACAGGTCTGACAGCAGTGCCTCCAGCGGCGTGAAGCACACCTGGCCGCAGAAATCCAGCAGCCCCACCCCCAGGATGAGGAAGAACACCTAGGAGAAGACAACACTACTAGTAAGACACCTCAGGGTGCGCCATGTCTTGACCATCTGGCAAGTGATGTATATCGGACCAGTTATGCTGTGAGAGCCCAAACATGCTTACTCAGTTATTCGTTATGTGAAAGTCCTATGACGTCTATGACATCTGACATCATACATACGATCCCTTTTATGCCCATACATGGAGATCCCTGTCTGTGGAACCAGCCACACAGATATGGGCTGTCTTGACCATATATGGATTCTGTTAGTGTGGTATGTGACCTCCATATATGGGCATTCCCATATGAAGTCCTGTTAGATATGGGCTTAATATTGATGACATCAGGGATCTCCATGTACTGTATGGGCATTACATGTTGTCCTTTTGAAATAAGAGAAGACGACAGCCAGACCCATGGCCTCCCCCAAGTAACAAGAAATCTTGTGAAATAAAATGTTGTCAACCAATCATCAAGGACAATGATACACGAAAGAAGAAGAAGAAGACAATCTACAAGCTCACAATGCGTCGCATCGAGACGCATTGTGAGATGTAGATCTGCAGTTTTCAAATGGTTTGTATACATTTTATACATTTGAAGACATTTAAAATTGCAATAATATTCTTTTGTTTTTGTAAAGCCTATTTTTTTTCCTTTTTTTCCCAGTTATGTAAAATGTTTTATCAATTCAGTTTTTTCTGTTATTTCGTTAACTTCAATAACCCTGGCCTGGACAGAAAGGGACGTAAACAGCAGCTGCTTGCTGCAGGCATACGTACTGTACTGTACAGCACATACACACACCCTGCCACAGTTCTGTGTCCGCGGATCAGATCACAAGAGTGTCAGCAGCACAGCCAGGCTCATCAAAGGGCCTCTGGCTGGAGAAGATCAGTGCTTTGGCACGGCTGAGGGGACACTTTATACGGAACACCAGTCACCTTGCAGTCCTCAGTTCCTCCCTACAGCCCGCCAGTTGGTAGCATACATCAAAGACACTACAATATTAGAAGACTCCCCCTCGGTACACTATGAATCACTCAAGACACGTGTCTTCATGTTGTGTGTGTGCCCTGTAGGCCACTGGTTCTCAAACTTTTTAACTCATTGACTGTCCCAGCCGAGCAACCCAAAGATTTTGCTATGTCTTTCACTGCCTGCCTTCTCTTACTTTTTAACATGGGCGCTAGAGTTTCCATCGTGTGCGATCGGACATGGACTATGCATCGTGCGTGTGCGGGTATTTCATCAGCTTCGAAAATCCGTTGAAATTTAGAAAATCCGTCCAGCCGTTGTCTATTTGTCAGCCGTGTTGTTTACACAGAAAGCTAACGGCCGGAATAGAGGATGAACCATCCTGCTTCCGGTTTCGGCCAGCGTGATGTTAATGGTCTGTCACCCTAATGGGTCCGTGTTGAAACGATCGCGGAGGATTAGTTCCGGCCTATTTTAGTTTCGCTGCGATAAAATATATATTTTTAATTAAAGCTTATTAATGTCACAGAAACGGAAGTTCGGTAGACCAATCAGACTCAGAGGCAGTACTCCCTCTTTCCTAGAGGCACTGGGTAAACGTTTGTCTCCTCATGCCAATAAAGCTCCTTTGGATTAAATTTAAGTCCCGGAAAAGACACACTGTGATTGGCCAGTAGTCACTTTGAGTGTCAGTGTGCCTTTCACACTTCCGCCTATCCTTTTTTCTATGTCTATGGCTCTAACTGCAGTGTGGTGCGCGCCCCACCCCAGGCCAGGTAATGTGTGATGGTTGTACCTGCAGTGTGGTGCGCGCCCCGCCCCAGGCCAGGTAATGTGTGATGGTTGTACCTGCAGTGTGGTGCGCGCCCCACCCCAGGCCAGGTAATGTGTGATGGTTGTACCTGCAGTGTGGTGCGCGCCCCGCCCCAGGCCAGGCGGGCAGCCAGCACGTCGGCGTGGGGGATGATGATGAGCGCCAGCAGGACCCCCAGGGACAGCAGCCAGATGAAGGGGCGGCGCCGGCCGTAGCTGCTGTTACAGTGGTCACTGGCCGAGCCAATCAGAGGGATGAACAGGAGGCCCAGCACTGGCCCGATACCTGATTAAACAAGAGATTAAGATAATGTGTTGATATTGATCCCCGCAATGGGAAACTCAGTCGCCGAAAGGCAGCACAGCAGCTTAAGATACTGATGCAGCGGGACGGAGAAGTACTGTAAATAGACTTCAACACTCTGTGTGCCGTGTGCTCTGAGAATGCCTTTTGGTGTTGGCAGTGCCAGTCTGCCATGCATTTCTATGGTAAAGAGGAGCAAGAGCGCTCCGCTTCCCAGCAGCATCGCGCTTCAGTTCTGCCGAAACCCAGTGTTTTTTAGGTGCAGCCTCCTCAACTTTAGAAGCATATAGCACCGCTCTCCTGATCGTGTCTGACAACCTTGTCATTTACGACCCGACGTTGAGTCGTTACTAGAGATGGGACAATAATCGTAATTATCCTTTACTAATTCAGAACCACTTATCCTTCCTCTACTTTATCTACTTGATAAAACAGACCTGTAAAAAGCAAGGGGAACGGTGGAACAGTTTCACCATTCGATTTTTTCCTACTACCAAATATAAAAACTACAAATTTGCACCTGTGACCCAACTACAGTACTCTCTTTCTCTCTCTCACAAAAACACGCACACACAGTGCCAGGGATTAAAAACAACAGATGTAACAGGGTTACTGTTTCACAACAGCAGGACGAGTGAAATTATTGTTTGTAAAACAACGTTTCCAAAGTGTTCAGGGAAGAACTAAAAACAAGCGTTAACACAGACGGTCCTTTCTCTACCGCCTGGTATGAACTAAGACACATCACACACGCTTACAGAGGAATAGCAAAGTATAAAATAATTAAGGCCCTGGCTTTCACCTTGAGCCCCAGTAACCCAGTCCCACTTTTCTCCCCCTTGTGACGCCCCTGTTCGGTATCGGCCGCTGCCGTCAGAAGTATCGGGCGAGTACGAGTACAGCAAAATAGGGTTGTATCGGCGCGAGTACCGATACCGCGAGTACCGATACCGCATCCCTAATCTGAGGCTGCATGTCTGGAAAGTATCACATGTACAGGAAGAAGAGGCGAGCACGCACACGCACACGCGCACACACACACACACACACACACACACACACACACACAGAGCAGCTGTGAGCAACCATCAAAACAATCCACACATGCATGGTGTCTCATCTCAGGAGCTCCTCAAAACCCCCCAAAAAAGCAGCAGATCCACAAGCTCCCAACGCGTCAGAAGCTTGTAGATCAGCTATTTTTGGCGATCGGCGCTCATACATGGAGATCACTGTCTGAACCAGCCACACAGATATGGGCCGTCTTCCTCCATATACTGTATTGGCATTCCCATATGAAGTCCTGTTAGATATGGGCTTAATATTGATGACATCAGGGATCTCCATATATGGGCATAAAAGGTATTCTGTTAGAGTGGTTCCCGTGACATCACAGTGATGTCAATGTGTGATGTCAGAGCAGCAAACCCATAGACCACGCCTGACACTGTGGTTCCCCTGACACATCACTGTGACATCACAGGCGACATCACATGTCACAGTGATGTGTCAGGGGAACCACAGTGTCACGCAGTACCCGTATACACGTACATGGACAAGTTGTGACGGTTCTGATAGTAAACTGCAATAAAACACACTGTAACTAAACCACTTTAGAACCTATTTTATACGTACAAGCTCACAACGTGTCGCATCGCGACGCGTTGTGAGCTTGTAGATCAGCTATTTTCAAACATTTTGTACTTTTTACTTTTGGTACTTCAAGTACATTTTGTTTTCATACTTTTTCATTTTGAATTCCGGACATTTACTTGTACCAGAGTAGGCTATTTCTACATTACAGTATTGATACTTTTACTTACGTAAAATGTGTGAGTACTTTTTCCACCACTGCTAAACACGGTCTGTACAGGGTCTCTGTTTATTCAGCTCTCAGCATGACCACAGATGCTTAAAAAAACAGGTGCCATTGTGGTATAAATACATACAGTATGAAACATCTGCTGCCATTTGTCCCAAAGGTTTGATACCAAGTGAATGCAAACCATTCTTTTTTTATTCCAAACGTTTATTCCAAGCTAAACTTTCCTGTGTGGAAGTGCAACTATTTCGGACAGCAAATGCATGATTCTTATGGTTTTTGCAAGCTTGTTTTCTCTCTTGCAGTTGCAAAACACAGCTCGGTTTACAAATGTCTTTGTTTCCATTTAATTGCACTTACTTTGTTCTTTTTCCATTTTTTGCTTTGGCAATGTATGTTACATTTTCTTGTGGCAATAATGGGTATGCAAGCTTGTCTTTCTATTTTGACCCTGTTAAAAAAAAGGAAAAAAATCCCATGGCAATAATGGACCCTTATACAGTTGTAGTTCTTGAAAGTGTCAAATTCATTTAATGCTCTCAAGAGTTGCATTATTGTTAAACGCCTGCATTACTTCATTTAGTCAATTAAATTATTAAAGAAAGTAGAAGAATCAATACAGCATGTTTGGAATTGTGGACAAGATCTTATCCAACTACAACAAAATATTATTTCTTCAAGTTTTGGGTCTGAGATGCAAAATCTCATCAAATGAGGATCCGTGGTAAATAATGGACTTTGATTGCGACCGTCAGGTCGCAGTTACAATCAAAACCTCTACCGGCTGTCAGTCAGTCTGTCGGTCACATGTCACGTCATGTCACACTTTTCCCCTACTCATATCTCCGCCACCGTTCCATGCCAAACTTTGGCACACACACTCCTTGGTTGCCAAACCACAACTTCCACCCCTCATTTCTCACATGGCCCTCTTCTAGCGCCACCATGAGGCCGATTATTGCTAAACCCATTTTTGAACACTGCTCCTACAGATTTAGCCCTAAAATCACGCAAAGCGGTACACAGTATCTCTACAGTCATGTCATCAACATGGATCTGTCCCATTTCCCATATTCCCTCCCGATTGGCAACCGTTGCCTTCTAAAGTTTGTGTATGCGACCTGACAGTCACTTATCCTCCGATTAGGGAGTCTTACTGGTATGAAATAGGTTGAGAACCACTGGGCTGGAAAAAGGTTGAAGACCCCTGCTCTAATTGGAAGCTTTGATGTTTTTTGGGGGGTGGACAGTAAGGTCTCGTGTTGGGTCAGGTCACAAGATGAGCCGTAACACTATAGCACCATGTGAAGGCTGTTTACACTGACAGCATAATGCCTCCATTCACACAACTCACTACTACTGACCTTATGCAGGAGCACGCTGCATGGGGCTAAATATAACACCTATGGCTTCTGTGTGTGTGTGTGTGTGTGTGTGTGTGTGTGTGTGTGTGTGTGTGTGTGTGTCTCTGTCTGTGTGTGCGTGCTAAAGTCTGACCGATAGATATATATCGTTGTTTTCGGGTGAAAACCTTGTATGTCCAAAACCGTTTATTTTGCATTTATCATTTTAAAAATGATTTAAACTAGTGAAAACAGCCGATCTACAAGCACACAAGGCCTAGCAGTGCACTGCGAGGCGTTGTGTGCTTCTAGATCTGCTGTTTTCACTACCTGTGTGACGGCCTTGTATGATGAAGCAGGGCTTTACTTCGCGAAAAAACGTACAAATTTGAAACTTGGAGATACAAGGTTTCTGCCCAACAGTGACAATAATAGGCCGATATATCAATAATTATTGGATTTTTTTTTAAACATACATAATTATCAGCAATTATGCAGCTGATTTGTCTGGATTTTCACTCCATACATATTTTGTCATTATAGGGGAAAATGTTCAGAAGGATTATTCAAAAATCAACACACCTACAAGCTCACAATGTGTCCTGACATGATCGGTCTTTACTTGTGTTTTAAAATGAATAAGATTGGCAGGAGAGCAGACCTGCAGTTTTCTGGGTGTTTGCTCTAGATTAAGAGGTGCATAAAAACTAAATGCTGCTTCCTCATGTTTATTCTTGGTTTTAGGAGCAGAAAGCAGACTACCTAAAAGTGTTTATAGAATGTTCCTTAGTTTATGTTTTGTCCTGAAACTGAATTTTTTACATGCATGGAGAAGAATGCCTTTAATCAAGTCTCATTCCATCAAAACAAAACATGCACAAAACTGACATCAGGTGGCCATGGTTTAGCAATAGTTTAACTGACATTATCATGCATGGAATGGAATGGAATGGAATGCATTTCATTTTGGTGGCGGATCGTCCCTAAACAACAGTGCAAAGTTACATGGCCAGTATATAGATGTACTCTGTTACAAGTAAAAGTCTGGAATTCAAATTGTACTTGAATAAAAGTATGAAAGTATTGGCATTAAAAGTACTTAAAGTACCAAAAGTACAAAATGTTTGAAAATAGCAGATCTACAAGCTCACAACGAGTCGCATCTAGGTATAAAATAGAGAAATAGTGGATTAATGTATGTTTTACAATGTCAATTTATATCTGCAAAGTAACTAGTAACTAAAGTTTTCAAATAAATGTAGTGGAGTAAAAGTACAATATTTGCCTCTGAGATGTAGTGGAGTAGAAGTAAAAGTACTGAAAACTGGAAATAATCAAGTAAAGTACAAATAACTGTACTTAATGTACTTAGTTACTTACACCACTGGTCACTTGACACTATTGAGTGGTGCCATTACAATATAATCACATTTCTACCAATTCTTCTGATTCCATACCTGAGTCACCTAAAACGAATGGTTGGAATGGATTCAGCACCCCCACAAACGTCCAGTTAGAAGCTCATATTGGCAAATGTATATTTTCCAGTTGTTCAAACCAGGTCTGCTCACCTTTGATTGGCTCCCACAAAGAGCAGAAGCATTTACCAGAGCAGAAGCATCAGCACTGGGCAACGTGGGTGAAAGATGGACCCATTCTCAACTTTGATTGGCTCCCATGGAGTTTCACCAAAGGAGGTGTTAGAGAAGACACCTTTATGAACACATTGGTGAAGAAAGCCATTCTTGTGCAGATGGCTAAAAAAGTTGGCATCATAATAATTGGCTAAAACCTTTTTTAGCCATCTGCAAAATAATTGCTTACCAATAGCGTTCTTAACCAATGTGTTCATAAAGGTTTCTTCTCACACCTCTCAATTACTTCCAACCGAACTCCTTTGGCTTTGGGAAAATTGGGAACCAATCAAAGTTGAGAAGACCTGGTGTGAAAAACTAGACAAAAATAAACTGTCCAATAGGGATGTCTAAGGCTGCACTCACACTGGAACGCACTGTGTTCAAAGTTCTGTGTTCAGTCAAAGTCTCATCCAAAAAATAATACATTTCCCACAATGCTTTGCGGACGTGGGCGGTTCCGCTTGAGGAGGAACCAGATATGGTATTTGGCCATGTAGTTCTTTTGGAGTTGTCATCGGGTGAAGGCAGAGTACCTTTTACTCAATACATTTTGAATTCCAGGCTTTTACTTGTAACAAAGTATTTGTATGTTTCAGTATGGATACTTTTATTTAAGCAATGAATTTGAGTATTTTTTCCACCACTGTATAAAGCTTACATTTTATTATGAATCATTTTATTATTAATCAATTGCATCTGTGTAGGCATCACTGTCACCATGTATGACATGCAAAGAAATATTTGTGATATTCATTGTTATTTTCAAATGTTTTACTGTGAAACACACTTAACTTTAATTTATTTATAATATTTTTCGTTCTGAAATGGAGGTTTCATGTCACTGCAGTGCAGACAGGCTCTGCTGCTGTGGAGTACAAACTACAAGTGAACACAACTGTGTGGGATTGCATCATGGCCTTTCTCTCCTATTGGTTGGCAGTTGAACCCTGCCCTTCTGTCTCATCAAGTGCAGCTTGTCTGCCCTCTAATGCTTGCCTACAACAGTCCCTGTGCGTGTTTTTTTTTTAATTTTTTAATTTTATTTTATTAAATCTTTATGCAAATATCATGACATACAAGACAATGTGTGCTTGTGTGCTTGTGCTTAAGCAACCACAGGACTCTCACTAGACTTCAAACCATGTGACTTCCATCCGGAATGCATTGTGCTGTCTCTGCCCCCCGCTCCCCCCACACAACTCTCACTAGACTTTGTGCCTGCAGGTGTGTGGGAAGCCTAACTAGGCGCTGGTTGTGGTGCTGAATCCATTCCATATGTGCAAGGAACCTATTTACTTCATCATTGGTGTGGGGAACAAGAAACGGATAATCAGAATGCACTTGGTAGATGCATTTCTGTTTTTTCAGTTGTTCTGATGCTTACACAAACATGGACATAGACTCTTAGATCACCTTTCAAAGTTAATGCCAAATTATATCGATTTCTATTTTACTTTATAGGAACCTCAATAATCTAAATATACCACTCAACAAAAAATATGTGAAAATTAAGGCTACCAATTTGATTGAAGCCTCCTGAAGCATGGCCAATTATCTGACCAGGGAGTCACTCTTACAAAAAAAAAGAAAAATGGTTGGAATGGATTCAGTACCCAAACGAGCAGTTAGATGTCACACAAGCTCATTGGCAAATGTATATTTTTCCAGTTGTTGAAACCAGGTCTTCTCACCTTTGATTGGCTCCCACAAAGTTTACCCATCCTCAACTTTGATTGGCTGCCACAGAGTTTCACCAGGAGTTCGGTTGGAAGTAATTCAGAGGTGTTAGAGGAGACACCTTTATGTGTTATTTTGAATATGGCTAAAAAAAAGTTGGCATCATAATAATTGGTAAAAATATGACTATAACGCTCGGGTGGCGCAGTGGTAAAGTCCCTGCCCACCACCATGGAGGTTGTTGGTTCAAAACCACTGTGGTGCAACCAGCTTTTTGGGTGTGAATGCAAACACAATTGGCCTGTGTTCCTGGGAGGGAAGCCAGGCGGGGAGGGTGATATTTGTCACAGCACTTGCTTTCAGCACTTTAAATAAGCACCTTTTCTGAAATTTTGCCTAGACTAAAAGGCTAAGCACAGGCGTTTTTGGTAGGGTCATAGTGTACTTAGGCCATTTTCTAAACTTTCCCTTCATACAATTCCTTGCGACTTTGTGTCTGTCATTCAGCACGTATTAAGGATACAAAATCAGCTGAGTTTGGTTTTGTTGCAATTAGTGGGAGGTTGACCCCCATTTTTGGAAAAAAATGCCTGGACTAGTAGGGGATATGGGGAGGTATGTAAGCTTGTCTTTCTATTTTGACCCTGTAAACAAACCCTTTTTCTTGAAAAATAAAATTAAAATAAAATAGTATAATGAAAAGAAGACTTAAAACTAGCGACTGAAAGCATAAAGTATGACAATGTTTACTAGAGGTATAAAAAAAAAATCCATGTTGGCTTCATATTCAAAACTAGATCCTGGCCAACCTGCATGGCCTGAGGATTCTGGTTACATACACCGGAATGGAAGAAAACAAATCTGGTACGGGCCGGGCTCTGGCATATCATGCATGCCCAAGTTCACACGTTCCTTATTATAAAGTGGTTTACAACCCTTTTCATATCAGGGTCCATTATTTATTCTGCATTTGAGCCACAGACCACCATTTCCTCTCAGACCCAAACCGTACATTATTTTGTTATCTTTGGATAAGATTTTGTAAGTCCAAGCTGTATTGATGTTGGTACCATAGGAGAGATAACAGGCACACGTTGATCACGTTGAAGTAATACTATGTTTAACAATAATGTAGCTCTTGAGAGAGTAAAATGAAACCGAATAGTTTATATTATATTTATATAAGATATAAGGGTCCAATGGTTACCAACTCTCTTTAGCTGGGAACCACCTGGAACCCCCTCAAGGACCACTGGTGGTCCCTCTACTCCGGTGAATCTAAATGAATCCATGAATCCTTTAGGTACTGTGGTCTCCCCTCCCCTCTCACTACTACAGCATGTGGGCCACGTCGGTTCGCAAGTGAACCTTTTTTTCCATGAACAATGCATGCCAAACGGCTCCAGTGCCTTCTATAACTACCTATTGTTAGATGCAGAGCCCTAGAGCCTTCCAAAGCCACAGTCGCTCACACTGAGGGCTGTGTTTATGGAGTCTATATGTGCCCTGGTTAACCCCGGTGCCCAACAGGAAGCACACATAGACACGGTCCCTCATTAAAGACACATTGACTCGCTGCTCATTTAACCTGTGAGCGCAAAACAACAGGAAGCTGAAAACGGCACCGTTGGCAAAACATACTCATTTTGTTTTGACTCATTTTGTGTCGCGGACCCGTTTTCATGGGTAGGTTTTAAACCACGTAAACACACTAGACTTAGTAAACTGGACCCGAGTTAGCTCTGTACTTCTTGTACCTCTTTTTGTCGTCTATCAAAATTATCCCATCTACTCTGGATATTGGCTATTTCTGGCTATAGTATTTATTATTATCCCCAGAATAAGGATTCAAGTGGTTAACCGCTAGTATTCTTCATAGAGAACAGCAAGCTCACAACAGCAAGCTTGTAGATCGCCAATTTTGTGCCAATAGATTTGGTGTAGTGGGGGGGAAAGAGCCAAAATACAGAGCCGACCCTGGCCACTAAGTATTATTTTAATTGGAGGTTTAAGTGGTTAAACTTGTCTAATTTACTTTTCCCCCTCCTACTATTTTCAGAAATGTTCAAAGGAAAATGTAAAACTAATTTCAGAAATTTAGAAATGGTGAAAAGAGCAGACCTACAAGCTCACATCGTGTTGATATTTTCTTATGAATTAGTAAGTGTTTAATTCAATAAATTAAGTTGAAAAAGTGTTCCTCGGAGAGTCGGAGCACAGGTCTCCGCCAGGACAGGTTGAGTCAATGTTCGGAATTTGCCAGTCAGGATGGAATATGAAAAATCTGACAGATCCGTCTTGATCACTTGACTGTGTACCCATTTGCGTGATGTTTTAAGTAAGTCTATAGAAGTACTGTCAAAAATGTGATCAGCAAAGATTTGCCTCCTGGTGGCCCAAGTGAAAAATTAAGGGCAGAGGTTCTGCTCTGGCATCCAGGGAGTGTGTGTGTGCACAGTTTTGCTGCAATCAAGCCAACAGAGCTGGAGATTAGCTGTCCACACACACACCGACACACACACACACACACACACACACACACACACACCCCGACACACACACACACACACACACACACACACACACCCCGACACACACACACACACACACACACCCCGACACCAGGCAGAGACAATAATGAGTTTTTGTAAGTTTGGGTTGGTGTCGGGAGAGACAGACTTTCTCTTCTGGGCCTAGTGCTGAAAACATCGATCTGGCTTCTTCAACAATAACTGGACAGGACTTCAGACTGTCTGACAACACTGTAGTGGCATCAAATGTCAATATTTGATGTTTACTGTCACACAAGGTTTGACAGTCACACAGTCCCTGAACAACAACATAAAAAGTGTCTTCTTAAACCTGCACCATGCGACTTTCTACCCCGGACTTGAACCCGGTTTCACCCGGTGCTGAGTCTTTTTTGCATTGAGCTAATAGAGGCTACCTGCTTGTAATCTTGACCTTCAGGTAAAAATGTGTGTCAAACCAGTAACAGGATTAGGTGTCAAAAGTCACGTCTCACCTAGACACAGGATCTGTGTCTAGGCAGTGAAGGACCAGTGAAGGACCTTCACTGCTTTTTAGAACTTGTTTTTAAATTGTATGTGACAAATAAAGGTTGATTGATTGATTGATTGAAATGTCTCAATAGAAGACAAAATACAACCACCCCAATTGTATAAGTTATACAGTTATTGTGACCGTCAGGTCGCAGTTACTATCAACCTCCACCGGCTGTCAGTCAGTCAGTCAGTCAGTCACACGTCACACTTTTCCCCTTCGCATATCTCCGCCACCGTTACCCCGATCCATGCCAAACTTTGCACACACACTCCTTGGCTTCAAAACCACTACCTCCACCCACCCATTTCTCACATGGCCCTCTTCTAGCGCCACCATGAGGCCGATTCTTGCAAAACACATTTTTGGACACTGCTCCTACAAATTTTGCCCTAAAATCACACAAATCCGTACATAGTATGTCTAGAGTCATGTGATCAACATGTATCTGTCACATTTAGCGCCACCTTCAGGGCGATTTTTTAAACACATTTTTGGACACTGCTCCTACAGATTTTGCTCTAAAATCATACAAAGCAGTACACAGTATGTCTACAGTCATGTCATCAACATGGATCTGTCCAATTTAGCGCCACCATCAAGCCGATTTTTACATGCGACCTGACGGTCGCTTATCTCCCGATTTAGGGAGTCTTGCTGGTTCATTAAAAAAAAGTGACAAAGGCTTTAAGTTCTTGAGGTTTTACAGCTTTAGAAGCAGGAACATGACAAGTAGGCTACCGTAGTTAGACCTGGGCTTATATCACATGTACTGTACTGTATCTTACTGTCCACTGGCATACAATGCTTTTTCGCTGTTGAAAACAATGATACATGTTCCCTTGTGGAAAACAGGAACCTTAGTCAGACGGCTCATGTTATGTTCCAACTAACAGATGGTCACAAAGCAGATGTCTGTCAGGTTTTCATTTCATTTTGTACTTCCGCGAAATCATCCGGTAATAATGAGATGGTCACCAAACCGGTTCAACTTCTTACATGGGATCTAAAATGTGCTTTCATTATGTGTCTACGTGTCTTTTTCATTTCAAAGACACCCCCGTTTGATGAGCATTTTAATTTTTTCCTTTTTCTCCTTGTACATATAGTGTTTTGTATTTGTTGATGACATGTATTATTGTGTAATTTCTTATACTATGTTGATGAATTGAATACATTGGACCACAATGGAAACAAGTGCCCAAGATCTTTTGTGTGTGTGTGTGTGTGTGTGTGTGTGTGTGTGTGTGTGTGTGTGTGTGTGTGTGTGTGTGTGTGTGTGTGTAGGAGATAAAAATCTCCTAGTGAACGTTCCTGCTGTCATTACCATGCATCCTCCATTTGGTAAACAAAGCAACACATGAATTTGATTGGCTATCACCGGGGGAAATCGCGCTCTTTCGAACGACCATCATTTCGACCGGAGGGTTAGCGACTCACTCCACGGAGGTTAGGGTTAGGGTGAGGGTTAGTTGGGTGTCGAAAATGACATGTAGTAACAGCGACAAGCTCCCCTATCACCGACGATGTCGCCCAAAAGATAAACTATTTTCATGTTTTTGGGCAACGTTCCTCTGCCCAATTGTCAACCATCGCCTCATCGCCTGCTATCACCAGTAGTTGCCGGGTCCCATTGACAAATAACACACTTTCGGAAAATACGGCCGACCGTCGCCCGCTGTTAAAACACACTGTTAGAGATGGTTGGACCAGGTGTGACGTATTCCAGACACTGAGAAAACTATTCACCCACCGTCACTAAGGCAGCGCAAAGTGAACTCTGAGTGTATGTAGAATCCGTTGGAATGTGTGTCACTGACAAGGTTTTGACATTGCAATGACAATCTAGCGAAGTGCCAAAGGCAGGGCCTGTGAAGTTCTGAGATGGCACATCTGTATGCGTGTGTGGTTGTGCGTGCGCGAGAGAGAGTGAGAGAGAGAGTCTGGGAGACTGTTGTGTTCTGCCTCCAGCAGTTTCTCATCCCGGCGGTGCCTTTCAATTAGCGTCTGATTACCTCCTGAACAAAAACAACAGGTGAGGATGTGGCACAACAGCCACAATCACGGCTTTGAAATCCTGGCTGGGAAAGAAGCTATGTGTGTGCCCTGAGGCACGGTCGCATCATCTCACCCACCTGTAGCTTGTAGATCTGCTATTTCCACTGTTGTTGTATGAAAAAAATGCATGAATATTTTTCAACGTGGAAACACAAAATCATTGCGGTTAACGCAAATCATTGCGAAGAGACGATTATATAATATTTATGGCGTGTCAAGAACACTTTCAACCTGGCGTTCAAATAGAAAGTATGTGCGCGCGCACACACACACACACACACACACACACACACACACACACACACACACACACACACACACACACACACACACACACACACACACACACACACACACACACACACACACACACACACACACACACACACACACACACACACAGTCTTTCTGGACTGGGTAAGATCCCATTTCAAACGATGTTTACTAAATTGTGTGCAACCATATTTCTTAGTATTACAGATAGTCGTCGTTGACACAGCAATGACCCAACAATAACAATTACTACTTAATTCATGTCATCTGTGTTTCTCAGAAAGTTGTGACACAAAGTTGTCGTGATCTCATAAATCAGCATTTGCGTGACGTGCATCAAAGCTCCACACACACTCCACTGGGCTTGTATATTAAATAAACAGCAGTAAATTAAGCACTCAGCTTGTGAGATTAAATTAAATCAGTAATCTAGGCCAGTGGTTCTCAAAGTGTGGTCCCCCAAGGGACCACACTTTGACATGAGGGAGTTAAAGGGGGTCCCCAGCAATATGATCAACAATTTTAACCCTATTTTATACTTGGCTATATTTGAAAAATATCGATTTTCATTTACATTTAAAAAATAAAAATGTTCAACAAATGTTGCAAAGTGTAAATTTAAAATTTAGATTATTAATAATGAATCATGAATCATGATGTATGTCTGGCCCAACCTGGCCGAGTTCCACTATCAATGCCTGCATGCGCGATGACATCACACACGCGATACGCTGCCTTGACCGCAGCCAACATGTTGTCTAGGCAGAGGCGTTCTAAAGTTGGCTGTATTTCACGGCAATGTGCATGTTAATGTCACACTGTCACTGGCTGCACCTGTGTGCTGTGCTAGTTTTGATAATGAGACGTCAGCTTTCCTATATTCAGTTGTTAACAGTTACTCAAGCTCACTGCATGGACGGACGTGTCTCCCTGTTCTGTGTCTGAGCTAGAGAGTGCCCTAAAAAGTTTGTTTTCAAACCGCCGCCTCCCACGTTCTGACTGCCATGAGTGCCGTCATTACTGACACAAAACGAGCTGTCTGCTAAATGCTCCCCTATCACATGTGCAAGAAAGAAAATATTGTAAATCCCTTGATCGGAACTATAGAAGACAGTACAGCAGAGCAGCAGCTCTACAAGGAAGCACAAAGTACACTGTAAAAAATAACGTTATGCCTTCACGTTCTGACCATGGCAAAAACGGGACATTGGATGAGCCATTTTAATCGTGATTAACTCCAGGATTGGAGTGCGATTAAAAATATTAATCGATGCCCACCTCTAACATATTTATAAATATTTCTTTTTTTCTTTCTTTTTCAAAAGGTTGAAAGTTCGAAATATTTGAAATGCGTATCAATGTGAACATGTGTGAGAAACACAGAAGGCAGCAGAGGAAGAATGTCACATTAAAATGAACCCAGAAAATATGAAGCGCTGGACACCAACACATCGAGACATTATGTGGTCAGCAACCCAACCCAACAGATCCTGTTCCTCCCTCAGGGTGTGTGTGTGTGTGTGTGTGTGTGTGTGTGTGCGTGTGTGTGTGTGTGTGTGTATGCGCGCGAGCGAAAGAGCAAGCGAAAGAGGGAACCCCTTCTCTGCCTTTCATGTGTAATGAATATATTCTGTCAGAGGTTGAGATATGGACAAAGAGTCTAGAGAGCAAGAGATAAGAGAACGTGCATGTGACCGACACACACAGACACGCACTTGCGCGCAGTAACAAGATCTCCTTTAATCATTGTTGACCTGATATCCATGTAATACACATTTTCACAACTTTCTACGTCTGCAAGCGCACACGTTTCCTAACATGTTATCAAGTTCTTTTTATTCAAAATGAAAACTGTAGATTGTCTCTTTTCGCCGGGTGACACCATGGTACATCGAGGTATAAAGCGGGGCTTAACCTCCCCAGTCTGGGAACCCATCCACCCATGGACCCTTGAAGTCGAAGCCCCTTCAAGTCAGTGTTGTAAAGTAATTAAGTACAATTACTGAAGTACTGTACTTAAGTAAAATTTTGAGGTTCTTTTACTTTAATGGATAATTTCCATTTTCCAATACTTTTACTTATACTACTACTACTTTTTTCATTTCCTTCTTAGAATTGCTAAATAAAAGGCACAAATACTTAGTTTCCATACAATCAAGTATTTGCACTGCAAAACGATTCGATACCCATTATCTGCATTGTAAAACGATACTGATACGATAAAAAGCCAAAACGGTACGAGATATGCTTTTGCATATCGATATAGTAGATCATTGCAAATTAAAATCTATTTTTTGATTCAGTTGCTATATCGTTACACCCCTAGTTATCAAGTACTGCGACGCGTTGTGAGCTTGAAGGTCTGCCATTTTCAATATTTTCACCAAAAGGCCGTTTAAGAAATGTCAGCCCCTGCCTCTCTAACATTCTCTGCACGTGCTCACCTAGCACCATGGTCATGTAGCGCTCCTCCACGCCGGCCTCCAGCAGCAGAGGGGGGACGTAGGTGATGCCGGCCGCCACACAGATCTCCAGCCCACAGGTCAGGGAGTTGAGCAGGACCAGTCGCCACTGAGCCCTCCATCCGGGCATCGTTGCTGCACCGCCTCTCCTCTCCTCTGGGACGGCGGCGGGGTGGCGGGGGGAGGAGGAGGAGGAGCAGGGGGGGACCCCCGGGGAGGAGGAAGAGGAGCAACGAGGACACGTGCACGTCTCAGATGACCTGCAGGGGCCATGGTCTCCTCTGCATTATGGATCTGTAGGGGCACAGGGGAGGATGGCAGGTTATGATGGCATCCTTACAACCAGAATCATAATCAAGTTTTATCGTTACTTCCATAATAGTCCATGGGTCATACGAGATGTCAGTATCCGAAAGGTGGCAGCAAAGGTTACCATGCATTTTTGAAAAGCTCTATATCTGTAGATTATATTTTGGTATGATAACCCTTTCTGAGACACAGCTAAATTGGTGTTACCTTGGGCTAACACGCCCCCCACAAAAGTGTGAAAAGTGATGACTCATCACTTTTGATCATAGTCTTGTGGGGCCGTTTTTAGCTCAAGGAATGTTTTTGGTGCAAAACAGATGCGTGCAATGTATTCAGAATCATGAAAAAACCCTAGTTTGACCCCTCATATGCTACTTAAAGCAGATTAATTCTTTGCTTTTTCCCCCTGTATAGTAAAGTTAATGGGACACCAACTCTAGCGGCTGATAACACCAATTTAGCTGTGTCTCAGAAAGGGTTATCATACCAAAATAATAATAATAATAGTAATAAACTACAGATATAGAGCTTTTCAAAAATGCATGGTAACCTTTGCCACCTTTCGGATACTGACATCTCGTATAGCCCATGGACTATAATGGGAGCAAAAAATGCCGTTCTCCGCAGCTCATGGGGCTTCTCACATTTAAAAAAAGAAAAACAGCAGACACATTCAAAAGAGGCAAAGCCATTTAAAAACACTAAAAAGTAGAAAGAGAGCAGACAACATTGGGAGAAAAAAAGAAGTGCTGATGCATTCAAAGTGCAATATAATTGCAGTACTATTCAAGAGTGCCATTCGTCTCAAGATGTTGGTTTTGGGGCCAGTGTATGGCCAGTGTTCAGGGTTCTGATGAGAACCAGAGAACGCTTCCAAGAATCTAGAATGGAACCGGCTAGAAACAAAGTTGTTTTATTAAGTGCCATCTAACAACCCTATTTTAAGTAGTTTTGCGTGGCCAGACTGTTGACTCCCACAAACTGCAAATGATCCCATCATACAGTCTCCTTGATGCAGTATAGCGATAACAAGTCCTACTGGAAGCATTGTGTCTTCTTTCAGTATTTGTCGGGCGTTATTTTGTCTTTCTCTGGTGGTGTTGGCGTTACTTCCATGATGTTTTCAAATGTTTGGGATAACCCATGTGTTATGCCAGTTTTAATCATTCCAATATGAATTAGCCATCTAAAAATAAAGGCCTTTTTTTCACTAGAAGAGTGCCTTGGTTTCTTTTTCCTTAGTTGCTATATATATGGCCTGTATTGGGTTTGGGTTCAAATAAACTAGGATGAGCATTTGCCAGTACTTTGTATTTCATCACCTCGTGTAGAGTTTTATAGCAGCCAAATGGATTAAAAATGATGTTCAGTTGCCAACCTACAAAAAGGAGAGAATCTCCACAGCAAGATCCTATCTACACACATTCTCGGAGAATACTTTCAGCGTGTGCACGTGCGTGTGTGAGTGTGTGAGAGAGAGAGACTATGATATATAGTGCTCATCTCAAACGGGGGACATCTCAGCCCCATCCTCTCAGCAAAGAGAAGGTGTTAAGAGACACAGCTTCATGTTTAGGTGTGAAACATCTCCATGGATGTCCTGTCCATCTGTTATGTCCACAAACACGCAGACGCGCACACACACACACACACACACACACACACACACACACACACACACACACACACACACACACACACACACACACACACACACACACACACACACACACACACACACACACACACACACACACACACACACACACACACACACACACACCTTTATGTAGTGAATTAAATTCATTCCCCTCACACATGTATGGAAATTACATCGTGCGCAGAATTCTAAATTCATTCAAAATGACCGCTCAACATTTTGAGTGGTGCCAGCCGCTTCAACAACTGACCGTGTGTGTATGTCTGTTCATACTTCTGTCCGTATCAGTACGGCCTGAACAGCTGCAATACCGCTGGGTGACCAACATTCAAGTGGCGCTGTTGAGCAGCCTTGAAGTGTCTGCAGTGATACTGTATTTTCCGTTTTCTTGGAACAAGTGAAGCATGAATTAAAATCGGATTGGATACTGACCGTCTCTTCGGGCTATGGGATGTAAACTCTAGTGTCAATCTGCCATCCAGTCCTACATTTTTAATAACGTAAACAAGTTTATTTTAAAAGGCCATTGATGGCTTGTCGGAACTAATAAGGGTAATGCTTTACAAACGTCACAAATTAAACGTTCAACTTGTAGCTGTTGTAAACATAATTATTACAGACAAGTCACCATTGTTCTTTAAGCGCTCCGCTACGCAGGCTGCTATGACAACCAGCTGCATTGAGGGGATGCTATATGAAGTGGAAAAACAAAGTACCTGCTACCAAGAGCGACTTCACACACCCCTGTGGTGTGTGTGTGTGTGTGTGTGTGTGTGTGTGTGTGTGTGTGTGTGTGTGTGTGTGTGTGTGTGTGTGTGTGTGTGCGCGTACGTGCGAGAGTGCACGCCTACAATTATAGTAGCATTTGAGAAATAACACATTTTGAGGATAAGTATTATTTTCCTGGTCCAAATTATTAATAATTAGATTTTGTCTTAAAAATTAGGAAGAGATTCAGGTTGGGGTTAGGATTAGACATGTAGTGGTTAGATTTGGGGATTTAAGGGTTAAAGTTCCAGTGTGCCTGATTTATAGTTAGTTGTGTACCAGTGTTGTACACCGAAAATAGCAGATTTACAACATAACGTTTTAGTGTGTGCGTTTGCGCGTGCATACATGTGTGTTTATTCCTGTCTCCTGTCCATTGGCTTGTGTCTGTCCAGGGCAGGGGTGTCACAAGGGGGGGAAAGTGGGACTGAGTTACCAGGGCCCAAGGTGGAAGGGCCTTGATTATTTTAGACTTTAGCAATTGAAAAAAATAGCAAATATAGAAGCTCACAGCACGGCACAGAGTGCCGCGCTGCGAGCTTGTAGATCTGCTATTTTTGAAACGTCGTGAAAATGTGTGCAAATCTCTGAATACATGTATTTTTTAAGCGAACATTTGTAACTCAAATTTTGCTTCTGGGGTGTCCCTGGAACTAAATATTTAGAGATGGCCGTGGCCAAATACATATCAAATACATATTTTGGGGGTCCTTGACATGAAAAAGTCTGAGCACCACTGACATAGAAAAAATAATAATAATAATCAAAGACTTGCACACATTTTCACGATTTTTGCAAAAATAGCGGATCTATATCTGCTATTGTTCAATAGTTAAAGCACAAAATAATGTGTTCCCACTAGTCTAAATGGGTCTAAACTCTAAACCCCCTCCCCCTATGAAGAACATTCATGGGGGGCCCACAGTGAATCCTTGTACCTAGGGCCCAGAATTTGGTGTGACACCCCTGGTCCTGGGCCCCAGAGGTCAGCCTGGTCATTCTAAGAGGAACTCCTTTGACATCTCTGCCCACGACTGGTTATGCTTTCATGCTCGTGAATGGCTCTGAACCCCCCCCCCAGGCCGACCCCCTGCCAGGCCTTCCCTTCCCTTCCCACCACACACAGAAGGGCTGTGGTGGAAAAAAGTACTCAAATGTTTTACTGGAGTAAAAGTATCAATTCTGCAGTGTAGAAATACCCTGTTAGGGTGCCCTCACACCAAAATACCTAGAGTGGAATCCGCCAATGCATTTCAATGAGAATGGAGCGTATTTTGCAGAAATCCTCTGCTGGCATGAAACCGCTTCACTCTCATTGAAATGCATTGGCGGAACGCGGATTCCACTCTCATAGGTATTTTGGTGTGTGGGCACCCTTAGGCTGAAGCCACACCAAAATACCTAGAGTGGAATCCGCCAATGCATTTCAATGAGAATGGAGTTTCATGCCAGTAGAGGATTTCTGCAAAAAACACTCCATTCTTATTGAATGGAGCGGATTCCACTCTAGCTATTTTGTTGTGGCTGCAGCCTTACAAGTAAAAGTCCCGAATTCAAAATGTGTTTGAGTAAAAGTACAAAAGTATTGGTATGAAAATGTATTTAAAGTACCAAAAGTAGAAAGCACTCGTTGTGCAGAATGTCCCATTTGAAGAAATATTTCGAAAATAGCAGATCTGAAGCTCACGATGTGTCGCATCGCGACTCATTGTGAGCTTGAAGAACTGCCATTTAAGAATGGCTAAAATGTATATAGGATTGAGGTGGTTAATGTATGTTTTGTAATAATAATCCAAATCTACAAAGTAACTAGTAACTGAAGTTGTCAAATATTGTAGTGGAGCAAAAGTACAATATTTGCCTCTGAGATATAGTAGAGTAGAAGTAAAAGTACTGACATTTTGAAATACTCCATTAAAATAAAGATACCTCAAAATTGTACTTAAGTACAGTACCAAAGTAAATGTAGTTAGTTACTTTACACCACTGGAGAAGGGCCCCCGACGGCACCAATAGAGAGATGTGATTTGTCTACACAGGCGGTAGCAGAGCCCACAGAGCGGCTGGCCAGATGCCTGGAGTCGCTGCCGGGTCAGATTCCAGGGTTTTGTCAAATTGAATGGTTTGCTGAAAGTCTGCTTGACCCAAACACTGGTGGTTTGGAAGGGACTGGAAGGAATGACATGGAATGAGGGATGGAGAGGGCTGGGTTCCTTTAGAAATGGAACAATTCCCTCTTAATGGTCCGATTCCCATATATACCCCACCGGGTCTCAAAGTGGGGTACATGCAGTGGTGTAAAGTAACTAAGTACATTTACTTAAGTATTCTTACTGTACTTAAAAGGAGTAGTTCACCCCCAAAATGACTTTTTTTTCTATTGATTTAAACTCATGCCATGGAGAGTAGAGTTCAATAATATTCTTTGGTTTTTGTCACATTCCTAAGATAAATATTTGATTCGAGTAAATTTACCCCCATTGATTCAGGATGGGGACCCGTTTCGAAACATTTTTGTCTTAGGAATGTGACAAAAACCAAAAAATATTATTGAACTCTACTCTCCATGGCATGAGTAATCAATAGGAAAAAAAAAGTCATTTTGGGGGTGAACTACTCCTTTAAGTACAATTTTGAGGTATTTGTACTTTACTTGGCAGTTCCAATTTCCAATACTTTTACTTCTACTCCACTACATCTGGGATCCAAATATTGTACTTTTACTCCACTACATTTATTTGAAAACTTTAGTTACTAGTTACTTCGCAGATCTAAATTAAAATATTATAAAACATACATAAAACACTATACCATATTTTATACCATGGCTATTTGAAAATAGCCGATCTACAAGCTCACAATGCGTCGCATCGCGACGCGTTGTGAGCTTGTAGGTCTGCTATTTTCAAACATTTTGTACTTTTACTTTTGGTACTTTAAGTACATTTTGATGCCAATACTTTCATACTTTTACTCACTTTACATTCTGAATTCTGGACTTTTACTTGTAAGGGTGCCCTCACACCAAAATACCTATGAGAGTGGAATCCGCGTTCCGCCAATGCATTTCAATGAGAAGGGAGCGTTTTTTTTTTGCCAGTAAAGGATTTCTGCAAAAAACGCTCCATTCTCATTGAAAAGCATTGGCGGATTCCACTCTAGGTATTTTGGTGTGAGGGCACCCTTACAGAGTATTTCTACATTGCAGTATTGATACTTTTACTCAAGTAAAAAATGTGAGTACTTTTTCCACCACAGGGTACATGGACCCTCCTTAGGGGTGTTCCATGCAGGTCTGTAACTCAGAGCGTACAGTACACACGGAACCAAATGGACCCGGGTTGTCCATCTTAAAGGAGCTATAGTCAACTTTTTCTTGAAAAACGGATGCTAAAATAAAAATAATGTTTCGTAAATATTTTATAAAAAAAAATAAGCTTCATATGTTTATATTAAAAAATGACCACAAAAAGCGTAAGATAATGATAAAATAATCATTTTGGCCATTGTCAGACCGACACTTTGTTTACATTCTAGTCTATAGACTAGGATGTAAACAAAGTGTCGGCCCTACAATGAAAAAGTTGACTATAGCTCCTTTAAATAGACTTCCAGTTCATAGCCGTTGATGTGTACTATATGGGTGTAGACTTGGCAAAGAATGCAAACATCTTAACCACATAATCCTTAGTTAGCGTCCCTCTGATTGGGGCGAACATTCACTGGAAATAGCCGCTTGTAGCTTATTATACACTTCTTTGAATTGAGCCTTTTCTCCTCTGCCTTTTATCTTCTGTCACTATCAGCTCTAGACCGGGCATTTCGAGCAGTATGTTGATGGAATCGTGCACTTTATGAAAGAAAAATGAAATTTGGCACACAGTTAGAACATGCCATATGGAACATTTTTGGCTATAGGGACATCACAGATTTGTCTTGGGAAACTTGTGGGAACCAATCAAAGTTGGCGTCTCAAAGACTTTACTATACAGTAAAATAATACAAAAAATAAATACGATTAAGTAGCATGTGAGGGGTGAGGGATTCTGAATCCAATCTAAGCATTTGTTTTGCACGAAAAATGTTCCATATGGCATGTTCTAACTGTGTGCCAAATGTCATGCTTCTTTCATAAAGTGCACAATTTGTGCACAAAACGCTCGGACTACTCTATACTTCCTTTTCTGAAAACTATGATTTACACCTGTACTTTTGCTGTGCTTTTTTGCAAACTGCTAATAAGGTCTAAGGTTCCCGGCCCGCAGGTTTGAGAACCACTTGTTTTTAAGTGGATACAACAATTTGGGGAAATGGAGAAATCAGCTTCAGCAGTGGGCTGTGGCTGCCAGGCCATTGTGCAGGAAGAGGGATGCAGACACACACAGTTGTGTCAGGTTACTGCTGAGATGTGTGTGAGAAGTTGGCAGAGCGGAGGAGAGAGAGAGAATGCACACATCTCTCAGGTTGACAGCCTGCACTGTCATTACACACACACACAATGAATCTACTCCTACACATACCCATTGATTTTGTCACACACACACACACACACACACACACACACACACACACACACACACACACACACACACACACACACACACACACACACACACACACACACACACACACACACACACACACACACACACACACACACACTCTCCCCTGTCACACATAAGCATTAAAACGAAAAGAGAGTGGAGGGGAAGTGGCGAGCGTGTGCATGTGTGTACACGCACATTCGCTTTTGTCATTACAAAACTCTCAATTTGCCCCATTTGCCCGGTCCTATTCAGCCACCGGCCCCCAAAATCAGCCCTAATTGACTCCTACGACACAAAACAGGCTTTGTGTACATTGAACCAGAGAGAGTCACTTTATTGAGTGAGGTATCAGGCTCATTTCTATTGGTGGAGGGGTGTCAAATAAACACGGTACTATAGAAAGAGTGTTGGAGGGGGAGAGGGGAGGGGGGTGAATTAACCGGAGTGTTGGGTCTCATGGGGGGAGGGGGGGGTGGGGGCATTGCTCCGAGGTGACATCAGAACCGCAGTGGTTCTGGGAACCTGGGAGGTGCTCCTTTTTAGCTTTAGCTGAATGGCTATTAGGCTAGTGCCCCCTTTCTCTCTCTCTCTCCAGCACAGAGGGACAGCACCAGGATAGCCCGATCTGTTGAGACCGGCTATTTTCAGCGAGTATTAAGTCGAGACCCTCTCCCCCGTAAATTGTGTTAGTCCTCTGTTTGGGTAATGTCTTCTACTATGAAGAAACCACAGCGGATGTCACCCCCCCCCAAAAAAAAAACTATTCTCCTTTCCGACCGTAAAGTTGCAGTTACTATCAAAACCTCCACCGGCTGTCCGTCCGTCAGACTGTCAGTCACGTCACATGTCACACTTTTCCCCTACTCATATCTCCCACCGTTGCCCCGATCCATGCCAAACTTTGCACACACAGTCCTTGGCTGCAAAAACCACAACCTCCACCCCTCATTTCTCACATGCCCTAAAATCACGCAAAGCGGTACACAGTATCTCTAAAGTCATGTCATCAACATGGATCTGTCCCATTTTCCATATTCCCTCCTGATTGGCTACCATTGCCTTCTAAAGTTTGTGTATGCGACCTGATGGTCACTTATCTCCCGATTAGGGAGTCTTACTGGTTTGTATGACAATTAACATGTCAAGTAACATGTCACGATGATGACAGCCCTACGTTTTGTGTCAAAGAAGTAAGTGTGTGGCCTCTCAGTGAAATGACAAGTCATGGTTTTTTAAAGTAGTAGTGCTCCTCACTGAGAAGACTTGATGGAGGAGATGATGACACCCAGTTTATGTCAGCAGAGGACAAGCTTCCCAAGCTTCTAATCATACCGGGGACGCCTGCCCAGATGTTAAGTACTCTCCATCTTGCTGCACAATTACGCCGGCAACTCAAGATTACATCCTATTTTAAAGTTTAAAAACATGCAGAAAAAAATAAACATATATTGCCTACATACTGTATATACAATATACAGCCGGAAACCCAAGATGAGTGACTCCCAAACCCCTCTTGTTTGAGTCGTAAAATACAACAACATATCTCTGATGTCGGGCCGAAACCTTCTAACTCCAAAATGTTCATTTTTGGGAAAATGAGCTCATGTGGAGTTAGGAGGTTTTGACTGAAGGGCTTTTTACTACTTTTCATTGGTTCAATATTATTTTAAACAACACTCAGATGTAAAGGGTGTTTAATAGCACATATTTATGAAAAAAAGAGAGAGCCAATCGGGTGGAATTAGCTGGTTTGGCAGAAAGTGGAGAGTTAGGAGGTTTTGTCCCAAGCACTTTTTACTACTTTCCATTGGTTCAATATTATTTTAAACAACACTCAGATGTAAAGGGTGTTCAAAAATGGAGTTAAGAGGTTTCGGCCAGACAGTGACGATAAAGTTTCTGTTTGTCACTGCACACACTCCTACGTGCTGGAGCCCTGGAGCCCCGTCAGTAGGGAGGGAGTGTCGGGCGGGAGGAGTGGGGATGCACTGCGTCCTCCTGTTGGGGGCTCCTCACTGGCTGGTGAGCCAGTAGGGAACGACAGCGGTAGCAGTGGCAAGCAGTGAGAGGAAATTACGTTGAAATAATGACTAAATGGGGAGAAAGGAGGGTTAGAAATAATTGCCTATTCTAAAAAAAGAAAAGGAAAAAAAAAAGATAAATAGCCAGACTCAGACTCTCCGTCTCTCTCTTGGAAAGATTAGCTGTCATCTCCAGCACACAGCTGTACAGTCCCTACGCTACAGTGGACACGTCCCACTGAGGGACGGATGCTTGACATGTGACAGTATCCCAACTGTCCAACTGTCCATGCATGACTGGCTCTGTCCCGTCACACTGTCACACTGCGCCCCGGGCCAGCATTTAACAAGACTATTTGCATCCCCGAGCTCACATAAACACCCTCCTCCCCTTACAAGTTCACAGAGAGACAGAGAGAGAGGGAAAGAGGGAGAGAGACAGAGAGAGAGAGAGAGAGAGAGAGAGAGAGAGAGAGAGACAGAGATACGATGAGAGCAGAATAACCAGATAGGATAAGTGCGGGAAAGCGATACTCACTATCCTGTGGAAGAGATGCCTCAGTCAGGAAGCCATCTCCAGGCTTCCATGGTTGACATCAGAAAAGGTAATTCCTTTCAAGGAGCACTCACACACTCCTGATTCAATAAACGCACACACTCATAGACTCACACACACACTCCCCTTGCTGCGCGGCGCAGCAGAGTACATTCCCTCTGGCTGTTTTTGACCACCTGCCCGACTCGCAGTGCTGTCTGTATGTCTCTCTCTCTCTCTGTCTGCCCACCTCCTTTCACCACCACACTGCTTCCCTCCCATGAGTCATGGCTCGCTCTCTCTCTCTCCCTCTCCCTGTGTGTGCGTGTGTGTGTGTGTGTGTGTGTGTGTGTGTGTGTGTGTGTGTGTGTGTGTGTGTGTGTGTGTGTGTGTGTGTGTCCCAACCTGTCAATCTGCCATCTGGGAAACTCCCAAAGTACTTCAGGAATCCTGTCACTTTCCCAGTCTGTCTGTCTTTTCTGCCAGTCTTTTCTGTCTGTTTATCTCACTTCACGAGTAAAGAAATATGCACTTAAGACACCGTCTCACACACACACGTCACAGCATGACACGTTGCACGCTTTGTAGATCAGCTATTTTCAGAGTGCGACACAGACAAGAGACGCAGTATAAATCCTGCATAACTCCAACCATAACCCCTAAAACTAAGCTCAACTAAAACCCTGAGCCCAACCTGAAACCTTTCTTAGTGTAATGCCAACGGTAAAACACTTTTTTTAACCTTTAAACACCACTTTATGTAGTACAGTCCAGGCTATTTCTGCATCAGCATATTTCTCAAATTCTACTGTAGTTATGGGCCCTCACAAGTATAGTAATACAAGCACATACAGACACACAGAGACACACACACACACCCCTGTGGTATGCTGTCATAGCACAAGAGGCAAGTCAGGAAACAAAGAGTGAATTGATACGACCACAGTAATGTACACCGGACCACTCCCCTCTCTTTCTATGTATCACTCCTCGCTGGAAATCCTATAGAATAGATCCTCGACCGGTGTCATGTTCAACAGCCAATCAGGGCGTGGCTTTAGTTAAACCCCAGACCACTGTGCGTGTCTGAATGTGCGGGACCGCTTTTTAAACCCTTTAACCCTGCTGTGAGTTCTTGGATGAAATGTTCAAAAGTTTGATTCATTGTCTTTTTGTCAAAAATAGCTAAAAGAGTCAGTCTAGCTTGAAGATCAGCTGTTTTATCTGATTTGTCGTTGTTGTACGACAAAGTATGTAGGGCTTAAAAGTCATATCAAATATATATTTTGGCGACACCTCTGAGTCTGGTCTGTCTATGGTCTGATAGGGGACGCGTCGCCATTCCGACACATCCTCATTCCGATCACCAGGTTAGCATTGACCAGCGTTGGCAGGTTAACTACTCACCAGTTAGCATTAACCAGCGTTAGTTTTACTGAGGTTAGGGTTAAGGTTAGGTTTAGGTGGTTGGAATAGCGATGTGTCGGAGTGCCGACGTGTAACCCTGACAGATCAGTGGTTCTCAACCTTTTCAGGCCACGACCCCCCCAAAATAATATTTGAACTGGGGACTCCCCACCCTGACAAGCACTTGGAGCAAGAGTTGAGGCATTACATTTAGTTTGATTCCACATATAAATATTGTGTACTGTAAATAGCAGATCTACAAGCTTGTAGAACTACTATTTTCACAATATCTGCCTCTTTCTTAGATTATTTAGCCAATGTTTTAACATTTTTCTCCTTATTAAAAAGGTCTTAGAAGTCCTCAAATTGTCACTTCACTGTCATCTGGGGACCCCCCAAACACCGGGGAACCCCCAAAAGCCGCGCTGGTGGTCCCGACCACAGGTTCAGAACCACTGTGAAAGAGCTGTGATTCCCACAATTCAGTTTAAAATAAGCTCCAAAAACGCTTCACTAAACCCAACCTACAAGGTCCTATAGCTCTGAGGTGATGTTGGAAAGTGTTAGGGGCCCTGGGGCTCCGGCCCGGGACCCCAAGAAAGTGGCACCCAGGCCCTTCAAGCCGTACCAGCATGACAACCGCCACAAGGACCGTCAGCACCAGGAGAAGCGCAGAGGGTCTGTGGGATCAGAGAGACAGCCATCTCCAACTCCTGCTGTTGCTGACAAGGCTGACCGCCAAGCCATGCCGCCACCTCCATCTCCACCAGTTGCCCAGGTGCCCGTGGGCATGCCACAACTTGCATATTATCCGATGCAAGCAATACAACCCCTATATCCAAACCCAGGCTGCCCCCAGCCAGCTCCAGCCCCAGCTCCCACTCCACCTGTGACCTCTGCCCCCCAGGAGGGCAAGAGTGGGAAGCGAAAGGAGAAACGACACTACACTTCTCGCCGCTAGAAGAAGAAGCCAAGTAAAGTTATGTCCTGATATAATCCTTATATGTTAGTGTGGAAAAAGGGCATAAATATATATTGAAATACTTGGTTTAGTAGTATAAAATGCATATATACATTGTTGTTTGTGTAGAAAAGTTCTCATCATTTTATAATACATGAGAAGTAGGTTTTTAGTCAAAAGAGCTGCTGTTTTTCTCATATACTGTATGTAATGTGTGTTTGCAACAAACATGGGACATTCTCACAAGCATGAAAGTATGCCTTGGCACACTGCCAACACAGCTGCATCTACAAGACGCTCTCTGTCTGGGAAACCAACCTGGGACTGAGCGTGAGTGAGACAGGTGCCCGTCCCTCCCTAACGTTCGGGCCGTGCTGTTATCTCTTATCCGAGATAAGAGATATGACATCCTGGGGGAGAGCGTGTTTCCCAGAGGCTTCTGAAACTAGGGCGGACACTCCCCAATCTCGAATGAATAGGGGAGCCCTAGCCTCACCTTGACCGTCTCCATTGCGTCAGGCTGTGCATGAGAGGGCATGTACGTGCACAGATGCGTGACAACGTGTGTGTGCTAAAATATGTTCTGTGTGTAAATCACGTCACTGTGACTGCAACGGACTACTGTTTAAAAGAGAATGCTCCGTGTCTATTGTTCAGTGTTGTTTTTTAGTTGAGTGGTTGCAGCTATCCCCGGCCCGTTAGGGGTCGGGGATGGACCTGTTTGTACTTAGTGCAATTTCTGCACCACTTGTTCCTGTACTTAGAGAGAGTTTGACTCTGTTTAGTTGAGTACTTATATAGTACTTCTTTTGTTAATTTTCATCGCCAATTTCTGTATTGGTGAGCTTATAATTTGTAACTGTTTTTACTTCACTAAAGCTTTTTATTCACTTTTGCTTGGTGTCTGTCTGAAATCATTTTCTAGAGTTTACAACTTTTAAGGTTTTGACTTTTTAACTTCCCTTCGGGGAAGTTCCGCTTCCATGGGAAAGAGGTGTTAGCATCTCAGGGCACTCAAAGCAACTTCTGGCTGTTGGAGCTGAGTTAGACTTTTGGTAAGAATCAACAAGTATATTTTCTTAATTTAAAAAGTCTTTCACCTTCTCAGTGACTGACACTGCGCGTGCAGGTGTCAGTAGGGTATGCTTGGCAGACAATAAAATACAAATTCCCAACCCTAACCGGAAGGACAGTTTGTCCGCAGTGGGCTCTTTTGTATCAAATAAGTCAAGCTGCTTTTCTCCAAAAAACAGTCCCTGGGAGAAAGCTACAAGTTCAGACTCACACTTTACACTGTCTTTGTGGTTTTGCATTCTCCATTCAGACCTAAGGTCTACATTTCTAAAGTAAGGTGCATATCTTGGTCTCTAAAATAAATAGTCGCTGTAGAAAGTAATAATATTCACCAGTTAAAGAGGGTCTCATTGATAGCTCAGCTTTCATTCAGAGAAGTGTATTTATATTAGTGTTAAATAAGTATATGTAATGTAAATATGTAAATATGTATATGTATATGTGTAATAGTAGGTTTACACAAACAAGGAAGGTTATTAAACCTGTTTGTGAACTTACATAGGTTTACACAAATGGGAAACTATTTGTGAACTTAGTACACCTACATAGGTTTACACAAATGGGAAACTGTTTGTGAACTTAATACACTTAATGGGTTTACACAAATGAGAAATTGTTTGTGAACTTAAAGGTGTAGTGTAGTGACAGTGTTTCATTTTAAAAAGATCCGGTAACTTCTTGGGCTTAGGACCTGGGAAGGGTTCCGGGCGGCGTGAGGAGTACTTTAAAAGGTGGAAGAGTACTCAGTAACTCAAGCTCATTACAGAAAGCAACAATAAGGTTTTCAGAATCAGTATGTATTCATTTTGATAAATGCCTAAATACATTTACGGTACATTTCCGATGCTTGCGCCTTTCACCCAGGAGACACTCTTGTGTTTGGAGAAGTTGATAAAGACAAATTCCACAAATGTCTGTGTAAAAAAGACCATTTCGACCGTTATTCTCTTTTTTGATTACTTATGAAATCCAAACTTTATGTTGACCGAAATAGATTTAACTAAACTAGTTCACCCACTAATCTAGCTTTTCCACGCAGCACCATAGAACTGTTCTGCACCGGTGTGGCATTGGTTGGAAATAATAGTACATTATCAATCCACAACTATTCATAGAAGACTACAGTCATTATACACTCAATTGCATGTTATCACAGGGTTGATTACAGGCTATTCGGGTAAATAGCCTGGAGGATTGCCATTCAGAAAATTCAATGTGAAAAGGGATCTGGTCAACTTAAGGCTTTTTTTTATAATGTTTTATTGTATAGCGAAAAAGAGCAGTTATGTGTATATTTCTACTTGCAACAGTGAGACAGTGTTTACCGTTTAGCAGCGGCTAAAAACGCTGACCTGGACCTCATTGTCGTGTATCTGTTGATCAAACTGTAACCAGATGCTGGAGTTTATAGAGTGCCGACAAAGCGTGTCCTGCACCCAAACAGAAATAATGACAGCACCAGTATTGAAGTCGCATCATGGAACGTGGCCAAAAGAGCACGCTGGATCTGAGAATAACATGTTTCGGGTGATTTGATCAGGAGTTAACGCTTAGTTAATGGTTAGTAAAACTGAGAAAGCATCTGTGTCATCTTAGATCTTTGGCTTTGGCTATTCAAACATATGCAAGCTCACAAACATCTGCTATTTTTTCTTTTTACAAATCAGGGAGGGAAGTGAGGAAGGGTCCCACTTTCTTTCCAATATGGCTGCTGTGCATAGAGCCTAATAAGCCATTTAGGCTTAGAATTATTTAATGCTTTAACTATTGAAAAATAGCAGATATACAAGCTCACAGCGCGGCACCGAGTGCCACGCTGCGAGCTTGTAGATCTGCTATTTTTGAAAAATCGTGAAAATGTGTGCACATTTTTCAATATAACATTTTCAAAGCAAACTTTTGTAACTCAAATCTCTGCTTCTGGGGGGTCCCTGGAACAACATATTTTGAGATGGGGGTCTGCGGCCAAATAAATGTAATTTAGGTGGTCGTTGACATGAAAAGGTTTGAGAACCACTGATTTAGAGGAAGGATTTAGAAGTCGGGTCAAAGATCGGGTCAAAGATATTCAAAGACTTGCACAAATTTTCACGATTTTTTCAAAAATAGCAGATCTACAAGCTCGCAGCGCGGCACTCGGTGCCGCGCTGTGAGCTTGTATATATGCTATTTTTCAATAGTTAAAGCATAAAATAACGGTTAAAGTTGTTAAAATCTAACACGTTCCCGGAGGGTTAATTGGCGAGCAAATACAGAGATAGGAGGTTTCAGCCCGACAGCAACGTAATGATAAGCGTTCACAACACAGCTCCGCCACGGAGCAGAGTGGAGTGGCGTGGCGTTGGCTCACGCTCATTTGGCTCCAGAACGGAGGGGAGAGAGCCTTTTTAACTAAGACCATTCAATTACACACACTCACTACACAGGCCTGTCTGCCGCACACGCCCACAGGCCAGGACCTACCATCCACTGAAAGGCTTTTCATTTGATAACACTGCAAGCAGGAACAATGGTGTGTGACCTGTGCGGGCGTGTGTGTGTGTGTGTGTGTGTGTGTGTGTGTGTGTGTGTGTGTGTGTGTGTGTGTGTGTGTGTGTACTTGTATTTCTACACAAATGTCCCCACACGTATAGAAATAGACAATGTGAGGACCATTTCCCTGATTCTCACAAGAGAAATGTTTGTATTATAATTATTATTAATATTTTTTGTCCGTTTTATGCCTTTATTGATAGGACAGTAGACTGAGAGGAAACAGGGGGAGAGAGAGAGAGACCGAGAGAGCGAGAGAGAGAGAGAGAGATGGGGAGTGACATGCAGCAAAGGTCGTCGGGATCGGGACTCGAACCCGCAACACGCTGTCAAACTACATTGAGCCTTGGTGCCGCGGACCGCTATGCCCACGGTCTGAGCCATAAAGGGTGGTTTTATGGTTAAAGGGGAGTTGGGCTTACAGTTAGGAAAAGATTGAGGTTGGGGTTAAGGTTATGAGGAGATATCCGGAAGTTATGTTTAGGGGTTAGAGTTGCATTATTTATACCTAGCGGTGTGATGATATCAGACCAAAAGTGCTGTGTATGTCTCCTCCATCTAGCGCCCCCCCCTGTTATCCTCACAAGTATAGTAGGACAGTGTGTGTGTGTGTGTGTGTGTGTGTGTGTGTGTGTGTGTGTGTGTGTGTGTGTGTGTGTGTGTGTGTGTGTGTGTGTGTGTGTGTGTGTGTGTGTGTGCGTGCGTGCGTGTGTGTGTGTGTGTGTGTGTAGCTGGCTTTAAGGACTGTCCAGAGGAAGATCAATAATCTCACACAGTGCTGCTATACAGCAGTGGCAGAGCGCCTGGCGTGGAGACCACATGAACTCCACGGCCCTATTCTGGGCCAAACAATCGCCCCAAAACAGCAGATCTACAAGCTCATAATGCATCACAACACGATAGTGTTTAGGTATTTAGTGTAGAGTGAAAACAGGAAGGGCCCTAGTGTTGAGCCATGTGGGACTGCAGTCAACTATGTATAATATAGAGTTCCGACAAGATGGCGACCGAGTAGGACGCGTTTGTTGAGCTCTGTGGAGGTGCATAGTTTTCACATTTTTTAAGCCCATTTTTTACTGCCTTTATAGTTCTTTTGAGACTTTAAACGCCCAAAACACTGGTGAGCGTCTGTTTTTGCAGTTGTTTCGTGTTTCATGCCGAATACGATTAACACGAGGTCGAGGAGTACCAGGTCTCCGACCGCAAACGCCGACAACATGGCCGGCGCAATGCAGGGCGACGCTGACGCTCCGGTTACAAAGAGCATGCTGCGCGAGGTCCTCAAGGAATCACTGAAAGAGTTTATGGATGGTTTTATTCAACCCATGATGCTTGGCTTGGAGAAGAAATTACTGAAGAAGATTGATGACTTCGGAAAGGAGCTGCGTCCTGCAGTCGCCACGCTGAACACGACCGTGGCTGAACAGGGGGAGGCCATTGAGAACTTTGGTTCCTCCATGGACAGTTTGCAGATGTGTATCACTGAATTGGAGAGAAGATGTGCTAATCTGGAGGAGAAGCTCGTCATAGCAGAAGACCGGAGTCGTAGGAACAACATAAGAGTGATTGGGATCTCTCCTGGGCTAGAAAAGGCTGACCCAGTGGCCTTTATCCAGTCTTTTTTGCAGAAAACATTCCCCGACGAGTTTCCCGACTCCCCCCCGGAGGTGGATCGTGCTCATCGGACCGGCAATCCACGTTCTGATAAGCCAAGGGCTTTCCTGGCAAGGATCCATTTTTTCCGGGTAAAGGAACGCATACTCCAGCTCTCCAGGAAAGCAGGCCAACTGACATACAATGGCAAAAAGGTGTATATTTTCCCCGACTGGTCTGCTGAAACATCAAAGAGAAGGGCAGCTTTCGGGCCAGTAAAGGAATTCCTACGTTCCATCACCGCGGAAGGGGTTAAATACGGAATAAGGCACCCGAGCAAATTCTGGATAACCGTGGATGAGGCGACTTCTACTTTCAACTCACCCAAGGAAGCTCTGGCCTTTTGCAAGGATAAGTTCAAGACTCCAGGTGCTGCGGACGAGACTCTAGCTACGCAGGATGATGAGACGACAGTTACAGAGAACTAACTTTTACCAGGGACACTTTTGCTTTCGTGATCGCGTGCTTTCAAACACATTCTGCCGATGTGATATCCTTTTGCCTTTAATGGACTGTTGGTAAGCTGGCTGGGACTTTGGAGATGACTTTTACGCAGCGTCTTTCTTTCCTCACTCTCTCCTCCTCCTCCTCCCCAAAGGGTGAGTTGTTAATGTAAGCCTACTTATTGTTTTGGACTCATCATCTGACTTGACGTTGTGTTTTCAAGTGTTTCGTTTCATAATACCTATTTTATTTGTTTTATTTTTTAACAAGATCTGTAAGCAGATGGGTGTTACTCGTTTTAATTTAGGTTACCGCAAGGAGAGAGGATTTAGGGCTGCTAAAGCTATAAGCATAATTCACTGTCTTTTTTGTTTGAATATAATGGACATTGTTCTTGTTATTATTGTATTCCTTTTCTTTGCTCTTATTGAGCGTTGTGCTGCTTACTATATAGGTCTAGAGGGTTTTATCTCTCTCTGTTAGGCTTTGTCTAACGTGTTCCGTGTCGCGGTTCGGACGGAGCCTGCTCTCTCTATCGTCTTCCCTCTATGTCTCTCTATCTATCTCGGCTTTCCCTCTCTCTCTCTCTCTCTCTCTCTCTCTCTCTCTCTCTCTCTCTCTCTGGCTCTCTCTCTCGCTGTGTGTGTGTGTGTGTGTGTGTGTGTGTGTGTGTGTGTGTGTGTCTTTCTCTCTCTCTCTCTCTCTCTCTCTCTCTCTCTTTCTGTTAGGTAATGGCGGCTATGTTGGTTGTTAGTTTATGGTTCGTTTATGCCGCCTAAAACGCTACTTTTTCGGGTAGGAGGGCGAGACTGGGCTTTGGCCTTTGTATTGAGTAATGTAGCCTACTGTTTAAGGTGAAACAGATATAAATAATATGGTCTAAATTGTGAAGGCTCCGCGGTTCCAGAGACCACTCGCTCTCTCGCCCTTTCTCTATGTCTCTCTACCTATCTCTGCTTCTCCTCTCTCTCTCTCTCTCTCTCTCTCTCTCTCTCTCTCTCCCTGGCTCATTGACTCGTTCTTTTTTTTCCTTTTTTTTTCTAATCTCAATAGCTGGCGGATGTACGATCTCGTGGCGCGTTGGCTCTACGTGCTTGTGGATCCGCTGTCTGGGGGGGGGGGGGGGGGGGGGTAGTTATTTACCTACTTTACTTGTTAAAATGTTAATTTACTTGTTAAAATGTTAATTTCTTGATGGGGGGAGAGGGGAGCTCTGTATTGGGATATTTATTTTGTAGTCGTGATTGGGTAGGTTCACTGTTTGAAGTATGGTAGTTTACTGTTTAAGACGGAAACAGACTTAACTAATATGATTGACATTTATCTAAGTTTGCACTGGCCTTTTGGGCATGTACAGGGAGCTGTATATGGCGCAGTATGCATTATGTGTGCTGTGTTGTATATGGTTTCCTGATCATACATAACTGTGTTTTATGTAAATACTTATGTATACAGACTTTTCTTTTCTTTCCTTTTTTTCCCCCTTCTAATTAGTAATTGTGGTTTGTATGCATGGATGCATGGGGGGGCTGTATGTGGCGCAGTATGCATTAACACTGTGTGTGCTTTGCTGCATATGGCCCCCCGGATGTGCTTTTAATTTCTATTTCTAACTACATATGTAAGTGCATATATTTTTATATCATATACACTGATTTCCTTTTTTATTTATTTTTATTATTAATATTATATTAGTGCCTTGTCGTGGTGACAGCCTTATTTCCACTTATCTGTCACAAGTGTTTGGTTATTTGCATTAGCGTGGCTTATAGGGCTTTATCACATTCTAAGTGGGCCTAATGCTGGACTGATTATTATTATTACAGTTGTTATAGTCCCCTCAATTTTTTTTTTCCCTTTATTCTTTTCTTTTTTCTCTCCCCCTTCTTTACTAGAAATGTTAACATACCATTCTCATTTATTTAAGTGATATGAAGTGGGGAGATTGATCATAATTTGAGCTGATGGAATGTTTGAGAGCTATTCAGCCACAAGAAGGCACTTTTTTGTTGTTGTTGTTTTTACTTTGGTGATCTGTTATATATTTACATAACCACCAGAGGGCAATGTATGGTTACTTTTGGGCAGTTACTTGTTTGCACTCTCTGACAGAGTGAAATGAAGGTTGACTAATAGGTTGATGGGGTGGGGAACTGTTTTTGTGCACTCTGATGCTAATGGGGTTTTCCCCCTCAAGCTTCAATGTTATGTGTTTTTTTATGTTCGTTTGATGTTGCTTTTTCCTTTCTGTTCCTTTTGGGGTTGTTTTGTTTTTCTGTTGGGAAGGTTTGTTGTGAGGGACCAACTAGGAAATTCTAAAATGTTCTACTGTGCTTGCTGTGCGTATGGTTTGAACCACAATTATGACAGAATATAAATTTCTAAGTTTCAATGTAAGGGGAGCGAATATACCGCATAAGCGAACCAGCATTTTGGGGGTTTTGCGATCTAAATCAATTGACTTTGCATTTATACAGGAGTCTCATCTTTTAAAAGAGCATTCCAACCGATTGGCTAATAAACATTATCGTGTTTTAGCCTTTTCAGCTGCTTCTTCCAAAACCAAGGGAGTAGCCATATTGGCTAGACGTAACCTTAGGTTGGATTCTTTGGGTGATTGGTCTGACAGTGACGGGAGGATAGCTGTTGCTAAAATCCGCTTGGAGGGTAAAATGCTAGCACTAGTCTCTGTGTATGCTCCAAATGTTTTAGACAAAGAGTTTTACAAATTACTAACTAAAACCTTATTGGAACTGACGGATTTCAAAATCATTGTTGGTGCTGACTTCAATGCAACATGGCAACATAACCTAGATAGATCCACTGGGGTAGAAAGCAGAGAACAAGCACTAGCGTCTGCAGAACTACGTGCTTGGGCAAACTCAACTGGCTTACTCGACATCTGGCGTTTAATGAACCCAACGGTTAGAGATTTTTCTTTTCTGTCGGGTAGGCATGCTTCATTCTCTAGGATCGATTACGTTTTTGCCCCTGTTAGCTTGTTTCATAAAATTGCCAAGGTAGAGTTGCTCCCAATGTCACTCTCGGATCACAAGGCGGTGCTGTGTGTTGCTTCACTGAAACAGGTTATAGATAGAGCTCCTAGATGGCGGTTTAACACCACACTGCTGCGCGATGCGGCATTTGTAGCTCAGTTTCAAACTGGTTTGCGTGAATTTATAAATATCAATACAGGCTCAGTTGAGGATCCCAGAATTCTTTGGGATGCAATTAAAGGCTTTATCAGGAGTAATACAACCCTCTATGCGTCCACTCAGAGAAAATTAAGGTCAGCCAAACTGGTGGAATTGGAATCTCGGTTTTCTACTTTGGATAATTCTCTCCAAAATAACTTTGATGTTAGTACAGCAACTCAGAGGGAGCTAGTTAAGAAAGAAATTAACTCCATTCTCAAGCGCCGCTCAGAATTTCAAATGAAACGCACAAGGCAAAACTACTATTTTAATAGTGCAAGACCCAGTCACTTACTGGCTTTACGTCTTAGATCCAATGAGCATTTTGCTGATATTGTTAGTGTCAAATCAACAACGGGAGCCATGGTTACAGAACCCAAAGAGGTCAATGCCACGTTTCGTGCTTTTTATGATGAGCTCTACACCTCCGAGGTCATTCACGATGATGCAGTATGCAATAATTTTTTATCCAACATACAGTTACCAACCCTTAGCGAGGCGGATGCGGAAGCCTTAGATAGACCGCTCCATCTGGCGGAATTACAGGAAGCTGTGCTCGCAATGCGTAGGGGCAAGTCGCCTGGTTTGGATGGGATACCCCCTGAACTTTATGCCATCTTTTGGGAAGATCTAGGTCAGCTGATGCTAGACATGTTTCGATATGCAATTGAAAGTGGCTCTTTCTCCAGGGATGTGAATGTAGCTATTATATCATTATTGTTGAAGAAGAACAAGGATCCCACAGATTGCGCAAGCTATAGACCGCTTTCACTTTTGAATTCTGATCTAAAAGTTTTTGCTAAGGTGCTTGCGCGTCGCTTGCAGGGTTTTATGACCACCTTAGTACACTGTGATCAGACAGGTTTCATAGGAACTAGACTAGCCTCTGATAATGCTAGACGACTATTGCATATCATCGATAGGGCTAAGGAGCTGAGGACCCCCGCCGCAGTGTTGTCGCTCGATGCGTTGAAGGCATTTGATCGTCTGGAATGGTCTTACCTGTGGGCTGTACTAGATAAAATGGGATTTGGTGCTTCATTCATACATTTTGTTAAAGTACTTTATTCTAATCCGTCAGCGATGGTCCTAACCGGTAAGATCTGTTCGCCGCTATTCACGATTGGCAGATCTTCGAGGCAGGGTTGTCCCCTTAGTCCTCTCCTTTTCGCACTTTCACTCGAACCCTTGGCTCAGACAGTGCGTCAGTCTGCAGATATTACTCCTGTTTCGATTAACAACACACAGCATCGCATTTCCCTATATGCTGACGATATTCTACTGTTCATTGAGAATGCACCACAGTCAATTACTCATGTCCTTCAAATCTTTGATCAGTTCAGTTCCATTTCCGGCTACAAAATTAATTGGACGAAGTCAGCCCTTCTACCTCTAAATGATCAGATGAGATCTGCTATCCTGCCGCCCATAATCCCAGTAGTAAGCCAATTCAAATATCTTGGCATAGATATTTTCCCCTCTCTTCAGGCTATTGTTAAGAACAACTATGGTGACACTCTAAATAAGATTTGTCTTGATTTAGATAGATGGTCATCTTTGCCCAACTCTCTCCAAGCTCGAGTTTCAATCATAAAGATGAATGTTCTTCCTAGGGTTAACTTTGTAAGCTCTATGCTCCCTTTGCCACCACCGCCGCAATACTGGAATAAGCTTCACTCTTCGATATCTAAGTTTGTGTGGAAAGGGAAACGCCCTCGTCTTAAACTTTCTCTATTACAGCGTGCTAGAGATGATGGCGGCCTTTCATTGCCCAACTTTAAATTTTATTATTGGGCCTTCACGCTCCGCCCCCTTTTAAATTGGTTTAACCCAGCAAATAAGGTTTCTTGGAGAGAGCTTGAGGAGAGTTTAGTGCAGCCTGTTGAATTGAGAGATCTTATCTATTCAAACATAACTACACATCAATGCAAAGTTCGCTTTGGACCTATCATTTCTCATTTAGTGGCAGTATGGAGAGCAGCTGAAAAGATGTGTAAGATTGATTGTAAATGGAACTTATTTTCCCCAGTGTTCAATAATCAAAGACTTTTAATCGAGGATCGCCCCATTCGCTTTCCAAGGTGGAGGGCTAAGGGGATTCGTACATTAGGGGACTTATTTGATAGAAATGGTTTACGACCTTTTCGAGATTTGTGTGACATCTTCAATCTGCCTGGAAATACCCTTTTTTTCTACTTCCAACTGAGATTGTCCATGAGGACCTATGGGGTCCCATGGCAAGCTCCCCTTAGATTGCACCCCTTCCATGAGTTTATCTGTGATGGTAACAGAACAAGAGGTTTGGTTTCCACCCTCTATGGTTTTTTATTAGACTGTAGTTATGGGCCCCTATCTGTTGATACTGTTTGGAGGAATGATGTACCAAATTTGGACCCTGACTTTTGTTGGGACACAGTGTGGTCTAACATTAGGCTATCTTCTAGAAATCCAGACCATCAACAAATTCATTTAAATTTTGTTCATCGGACTTATTTAACTCCCCGCAGACTATGTGCTATGAGGATTTTGAATAATCCCAACTGCACTCTCTGCGCCTCAAATAGTATTGGTACCTTCCTTCACATGGTTTGGGAATGCCCAAATGTGTCGTCATTCTGGAATATGGTTGCCTCAAAACTTTCAACTATTTTTAGTATTAATATCATATCTTCTCCTTCTTTATTTTTATTAAATGACGTCTCACAGTTGCAACTAAACAATATACGCAAGCGCATCTTCTTTGCTGGATTAACGGCGGCGAAGAAGATGGTAGCTACGCGGTGGAAACCTCCTCATACGTTAACGTTTCGCCAGTGGGCCTTAACCTTTCTAGATATAGTATATTTAGAGCAGTCGATAGCAAGGTTACACGGAGCAAAAGAAGAAAACATTAATATGTGGTCGGACATTGCAGATAAGCTTAAGGCTATGATTCAAGAAATCACTATATAGTGGTAACAGCCTAGCACAGGCATGCACTATTGTACATTCCGTGTTGGTCCGGGGAAAGGGGGTGGGTGGGTTTTCTTTTCCTTTTCTTGTTTTGCTATTGTTTGTGTTTGTCTGTTAATTGCATTTTTCTTTTGATTAATGTTTTACTTTTTCTTGTTCTATTCATATGTATGTCTCTAATTTTATGTTATGGAAAATAAAAATAATTGATAACAAAAAAAAAAACTATGTATAATATAGGGCTTAAGCCTTAAGTGATTAAAAGATGGTTCTACAGTACAAACTGCTGACTTCAATAAAAGTAAGCTTGCCAGGGTCTCTGGCACTGAATCTGTTCAGATGGGGGTCCGCTGCCAAATACTTATCGATGTGGGGGGTCCTTGACATGAAGATGTTTGAGAACAAGTGAAATAACTGACCTAACCTAAAAGAGAAAAAAAGAAAATAGGCCATCTTATTATTTTTCTTCTTCTAAATGAATGCCAAACGCATCTATCAAGACAAAGGCTCAGGATGTAGAGCAGTTGTTTCTGGGAATCCTAAGGAACCCAATAGGAGCTCCTGGAATCACCTTCAAGCAGAAGTGCATGATGTCAAGTCCAAGTCCTAAACATTTTATGTTGAGTCCTACGCTTGTTGTAATGTATCATCAAGTGACTTGAAAAAACTTGAAGTCCCCAGTCAAGGGAGGGCTCAAGTCATTCAGTCAGTCACGAGTCATTGGCATTGTAGTCCAAGTCGAGTCCAAGTATTATTATTTCTTTACATCAAGTAAGTCTAAAGTAATCAAATGTGTGACGTGTGTGAGGTCGAGACTTGCTCAAGTGTCCTTGAGCAAGGCACTGAACCCCAAACTGCTCCCAGCGAGCTACTTGGTGACTTGCATGTTGTCTCCGATGTGTTTTAAGCGTCTTTCAGACAGAGTGCGGTCGCCGCGCCCTAGTAATTCATTTTCAATGAGAGGCGGGCGGTTATTTTGGCCGAGCGGAGAAGTTTTGGGGCGGCGAGGCGAGCGGACGCGGTCCCGTGAAATCCCCGCGGCGCGTGCTCGTTTGTGCATGCGTACACGCTCCGTCTGAAAGGGCCCTTTAGAATGGTTGAATGCAATATTGATCTGTGTGTGTGAATGGGTGAATGTAAGGCATAACTGCACACCATTTACTACATTCACGATCACATCGACCTGCAATTACCTTCCCTGTCCAAACAGTGTTGTCTAGAACACACACAGCCTCACACCAATCATTAACTAACTGTGTGTGTGTCAGTGGAAGGAGAAATGTATGGCTTTTTAATAGCGACCCAACCAGTTATTTGACTTTATTGCCGACATCGGTATCTGCATTTATATGCAGCTGACCTGCTAGACCTAAAGCCTTCTTAATCAGTAGTTCTCACACTTTCAAGGTTTTTAAAAAATGCGGAAAAAAAATTGCAGATGAGCTTGTAGATCTTCTATTTTTGAATAGGCAACACAAAAGTCTAAATTGACAGGTTTTCATGGGTTATAAAAGAGTAATAATCGTCCCACCCCCGTTGCTGTCGGGTAGAAACCTCCATATTTGAACGTTTGTATTTTGTTCGTTTTTTCATAAATGAATGTCCTCCATCATATATGCGAGCTTGTAGATAGTCTATTTTCACTATTTTAAAGATGTAGTGAATTACTCTTTAGATGACAAAAAAATAAATACTTTTGTGTATTCTTATGTAAAAAATTACTTCCTGAAAATGTAAATGTGCTGCGTGATGAGACTCATTGCTCAAGGAGACGCAACAGTCTGATTGCGTGACAAACACCAACTCTGTTTCTGAGCTAAGCTTAGCAGAAAGCCCCTCCCATAGGTCCCAAAACGAAAGTTTAGTTCTACTTCAGGAATAGGACCTAAAAAAGGTTCCAGGAACCTTGTCTGGAACCGGGCCGTACGCAATGGAAACAAAACCAGAACCAAAAAAATAGGTTCGGGTTCCTGAAAGTTCTGGTTCCACCTTGCAGTGGAAAAGGGGCTAAAGTAACAGTTTTGGACATATGAGGTTTCCACCCGACACGAGACGGTATGTCACCAACAGTGCTGTGGGTTAGCAGCAGCAGGCAGTATGTCACAAACGTCGCTGCTCGCTGTGCTTACTAGCTAGCAGCGCAGCAGAGACTCATTAAAAGCTAAATGCCAGCCACATTATAGATAACATGAGCGATGGGAGGGATCAATCACTCATTGTGTTGCTCCCATAGCAAATTAACCTTTAAGAGTAAATACGTGATGCTAATGCTAAAACGCGTGTACGCTGCTACACAGACACACACACACACACACACACACACACACACACACACACACAGGAGGGTTTTCAGGACGAGCCACTGAAGAGCAGTGCTGAGCAAGTTAGTCGAGAGTAGGCTAATAAGTTACAAGTTACTTTTTACTCCTTTAAAAAATAATAGCCAATGATCCAATATTTGACTATTAAGTATTTTTCAAAATGTTCCAACTCTGCAGAAGTCTCTAGACGGGTGCTACACCAGAATGTTACGTGTAGTGCTCAACATCAGCAAGAGTACACATGTCACCAACAAGAATCTGTATGCTGGAATATTAAGGGTGAGCGATAAGATAGCAGCCAGGAGAATGAGACTTGCAGGAGACTGCCAAAGACATCAAGAGCTGCCAGCCAGTAAACTGGTGCTGTGGGAACCAACACATGGGCACCGGTCACGAGGACGTCCCACACTAACATATGTGGATGTACTCAAGGAAGACGCAGGAGCACAAAGCACCAACTAACTGGCTGGATGTATGGAGAACCGGGATGAATGGAAGCGGCGATGGACGGCTCGTCTGAGGACGACCTAGAGATGTTTTTGTGAGGGTACCTACTAGTACCTACCCTAGGGAACACGGGGAGAACATGCAAACACCACACAGAAAGTCCCTTATGCCAACCCCACCTAGGGTATGGGCGCTGATGACTCGGAGGAGAGGACATGCCCCCAGTGCCAACAGCACTGGGGGCATGCACTGGGGGCAAGCACTTCCCCAGCGGGAATCGAACCCAAGGATTTCGGACGTATGGGCAGTCCCCCCTTCGGTGAGGCAACAGTGCTACCGACTGCGCCACCGTGCCCCATTGAGTTACACATTTGCTTAAAAAAGACAAAGATTTGCATTTTGCACACATTTTCACAACTATTTTGCAATAGCTAAAGTATAAGATAATGAAGGCCCCCTCCACCTTGGGCACTAGTAACTCAGTCCCACTTTTCCCCCACATTCGACGCCCCTGAAAAAAGTAATCGTTTAGGTGAACTATTCCTGTTTTTTGGTCTTCCTCAGAGCAGGTTCGCTCCCATAGAAAATAATAATTCAATCAATGAATTGAATACATATAGTAGGACCAACGGACACACGTATTTGACCTTTTTTTTTGACGACTTCAGTATTGGCAATTACTTAGCTGACTACGCGTTGCCATGCAACACGTACTCTGCGATTCCTTGAAAAAGGTTCAAAGTAAACAGTCAAGACACGTAATTGCAGATACAGTTGTTGTCGTCAATGAAGTCAATCGATTCATGGGTCAATATATCAATGCTCTAGGAGACAGACAAGTTAATTAGACCTGCACTATATTTGATCCCGCAGGGAGGAAACTCAGTTTTCAGCTTCACGGAGCTGCCCATGTAGGCAGTTAAGTGCCTTGCTCAGAGAACACATTGGTGGGGTTCGAACCTGGGACCTTCCATTTCCCAGCAGCCTCTCTACACATTCAGCTACTGTATGGCCTCTCCCATTCAGCTATGGCCGCCAATCGTTCAATGACAACGGCCCAAATTCAAGTGTGTAGCAGCTGCAGTACATGTTTGTAATTGTGGAATTGTGGATCAGTCAGTAACTGATGAGGCAATGGGAGTTGAGACGGTAATCTAAGTGGTGCTGGTTAATGTACATGATAATATCATGGTTATGCTTTAATGTACGTGATATCATGGTTATGCTTTATGTACAAGATCATGGGGAGAAGTACGTTGCACACACAGTTTGACACAGATCAGCTCTGCCAACAGTACCGGGCTCAGACCATTGTTATACTGTGGCTGCTTTAAGGACAAGCTGAACCATAACAAGCTGGCTGAGTGGCTGTAACATAAACAATAGCTATTAAGGCCTAGCAGAGACATCTTGCCTACCAAATACCAGTAAGACGCCTAAGGGCGACAACCGCACTAGGTCTTGGCCATCTGGCCAGTGATGTACTGTTTATCGGACCAGTTACCCATATGGTACCCATAGGCCTATATGGAGATCCAACATATGAATACATAATTTACATACCGGTATACATACATACATATATGCATTGAGACCGCAAACATGCTTACTCAGTTATTCGTTATGTGAAAGTCCTATGACGTCTATGGCTTCTGACATTAGACATACAATCCCCTTTATGCCCATGTATGGAGATCCCTGGTAAAATGGTAAATGGTGCATTTATATAGCGCCTTTCAAGGTGCTTTACATTGTGCATTATATTCACACACACATTCATACACCGATGGTGGAGGAAACCATGCAAAGCACCAACGAACTCCCCGGGAGCAACTAGGGGTTCAGTGTCTTGCCCAAGGACACTTCGACATGTTGACAGGAGGAGCCGGGATTTGAACCGCCGATCCGCGGATAATTGGCCAACCTCCTGAGCTACAGCCACCCCCAGATATGGGTTGTCTTGGCCAAATATGGATCCTATATGAAGTCCTGTGAAGATATGTGCTTAATATTGATGACAGCAGGGATCTCCATATATGGGCATAAAAGGGATTCTGTTAGTGTGGTTCCCCTGACATCTCAGTGATGTCAGAGCGGCAAACCCATAGACCGTAAAAAAAGGGTACACAGACAGACATGTCCGGAGACATGATGTGCCGTTTATCATACTAAACTGCGACCTTAGGTCGCAATCATGTAGCCTAATGCAATGTATTATATAAGTACTATAAGCCACGAAAACAATATAAAATAAAATGACAAATGGTGCATTTATATAGTGTCCACATTCACCCATTCACACATGAATGCAAGGCACCAATCTGCTCATCGGGTTAGGGGTTCAACTCAGGGGGAGCCCGGGATCGAACTGGGAGCGGCCACTCTACCTCTGCCGCCCCCAGTATAATGTATCATTCATCCTCAGGGGTCCCAGAGATAACAAGTCTTATCAAATGGGGGTCTGTGTGGCCTTAATGCATGTCTAACCGAGGGTCCTTGACATTAAAAAGGATGAGAATCACTCACAGCCATACTTGATAATGTTGCTATCAAAAGATGTACAGCTGAATTGTTCCCATCTAACAGCATTAACCAGCAACGCTACTTTCTGTCACTGTGATTTCTCTGTGAAAAGAAGCCTCATTAGGGCGCCAGTTAAACCAAGACACACGCACAATCGCACATGCCCACTCACGCTAGGGATGGGACGATACGCGATATTATCATTTATCGTGATAAAAAACACTCACGATAATCGTATCATGGAGATTTAATTTATCGTGATATCGTCCTCCGTCATGCATATCCACTTAAACCATCTATAATTGGTAAAAGGTACTTATAATATACGTACTTGATACAGTCTTTTTTTCATTCTCTATCAAATGTCTTTGCCAAAAAATAGCCGATCGGCTATTTTTTGGCATATGTTCCACTCCAGGATAATGTACTTTGATTATCGCGATAATATCGTAAATCACGATTTCTTTTGTCACAATAATCGTGATATGAAATTGTCATATCGTCCTATCCCTAACTCACGCGCACACACACGCACACGCACACACAGTGAACTGAACCTGGTTGAGACAGAGATGCTTTCATGAAGGCACATCTTGAACTGTGGATGACTTTTGGAACTCTTTGGAGCACCGTGTGTAGCCGAGCAGTGTGAGTACACAGTGTCACAGGTCTGCAGCTCAGAGAGTGTACACTTATGTACACCCATACAGTATACTTCCACATCATAAGAACTGTGTTCCAAACATAAACAAATGATCTCCACGGTTTGACTCATATGGATATGAAGAATCAGCTGATGGTGAGAAAACGCTAATGTTTTCGTTAGGAACTGTATCAAATATGAGTGACTGACTATCATAAACCATACAGAGCCTCCTCCCCGACAATATCAAGGACACTGTTTGTTTATTTTTGGACCGCAATGCTTATATGAGAGGATTTTAAGATGACCCAATGTTATTCTCCATAGAGAAATTACTTCCATGAACCAGGGGATGAGCGAGTGACATCATGACTTCACTTTGTATGTCCGAAACCGTTGGTTTTGCATTTGTCAATTTAAAAATGATTTAAACAGCAGATCTACAAGCACACAACACCAGGCATTGTGTGCTTGTAGATCTGCTGTTTTCACTACTTTTGTGCGACGGCCTTGTATGATGAAGCAGGGCTTTGCGAAGAACATAGACATTTGAAACTTGGAGATACAAGGTTTCCACCCGACAACGATGATATTATCATCGCTGTGGGGGCAAACGTTCAGCTGAAATAGGTCTACAAAAAAAGAAAGCGGACCTAGTATGGAGCCCTGGGGGACCCCTGTCAACTAAGCGTACAGTAGGCTACATAATGAGTTGTTGTACAAGTGGAGAAGAGCACAACACACAGTCAGGACTGAGGCTATAGTCTTCTCACAGCTGAACACAGTTCAATTCTGACCCAAGGCCCTTTACTACAAGTCGTCCCCACACACACACACACACACACACACACACACACACACACACACACACACACACACACACACACACACACACACACACACACACACACACACACACACACACACACACACACACACCAGAAATTATGTTTTCATATGTTCCAGTCTTCAATGCTAAAAACACAATTAAATCGCTGATCGCAATTATTTGTGTGACAAACGTCAATTTCAATTTGTAATCGTGACAGCTTTATTCTGAGCCATGATGGGACCAACGAACCCTAGGTAAGAGAAACAGCTGGACATCAAGCAGCTGTGGCTTGGTCCACATCCAGCTGTTGTTAAGAACTGGCCCCCGGGGGCCTCACCTCATCGGGGCCCCCCAAGGTCCAATGATTAACACCCCAGTCACATGCTCCACAAACCAGATGCTCTCTCTCTCTGTGCTCAGGCATTATTGCAGTGGTTCTCAAAAATGTCACAAACAACATTTTGAATATTTTAACCAATAGGCCTGTCACAATGCTCAAGTAGGGGCTCGAGGATAGAGTGGCCGGCAGGGAACCGTGAGGTTCCCAGTTCGATCCCGGACTCCCCCAGAGTTAGTGTGGAAGTGTCTTTGAGCAAGACACTGAACCCCTAATTGCTCCTGATTTAGCAGGTTGGTGCCTTGCATTATTTCCTCCGCCATCTGTGTATGTGTGTGTGTGTGTGTGTGTGTGTGTGTGTGTAATGCACAATTTATGTAAAGCACTTTGGATTGAAAGCGCTATACACCATTTACAATGACAATGATCATGATAACAGACATTTTGCATAACAGTTAGAAACATTTACATTCACTTGTATGATTATGAACCGAGCTCCATTAAACATCATACTTCCTAGAGTATTTCCATGTCACTGTCCACACTCTTTACACCTTTTTTTTATTAGTATATACAGGGTTTGAAATAGTGCACACACATACACTTTTTACAGTGTGTCCTCAGAGGCGAGCCATCCACAACAGGGTCTGTGTGTGTGTGTGTGTGTGTGTGTGTGTGTGTGTGTGTGTGTGTGTGTGTGTGTGTGTGTGTGTGTGTGTGTGTGTGTGCATTCTGGACATGACATTGAACTGCTCCGTTGCAACTACCACCGTTAATGTTGTAGATGCAGATTTAAGATGCATTTCGTCGTTGTCGGGTGAAAACCTTGTATGTCCAAAACCGTTCGTTTTGCATTTATCATTTAAAAAATGAACTAAACTAGTGAAAACAGCCGATCTACAAGCACACAACGCCTCGCGGTGCGAGGCGTTGTACGATGAAGAGGGCTTTACTTTGCGAAAGAACGGAACTGTGGACTCTGTGTTTCAACACGATCGCAAGCTTGCATAGAAGGTGCTGCTCTCTGATGGAGTATACCATCAGCCCGCGCTGGCGGCACCCTGTGAGCAGCTACCAGGAAGAGAGACCAAACCTTCTGGCGGAGTTTCATGTCCGCTGATGGAACAACAGTGGGTGGATTACAGGCCCACGGGAACAGCTATGCTACCGACAGCGCTTTGACATTGGCCCGCAATGCTAGCCTGGCTGCCAGCCTGCTCGTTCCGTTCCAAGATTTGTTTTGCCTCTCCGCGTCTCAGTCTAGCAATGATTCAGTTGACTTGTATTTCTGAACATCAGTTGTGACGTAGGCGACGTGTGTGTGTGTGTGTGTGTGTGTGTGTGTGTGTGTGTGTGTGTGTGTGTGTGTGTGTGTGTGTGTTACTGTAAGTGCAGGCATGGGCACTCAACGTCGCAGGCAAGAGAAAGGGAGCACTTGATTTGTTAAAAAACACAAAACAACCCACTTCCCCATCCACCCACACCACCACAGTACTGACAAAATGGGCAGAGCCCCAACAACGGGACTCTCTGAATGTCCTCAGTCAACCTGTAGGTCGAGACCCTAGAGAGCTCCCAAAACATTTTGGGGAGTGACAGTGATGACAGTGAAGTTACAATTTAAGGACTTAAGGCCTTTGAAATACCTCAAGAAAGAAAATAAAGACCATTACTGCATCAAAAGTAATCAACTATACTATCAAAAGGACTGTTCAAACGTCAAATTGTAAAATAATAAGAAAGAGGCAAACATTAGCCGATCTACAAGCTCTGAAGTTGTCACAACGCTCAAAAACATGTTATTGGGGACCCATACAATGTTGAGGTAACAGATAGATAGATACCTTTATTATCCCAAGGGGGAAATGTAGTTGTCCAGTAGTAGCACAGCAGTATACAGTTATTTACAAAGTTACAGAGACGTAAGAAAGATAGATAGGAAAAAAACAAAAACAAAGACAAGAGCAGTACAGTACCAATAAGGAGAAGGTGCATCAATAGAGGGGGCGAATAATATATAAGAATATATACATAAAGTGTCTTGCAAAAGAGACCATAGCAGTCAATGCTAGTTAGTGCAAACAAGTATCTCACTGTCAATGTTAAACAAAGCAAAAAATACTCAGGAACTACCAACACTAACAACCTAATAGTGCAGTGTCAAAAATCAGTGCGAAAAAAAAGAAGAAACTAGGAAGCGTGTCACCGCAAGGCGCACATGAGCACTCTTCCTGGAAGGTCCTTAGAGGTCAAAGTCAATACAGCAATTATTCCTTAGAGGTCAAAGTCAATACAGCAATGGTTCCGTAAGTCTAAGTTAGGAAGGGAGACCTTTTCAAGCGTCCGTTATGTGTCTCGTTGTACAGCTTAAGGGCAGCCGGTACAAAAGATTTTCCTAATCTCTCACATCTCCGTACTGGGTAGGTAAAGCGGTCGTTTCCTCTCTTACTCCAGTAACTGGTGATCTCTAGATGGAGGGAACAGTAGCAACAGTAGCAAGGGCTGTAGAGTGTAGACAGTCACACAGCACTGCTTTACAGTTACTTAAATCATTTGAATTGAATCATTTTACTGATAAATTCTCCCTCATATCACTTTATTAAATGAATTATTTGATAAATCGTATTACGGAATCGTATTTCCGTATTTCCATTGTGCCACTAAAATGATTTCTGTGCTACCAGATTTTTCAACTTAGGAGCACTTGTGCTACTTGGGAAAATGCTAAGCGTCAAGCCCTGCTGATGCGTGTGTGTGTGTGTGTGTGTGTGTGTGTGTGTGTGTGTGTGTGTGTGTGTGTGTGTGTGTGTACGCATATATATGTTATGTCTGTGTGGAAGTCAATGTGGTCTGAACAGCCTGAACCTTTCTCCAAATCTGGAGTCATATAGACATGTCATAAATGACTGATCACACGCTGGTCACATGATCTTGGTGCCTTGAGGGGGTTGCAAATGGAACATTGCAGGTGGTCTGCAAATCTGAGAGAGTGTACAAATGTAACCAAATGGACCCTTACAGCAGTGGTTCTAAACCTGTGGGTCGGGACCCCCAGGGGGGTCTCCCCACCTCCCATAACTTTGGGAGGGATTTCCAGACGACAGTGAAGTGACAATTTAAGGACTTTTTAGACCTCTTTTAACTCTTATTGTGCCTATCCCGAACTAGTTCGGGATAGTTTGGACCTTATTAACGTTCGGGGTGCCAATCCCGAACTACATCCAGAGGCCTTACCGAAGCACCGGGCAAAATTTTCGAGCCGGGCCGCCGGCCGTCATCTGTTTACACGGCCCGCGAGAGCGTCGCGCCGCCGATATTTGCCATCCACTCCAATGCAATCCAGGATCTTTAGAGCTCATTTTCTCTGTTCCATGCATATCCATGAGGTGTGCAAGGTTTAATCACGGCTAAATCGCCGAAAATAGGGCTTCTAAAATGCTTGGTAGCCAATAGCTAACTTCAAGCTAACTTCATCCTGTTCCTGTTCATGCACAAAGGAAAGTGTTCAGGCGCGTCATGGCTGCGCACGGCTTGTGCATATACAGCGTATGTCTATGGTGGATTCTATGGCCATTGGGCGCCCTCTAGTGGTGATTCTGGCCACTGAAAGGGTTAATACCTCTGAAAGAAAAAGACCATTACTGCATCAAAAGTAATCAACAAACTATACTACCAGTAAGACTCCCTAATTGGGAGATAAGCGACCGTCAGGTCGCATTCTCGCATAAACAAACTTTAGAAGGCAATGGTAGCCAATCAGGAGGGAATATGGGAAATGGGACAGATCCATGTTGATGACATGACTTTAGAGATACTGTGTACCGTTTCGCGTGATTTTAGGGCAAAATCTGTAGGAGCAGTGTCCAAAAATGTGTTTTGCAAGATTCTGCCTCATGGTGGCGCTAGAAGAGGGCCATGTGAGAAATGAGGGGTTGTGGTTGTGGTTTGGCAGCCAAGGAGTGTGTGAGCAAAGTTTGGCATGGATAGGGGCAACAGTGGCGGAGATATGAGTAGGGGAAAAGTGTGACATAATGGACAGACTGACTGACAGACAGACAGACAGACAGACAGACAAGCCGGTGAAGGTTTTGATAGTAACTGCGACCTGACTCAATGATAGGTCCAAGATCCACATTGGAGCCGCAGCACCGGTTCCCATGTGGATCCCACGAGATCCACATGATTCCGTTTTTGTATGCACCATCCAGGCATCAAGGCAGCTTCACTGCATGATGCAGAGGAGTCCTCATTCAACTCAAGACGCTCCTCCAAAAGACGTCAAACACACACAATCACAACAATGGAAGCGCTTCAAACAGCACTCTCATCATCTCTAACACCCCGACATGGCAGGGAGGAAAGGGCAGTCCAAAGAGACGTCTGGGAAAATAAGGAATTGTCAATCAGCGAGACAAAAGGCTCTGCTCGTAAATGGAATGACTGATGAAGACAAGTTCCTTCCTTCCGCCTCTCGTTTAATTGCGTCCCCAGATGCACTCCCCAAAACTTGGACGGACATCTGACCGGCCCGACGACTTCAGACTTCAGAGACACCCGCTTGTTTACAGTCTGAGTGCAGTGGAAAAACCCAGACCATTCTCTTTTTTCATTAATTCCGAGGACCCCCAAGTTTGATAAGCATTAGACCAGTGGTTCTCAAACTTTTTCTTGTCAAGGACCCCCTAAATTAATGTTTTTTGTTATTGTTTTTTTATTCAAAAACCGCAAAATCTGAATAGATTAAGTGCCATGGACCTCCCATACAAGGTTTTGGGAGGTCAAAGTTTGGAAACAGTCAAAGTCAAAGTCGACTTCAACGGCAGCTTCCACATTCTGGGTGGAACATTAGCCAAGAAATGGCAGATCTACAAGCTCAGCTACACGCTTACAATAAGATTTGGTGTGTAGCAGACAGGGCTTCAAAAGGTGGTAAGCACAGAGTAATGTACTGAAGAGTTTGTCACAGAACTACAGGGTCTGGTCTGGAAACAGGCATCAAAGCATACAGACTTAACTCCATAGATACGGCCCTCTTGCTTTCACACACACACACACACACACACACACACACACACACACACACACACACACGCATCTCACATATCAAAGGTCCTGGAGCAAGGCTTTCAGCCTGGCTACATGAAAGCCTACTCTGTGGTTGTCTCTCATACTTTCACAGTGTTTTCAGACACAGGGCCGCGACTTCAAAAGACGCTTAAAATCGCTACCTTTTTTCCCCCTCCTCTCTCTCTTCACTCAACAAACCTTTCTCTCTTCTTCTCCTCTTTAGCGTTCGTTTGATTCCTGTGATTCCTGGTACTCGATAAGCACGGTCGTGGCGGCGACGAATCTTAAATTGGCACGGTTATAAGAGCCCCCCCACCCCCCTCCCTTTTGGGTCTGCCACGATACTTTAGTCAGTGTGTCTGACTGACTTGTGCGGATTAGTGCGTGTGTGTGAGAGCGAGACACACTCACACACACACACACACAGACACAGACACAGACACAGACACAGACACACACACACACAGACACACACACACACACACACAAAGAAATAGAGAGAGAACGAGACAAACAGACAGAGCGAGACACAGACAGAAAGAGAGACAGAGACACACAGACATTTAGAGAGAGAGAGAGAGAATGAGACAAGAGACAAGACAAAAAGAGTGACAAGACAGAGACAGACAGACAGAGAGGCAGACAGACTTCTAGAGTCTGTCTGTCAGACACAGACAAATAAGAGTGAGAGACAGACAGACAAAAAGAGAGACGCAGACATGCAGAGATGGAGAGAGAGAGATGGAGAGAGAGAGAAAGAGCGAGAGTATTACAAACATCTGTTCATGTTCTTATCACCATGGGAAAATGTGTTCAGACAGACTGGTGCATTATCCCAGCTGTAAGGGCCGAGCTCTCTCTCTCTCTCTCTCTCTCTCTCTCTCTCTCTCTCTCTCTCTCTGACCTTAAAACGGTGCCTTCAAGCTACATTATTTACCCTCACCACGGCCGTGTGGCTTTGCCCTCCGCTCATGTCCACACCGCCGTGTGACGGAATATTTTAAAATAAGGCCTCGAGGTCCCACGCTTACGTTTCCCCAGTGGTGGACAAAGTAAATACTCAGTATTCAAAAGTATATATAAAATGTCAGAAATTGTCAGAAATGTACAACAATGGCCACCGAGTTATAGCCATTTGAAGTGTTAAAAAAACACTGAAAACCCCTGAACAGTATTTTTGAGCCAAGTTTGGTGCAGGTCAGAACAACGGTACACTTCGTGAGTCTGGATGTTACGTTTGTGACCGCGGTCTGCCCACTATGTTTGGGTCCTAACTTAAGAGGGACTCTTAGGACCCAAACATAGTGGGCAGTTCCTCAGAAATTAAGTGGAGTCAAAAGTGCAATATTTCTCTTTGAAATGCAGCAGTGAAAGTCATCATCTTGCAAAAAACTAAAACCAAATACTCCCAAAAATGTACTTAAGTACAGTACTCTAGTAAAAGTACATTGATAGTTACTGTCCACCACATACTCTTTCATCAGCATCAACAGACTACATTAATATCACTGGGCAGTGTGATGACACACAGGGCAACATGCTCCCACTCCAATAGACTGCTTATTTATTGATAACTTTTCAATAGAAACGCATTGAAAGTTTGACATGTCAAGGACTCCCAAAATAATATGTACGTGTATTTGGCCGCGAAGACTTTTTGAAAATAGCACATGTACAATTCTCAATATATACACCTGTACACACGCACACACCCTCAAGGACCTCTATGGGGGCCCCCAGACCACACTTTGAGAACCATAGTTGAAAAAAACCACACACACACACACACACACACACACACACACACACACACACACACACATACACACACACACACACACACACACACACACACACACTTTGTAAAGTCAGTTAAATTGAATTAAGCTGGGGAGGGGGGGGGGGGGGCTTTCTGAACTGTTAATTCTGTTGTTTTCCAAAAGGGAAGCTAAGCACTGCCAGCCGGGTTTTATGATGACTAACTCACTTAAAGTCCCAGTGAGTCAGTATCTCACAGACCATTCAGCCGTGAGTGTGTCTGTGTGTGCGAGTGTGTGCGTGTGACCGTGTGTGTGTGTCTAGCGTCAGCAACACCGTTATCCTGCGCGCGGCTACGTCGCGTCCAAGAATCATTGGCCAGCAGCACATCGTATACTGCAGTGCCAACTACACTTTTTATTTTGCCAAGATTCTGAGGCACCAATTTAGTAGCGAAGAAAGAAGACAGACAGACAGACAGACAGACCAGGCACGTGCACACATAGACAACAAAGGGGGCTCGAGCCCCTGCCTTTTTATCCGTCTGTAAAAAGTGCCCTCTCCAGACCATGAATGCAGTTTTTGCTACGGTGAAAGAAATGCAAATGCCCTCTTTCCATGCCATACCTGAAGGCAGCATCCTGAACTTGAATGCAGCATCTTATGTTGAAATCAAGAAATAAACCAAGCATCGAAAATAGCCGACCTCCAAGCGTTGTGAGCTTGGAGTTCCGCTATTTTCGATGTTTGAACCAAAAGGCCCTTTCGAAATGTCAGCCCCTGCCTCTCTAACATTCTCTGCACGTCCCTGAGACAGACAGACATGGGAGAGAGCCTGGTACTTGTGAGCACACAGCTCACACAAACAAAAAAAACTAAAACAAATGACTAATTCAATCTCATCACAGCAGTCTGTCAACAGCAAAGACATTCAACGTCACACTTAGCACCACAGCGAGCTAGAACAAAGTGGACGTTTTTCATTCGACACAGATTTGTTATTTTAACAAATTATCTGCTTTAAGTCCACACAACCTTCATCTTTGACACGATGTGGAAACTAAGACTTGGCGGCCCTCCACCCCTCTCATTCTGGAGAACAGATCTACACGTCCAGAACAGATCCACCAGATCTGCACAAGGAGAACAGATCTACAGGTTTACACATGGAGAACAGATCTACACAAGGACCCGAGCAAAAACCCTTAATTCAATTCTAACTTTGGGAATCACCATCTGAACAGTGTTTTGAGAAAGCAGGCCATACTGATCTGGATTCCTACACATAAAACTGTAGATAAAAGAAGATTAATGTGATGTGTGAATGAAGATCAACCAATCTGACATTCTGCAAACACACAGAGGAGGCCACTTCACAGCAGCATCAAGATCACAATGACTTCCACAGCCAGCAAGAAAACGTAAAGCACCTTGATGTTCTCCTCACAAAAGGCAGATACACTACAGCAGGTGTCTTCCACGTTTTTCATGCCAAGGACCCCTTAGCAGAGAGAGAGATGAAGCAGGGACCCCCACTACTACAGATTGGATTCATGTTAAATGTGTGTTTTCAGAAATGTAACCACTTAGATCCTCAATACTTTGTAAACTTGACCTTTGGCTCTGTACTGTTCCGTTTGGCTTTTTCCAAACCTCTTCGCCAAAAATAGCGGCTCACAAGCTCACAACGTGAAACGTGAACTTGTTGATCTGCTATTTCCAGCAAATGTTCCCCACAGAATAGGGATGGGAGGGTTCAAGTGGTTAATGTAAAAATAATGTCTTTATCACACAAAGAGGCCCCCCTGCAGTATCTATGAGGACCTGTACCCCCTGTTGAAGAAACATATACTATACAGGTTAGGAAAAAAATTATATAGGCTATATAAGATGTGTCCATAATGTCTCCATTCTTTCATCGAAACGTGTTCGTTAAATCGACTCTCATCATGTTCCTTGTTTCTGTAATGTGGAAAAGGCAGAAGGATCATTGCTTTAAAGATCAAATGGCAAAAAAACTTATAGAGAAGCTAATTAAGACCGATGCTGCGTTCAGGCCAACAGTGACAAGCGGCCGAAGCGTCGGCGGCTACACCGTCGCCCGGTCGCAGTTAAAGTGTTGCTGGAGCCACGCTGCATAAATGAAAAGGTTAGGGTCACATAGCAGAGGGAACTGCTTAACGCCAATAATTAGATTAGCTTCCATTTACGGGAACTGGGCAAGGAACTGTGTGGAGAGAGAAGAAGGGGACTGGAGATGGAGAAAACCAGAACATATCATTGCTGTCGGGTGGAAACCTTGTTCCGTTTTTGATTATTATTTTCGAAACATTTTAAAGCAGTTTACTAATGTCAGTGGCCTGAAAAGTTGTAGGCTGAAGCAGAGGCTTATTTGCCACTAAATACCCTAAAGAAGTGTTTCCCAAACATGGTCGGGACCCATATGTGGGTCATGGAGAAGTTTGTGAGCTTGTAGATTTGCCATTTTCACTAGTTTGGGTCCCGGGCAAACATCGAATACCTCTTTTGGGTCTTGAGCTAAAAGGTTTGGGAAACACTGCCCTAAAGTAGTGAAAGTAGCTGATCTACAAGTGGTCCCCAGCTCACAGGTTGAGAAGCACTGTGTTACACCGCAGCCTCACAGACGCCTTTTCCTTTTAAAGCTGAGATACAGCAGTTGGCGGCGGAACGCAGCGTGTGCCCGGGAACAAACCCTCCCACACGTTGGCAACCAGAGACTCGATGCCATCAGCTAAAGAAAGACACATCCCGTCTGTGTTGGCTGCTGGAACCGCGTAAGTTAAAAAAAGGCTATTTCTTTCAGGAAATGGAATGAAAACGTATCGGAAATAGCTGATCGACAAACTCACATAGAGATCGATCAGCTATTTTCACTACTTTAGCTTGAGACTCTTATATAACGAAGTAGGGCGTTAAGTGATGAAAAACATAAACAGGGAGATAAGGTTTCTGTCCCAACAGCGATGATTAAAAGAATGATTTATGCACCACATCAAGACATCATCCACCAGTCGGAGAACGGTGTGCTTTTTCTCCTCACCAATTAAAAATAGCAATTGGATGCCAAGACATGTCCCCAAGAAGAACATAGCTCAACCAATGCTTGTTCCTTGCATAAATTAAGTTAAATGTTCTGTTGATATCTAGAAGTTTTACAAAAAAAGAAAAAAAAAGAAAACTATCAACCTTTTCTAGAAAGAGGCCTACTTGAAAATCGTGAGTGTTCGCGGACCACACATCTGAACACTTAACGGGACGACTTCACCTATTTACAAGCCATCTTCATATAATTGGTCCTCACTAATGCTCACTGTAATATCTTACCTAGGGATGGGACGATATGAAAATGTCATATCACGATTAGTGTAACAAAGGAAATCGTGATTTACGATATTATCACGATAATCAAAATCCATTAGAAACCTAAGAGTGACAATGGCGAATCCAAGCTAATAGAAAGAAACTGCAGGCCTTCTATTCCTGGAAAGCTAGCATGCTATAATAAACGAGATTGAAATCTCGTTTGCCTAATGGTGATGCCCCTCCGACATGACAACACAGAGGTGACATTCCAATGTGGTGCGCTAGCTGTCATCTTTGCTTATTGATTTGCTCCGTTAGGGACCCCCGACCCCCGCCCCTCTCTCTCTCTCTCTCTGGCACAGCTGGCTGGGAACACTATTACAGGGGAAGCCGTTTGAACTCTGACCCCCGAGGCCCTGCACAGGGCTGGGAAACACTTTTGTGTGCTTCTGCTCACCCTGAAGGCCTGCAGGGAGGCACACAGGACACAGGAGGAACTAAGTACATCAAGTACTAAAATACTTAAGTACCACTTTGAGGCACATTACCTCGACTAATTCATTCCATTTTGATCATACCTTCTACTCCACAACACGCAGGGTAGAACTAGAAACCTTGTACTTCATATTTCAACTTTTTGCATGAATTAATGCCCTATTTTGTCACACAAACATGTCACACAAAAGTAGTGAAAATAGCAGGTCTACAAGCTTGCAGATAGTTTTTTTTCTTCACTTTTTTATAGATGTGGCCTCTGTGGCGGATGAGACGCTCCACTCCGGACTTGTACACAGTGGCGTACTGGCTAAGTCCCTGACTCCCAGTGTAACATCCCGGACGGGAGGACCTACTACCACCTAGACCTAGCCTTAAAACTAACCCTAACCTCATTAAAACTAACGCTGGTGACATGCTAACCTGCCAAGGCTTTTGGAGGTTGACGCTGGTGATGCTAACCTGGTGAAATGCTAACCTGCCGACGCGCCGTCCTGGCGGCCTCATGGGAAGACAGTCCGACGCGTGCGCATTTTTTAGCACAACGGTGGGGTTGTCGGGGGAGGACGCATCTGGGACGCTCTGGGAGCGGACATGGCCAAAGAACCTCTGACACCAGGTTGAAAGTGGTTAGATAGATATCAGCATATAATTGCTGTATAACAATCAACAATCATCAAAAGTGGGGTCTAGGGACCCTCAGGGGTCTTCAACAGGGGGTTCAGGACCCCTAGGGGGTCCTCAGAGTTACAACAGGGGGGCCGCCAAATCTTTGTGTGATAGGATTTTTTACATTAACCACTTGATCCCTAATAGCATCCCTATTCTGAGTGGAACATTAGCAAAGTATTTGACGTTTCAAGTGGTTAAATGTCTGAAAATACACATTACTCCAACATGATGACAGTGCCGTCAAACAAGTATAAGCTGTCTAAGAAATCTGTGAACATTTCTAATCTGCGACACAATTTTATACAATATGTAGTGGGGGTCCCTGCTTCATCCCTCTCTCAGCTAAGGGGTCCTTGGCCTGAAAACGTTGAAGACCCCTGCTCTAGGGGGTTCCAAATGGACCTTTACAGGTCTATAACTCTGAGGGTCCTTTTCCACCAAAAGAACCTTGGCTCCAGAACCAGTGCCGGTTCAACTTTCTTGGAACCTTGGTTCGTTCTTGCGAACCGGCTTGCGTTTCTACCAGATTGAACCATGATTGAAGTTGAACCAGAGGAACCAAGGATTTTGTGGTTCCTGTTCGGAAACCAAATTTTACGGTTCGGAACCAACTCCGGTTCTCGGTGGAAAAGCTCACCTCTGGTTCATCCCATAGGTGGGAGAAAGAACCAGAACCGGTTCTTTGCCGGTGGTAAAGGCCCCTGAGAGGTCGATTTGGTTCCATTTGTGCAGGTCCATTTGGTTCCATTTTGTGTACAATCTCAGAGTTATGGAGGACTGGAGGTCCTTGAAATGTAACGTTCGAGAAGCGCTGGCCTATATAAGCTCGGCCAGACCGATAATATCAGTCAGGCTGGAGGCCAAAAGAGATCTTTAACCACCGACTTTGTTTTTTTCCTCACTTTCCCACTTTTCCCCTTCGGCTCCCAACCCACACACTGATCTGTGTTTTCATAACGATTAAGCGCTTGAGAGGGACGCGTTCGGCTCAACAGTAAACGTACAAGGCCCCGGCGCTTTGGCTGTTTGCACAACGATAACCGTAAAACACACCAGGCAGGGCTTGACAGATGAACCCGTGCTGAATTGGAGCTCACACACACAAAGGAAATGGGTCCCAAATAACCAGGGATCTTATCAACGTAGAACCGTCGACTCAAATGACATGAAACCCAAGTTCAGATTTGAGTAGTGGTGGAAGTGGTAGGCTATACTTAAAGCAGTGGTACGCAACCTGTGGGTCGGGATCCCCAGGGGAGTCCCCAAATTATTTTGCTGTGCAAAATGTCTTTCTCACTCAACAGTAAACAAACCAAAATAAAGTTCAAGTGTATAGAGGGTATCTGCACATTTCTAAAGTGACAATTTAAGGACTTTTTAATACCTCTAAAAAGACAAATTAAACATTGGCTAATTGTCAAATATTAGAGGCAGAAATCTATCTATAAATGCGACAAATCTCTGTCTGTCTGTCTGTGTGTATGTAATCCGCGTATCTCGAGAACCGTTCGTCCCACCGGCTTCAGATTCGGCACGCGCGTTCCCCGCCGCGGCGCGGAGTGCAGTGCCGGGCCTCGACCCGACCCGACGCACGTTTTTTTCGAACCGGCGCAAAACGTTCGGAATCTTCTTATGCGGAGCTGATTGTTGACATCAGGCTGTTCCGGAGGAAATCTGCGCAAGCGCTGACTCATTGTGACATCACTTCATAAAAGGCTCTGACATCACGTACGCCACATGAGTCAACAAAAAATCTCTGTGAATGTGTATGTATGTATGTAATCTGCGTATCTCGAGAACCGTTCTTCCCACCGGCACGCGCGTTCTCCAGATATGGGCATAAAATGAATGCCCGAATGCGGAGCTGATGTCTGACATCAGAGTTTTCCGCAACCGGTACTGTGTGTGCAGAGATCTCCATATATGGGCATAAGGGGACAAAGGCAAACAGATGGTCAAAACGGGTCCTATGACAACAGGTATATTGGGGTTTGCATTAAAGGGTGGGGACAAAGGCAAACAGATGGTCAAAACGTGTCCTATGACAACAGGTATATTGGGGTTTGCATTAAAGGGTGGGGCATTCATGGGGTCCGCTCCAAAAAAGAAAATAAAAGAGACAAAGACAAACATAAGACAAGCAACAAAGCGTGGGACTGGGAGGATGACTTGAATGATGCAGATTTAAGCAGGCTGTGTATTCTGCTTAAAGAAGAAACAAACAAAAAGCGACAGAGATCTCATATATGGGCATAAAATGGACGCAGATAAACAGATATCTCCATATACGGGCATAAAGGGACACAGACAGACAGATACAGAGATCTCCATATATGGGCATAAAATGGACGCAAATAGACAGATATCTCCATATATGGGCATATATGGGCATAAAATGGACCCAGAACTATATCTGCAGTGATCTCCATATATGGACATAAAATGGACGCCGACAGACAGACAGATACAGATATCTCCATATATGGGCATAAATGGACACAGGAAAACAGATGGTCAAAACGGGTCCTATGACAACAGGTATAATGGGGTTTGCATTAAAGGGCGGGGCATTCATTCCCTATTTACATCGTTCTCGAGTTGGCCAGGTCGCCGACTAGACGCTGGGCCGCCCGAAGGGCTATTTGTGAAAATAGCCGATCTACATGAATGTAGATCTGCTATTTTCACAATAGAACCGTGTTATACAAAATGTAATGCCTCAACTCTTAGTGCTTATCTGGGTGGAGGGTCTCCAGTTAAAATATCATTATTTTGGAGGTTGAGACCCTTAAAAAGGTTGAGAACCACTGACTAAGTATTTCTACTTGTTTACTTAAGTAATAGCACAATGTAGAAATACTCTATTACACGTAAATGTCGCTTGTGCTGTATATCTGCTATTTTCGGCCTGCGTTCCACACATAATAGGGATGCTAGGGCGGAAGTGGTTAACCCCTGACCAACTTCACTGAACTGACGAATGTACATTTAACTCTATAACAGGGTACAAAAGGTCCCGTACAGGTTTTACAGTGCAGCCGTCAATAGAATGGAGGAATTAAAACTCTCTCTCTCTCTCAGCTAAGTGAAAGAGCCTCCTATACCGGCAGGGTGAGAGACAACCCTTTGTATGGATCACATACCTCTGATTGTTCGGGGCCTAACACACAATACCGATGCCTCACAAAGCTTTGAAGGACGCGCACGCACACACACAGGCTCAGGAGGTAGAGTGGCCTCCTTGGAATCCGAAGGTTCCAGGTTCGATTCCCGGCTCGTGTCGAAGTGCCCTTGAGCAAGACACTGAACGACTAACCGCTCCCGATGAGCAGGTTGGTGCCTTGCATGGTTTCCTCCGTCATCGGTGTGTGAATGTGTGCGTGAATGGGTAAATGTGAAACACATTGTAAAAAAGAACTATATAAAAAGCCTGTGTCCGTTTACAGGCCTTTAGATCCGCTTTTCGTTGTCATAGAGAGAAACTTTTTTTGTATTTGTCCCAGCCAGCTCATGTCGTCTGTCAACATGATCTACTTTCTGACCCAACATGATCTACTTTCTGACCCACAGTGAGATCGCAAATTAGGAGACACTCTGCTCCTTTTCGTCAATGAGATGCAAAAGTAGACGAGAAAAAGCCTACAGGCATGATCGATATGTTGGTGAACTGTGTCTGAAAATGTGACATGTGGCGTGCTAGAACATAGATAAAATGGAAACAGGAGTGGACAATGATAACATGACACGACAGCACCAGGAGGTCTTAGGGGTGCTCCAAATCTTTGTGTGATAGAAACTTTGTTTTTTCTGCACCAACCACTTGAACCCTAGTTGTATCCTTATTCTGTGTGGAACATTAGCCAAGAATAGCCGATCTACAAGCTGCACGAGGCGTTGTGAGCTTGCAGATCTGCTATTCTTGGCAAAGAGGTTTGGTGCAGAGAGAAAAGAAGAGCAGACTAAGTGTTGATGATTCAAGTAGTTCAATGTCTTAAAAGTACACATTAATCCAATCCAGCCTACACTGATGATAGTATTGTCAAACAAGTCTAAGCTGTCTAAGAAACCTATTAACATGTTTAATCTGAAACACAATTGTATACAATACGTGGTGGGGGGCCCTTGCTTCATATCTCTCTCAGCTAAGGGGTCCTTGGCCTGAAAACGTTGAAGACCCCTGCGCTACGGGAATGTATAGATAGATAGGCTTTAGGGGGGGCATCAGCCAGCTGGTCTAGTGGGAGCATCCTAGGTGAAGAGGAAATCACTCCCCCACTCCCTCCCCTCCCTCCCCTCTCCTCTCCTCTCCCCACAGAAGAACAGATGATCTGGGAGAAGATCAACTCCACGTCAAACTAGTTCCTGACATTTTTCTCCAGACATTTAAAAAAATAAATCATGCATAAAAAAGGTAATAAAGAAAATAGCTGATAATTCTTTGAAAGGGGTGTAAGTTTGGGTCCCCGCCCCGGGGAGGGGGGGGGGGGGGGTCAGCCAGCTGGTTTAGTGGGTCAAAAGCGTCCCTCTTGCTACACAGAAGAGATGAGCAGGGAGAAGATCAGCTCCACACATCACCATCACGTCCTCTTCCCGGGAGTTGTTTACACAGCGGCCTACTGGCCTGACCTGCCTGGGGTCAGCCTGGCAGCTAGTCTGCACATTATAGGATATTGTCGCGGTCAGGCAGAAACCTCTTATCTCCATATCTGTGTGTTTGTGTGTGTTTTTATTTTTATTAACGCCATACTCAATCATACTACAGCATCACACCAAAGTATCAAAAGTAGCAGATCTGCAAGCTCGAAATGTGGCACAAAATGATGCGTTTTGAGCTTGCAGATCTGCTAACTTGTGCTATTTTCTTTTGAATCCTGAAAAGTTCTGTGTGTAGTTTGCATGTTCTCCCTGTGTCTCCTAGGGTAGATACCGTCACAAAAACATGCAGTTATCCTGGTCTCAATAATGCCTCCCCCTGGCCAGCCGGGGCGCCTGATGGAGGGGAAAAGAACTGGTTGGAATAATGTGTTCCTTCCACGCGCTACGTCCATACCGGGGAAATCCCCCCGTCAGGTGAAAAGAAACTACTTCCTACATAACAGGTTAACACTGACAGACAACTATACTGGACTGCTCACAACTCAATCGGTTGTCTTACTTCCAGATTATATGCACACACTGTGCACGCTTTAGTTAAAAATCGAACCTCTGTTCGAAGTGGAGCTGTGTGTGTGTGTGTGTGTGTGTGTGTGTGTGTGTGTGTGTGTGTGTGTGTGTGTGTGTGTGTGTGTGTGTGTATTGCAGTTGATGCTCAGGGCAGGCTAGACTCAACAGCACCTCTCTGGTCACCCAGGGTTACTACATACAGGCTACATACAGACCCACAGACCCACCCACCCACATACCCACATACCTACACACACGGCCACGTATAGGGAGCTTGTGTTCCACACAGCTCCAAAAAAAACCTATGAACCCTAGCGACCCAGTTCTGGGCATGTCATAATAGGCACTCATTCCACGAAAATAGCCGATTTACAAGATCACAAGCTGTGAGCTGGTACATCTGAAAAATTCTGCGAAGAGATCTGGTGTAAAGAAGAACAATCAACAAAGTATAAAGGTTTAAAAAAAAGAATCTCTTTAAAATAAATCTCTTTACTGATAGTAGTCATTGCTGTGTTTGTTCAATGTCAGTGGTCTCCCCAGCTCTTTAATAAACAGAAAAACATTTTAGGTGCTTTGCCACCTTGTTTATATAGCGCTCCAGTTTCAATTCTGTCTGCTCAGTTACAGTAGTTGAGTCATTACTTCCATTTTCACTTTTATCCTGTATCCTTTACGAATCTCTTCTGATTGGATAAGATTGGTATCCCAACCTGGAAATGTCTCTGTTTACTAGAGCTGGAGAGACGGGGATATACCCCTATTACTGAACAAAACACTCTAGTCTAGAACTATTTATTCTTCTCTAAATTAAGTGTTAGAGGAGAGGAGAGTCGAGAAGAGGAGAGGAGAGGAGAAGAGAGAAGCTGTGGGCCCAGCAGAACTAAAGAGAGCAGTCTTGAGTCTATTTTCTTTTTTGGGTTGAAGTGAATCAAAGTGGAGTGGTCCTTGGAGAGGGAGAGAGGCCTTTGTGTGACGCTGGAGTCATGGTCATGGTGACAATAAGAGTCTCTCTGTCATGGGTTGGAGCTGTTTAACCTTTTGATCCGCTTCCTTCATGATGTGCTTTTAGAGTCTGTTGAGTTCCTGCTTTAAAAGGAGTCAAGATGCTGAAAAGGGGGGGGGGGGGGGGGGGGGGGGGGGGGGGGGGGGGGGGGGTGGGGGGGGGGGGGGGAACTGTGGTGGACTTGTGGACTCAAGTAAAAGTAACAATACCACAGTGTAAAAGTACTTTGTTACAAGTACAAGTTCTGCGTTCAATACTTACTTTAAGTCAAAGACAAAGTATACACAAGTACAAACAGTAAAACTAGCGTTATGCACCATGTCCATTTTTTGAATCACATACGTGTATATACTGTATCATGTTACTGGTCTTATTTAATATTTAAATCTACAAGCTTTTTGATTGTTTATCACTAATCTAATGTCCAAAATAACTAGTAACTAAAGCTGACAAATAAATGAACAATATTTGCCTCTGAGATGTAGAGGAGTAGAAGTAGAACGTATAAAGAAATGGAGATAGTCGTCAGGTACCTTTAAATTGTACTTACAGTAAGTACAGTACTTGGTTACTTAACACCAAAATAATAAGCTCAGAAAGGTTATGTGTAGTTGTGTACCATACCATTCTGTTCAATGTGTCATATTATACCAACCACTGTTTATCAAATGTGTGTCGTTTCACTTCTTGATAGATGATGTTTCTGTGGTCAACAGTTGGGGTTAAGAAGTAAAAAAAATCACACCCAATGTGAAGTGAGCGGTGGTCGTGCTTGCATAACGTCTTCAGACTAGGATATAAGTCTAGGATGTACAGGCTACAGACACACACACACACTGCTATGGCAAAACGCTGATGAGTACAGGCTACAGACACACACACACACACACACACACACACACACACACACACACACACACACACACACACACACACACACACACACACACACACACACACACACACACACACACACACACACACACACACACACACACACACACACACACACACACATTGCTATGGCAAAACGCTGAGGAGTACAGGCTACAGACACACACCCAGCCACTCTATGGAGCGGTTTACCACCGCTCAAAAAGGAACTAAACTCAAGAAAACAAATGGTGCTGAATAGCACTAATCTTAGGGAACATCTTTTGGTGCTTTATAGCTCCTATGTTAAGCACCTAAACCCTATACTTAGTTCACCAGCCCCCAGGGCTCTATATTAGGACCTCTTAAACCTCATTTCACTCTCTATCTCAAGCTCACCCCGTGTTGCAACGCAGCCTCTTGAGCTTGTAGATTGGCTATTTTCAATGCAATGTTTGCAATGGAATAGTAGGCTGGAAATTGATTGGCAGATTGGTCACAAATCCGTCTGGTTTGTGATCAGTCTGCCATTGCCAGGCTACCAGAAGAATGTGGATGCTGGGGTTCAAGTGGTTAAAAAGTACTTATAACACTTTTGTCAAAGGGTGCTAAATAGAAACACTAAAGGTAGCAGCAGCAGTACCAAGTTGCAACTTACACAACATAAACATTTACATTAAAAAATGAAATAGCAACACTTTATGAATTCATTCAAATATAACGTACATTCAAATGTAATGTAACCAAATGAACCTCAGAGTTAAACTGAAGATTTTGGACTGTGTAGCCTTAGCCTACTGTCTAGAATAATCTTCCCTCATAGCCTTTAGTATAGGCTAATTATCATAGTTTGACTGTGATTTAACTAATAGCTTCTCTTGGAGTCTACAGATGTAACCAAACATGGACCGGGTACATTTTGTTACATTTGTACTTAATATAGCCCTGAAGATTAATTTTGGACAGTGTGCCTGTTTAAATAACCTTCCCTTACATTCTTCTTCCCTTGCATAGCATTAATTATTATTATAGTTTTACTGTGAGATTGAAGTCATAGTTTAACTCTGAGAGTCTATGGGTCCATTTGGTTACATTTTGTCCCAGAGTTAAAATAGCTCCTGAGGATTCATGTTGGACGGTGTGCCTGTTTAAAATAATCTTCCCCTATAATAAATCCATCCTCCCCCAGCCCTCCATGTGTCATAGCAGCAGGGGGTCACCCTCAAAAGACCAAAACACCCACCATAACCAACCAACCAACAATGTTTAACATCATCTCAAAACCATCTCTCTCCCTGTGCTGTAGGGCCTACATATAACACTATAACCCTAACCCAGGGGTCTTCAACAGGGGGTCCGGGACGCTTGGGGCTCCTCAGAGTTACTACAGGAGTACCGATAATCTTTGTGAGCCCCCCCCCCCCCCCCCCCCATTTTAACACATTAACCACTTGAACCCTAGCATCCTTCATTATATTCTGAGGAGAACTTTAGCCAAACAAATCAGATATACAAGCTCACAAGGCCTGGCGCTGCGGGGCGTAGATCTGCTATTTTTTGGAGGAGAGGGGAAAAAGAGCTACTACTAGGCTATAGACTACCACTGTGCTATTATTAGGGGGTCCTCCTTGGTCTGAAAAACGTTGAAGACCCCCTACTATAAACAAACACATAGTATCTCCGTGCATGGCAGAGCCCTGGCTGCCACTGTTGCCACCATGGCACTTGGCACCACGTCAATCCCCAATGGAGACGAGACTCAACTGCAGTCAAACACACTGCTGAACTCCCAGAAGGGACCAAGAGCGTATGTATGCAGCTCGCAGCCCCGCTCCACCTTCTCGAAGGGACCATGCCTTTTTACCCCGACCCGTACACGTAGGCCTACACACGCGCACGCAGGCACTGTAAGCCCGACGTTACCGTTAAAGAGCCGACCAAAGACCATAGCCAAACACACACACACACACGCACACACACGCGCGCACACACACGCGCGCACGCACACACACACACACACACACACACACACACACACACACACACACACACACGCCGACGTGGATAGCATTTTTAACCCCCCCACACACGCACGGATACTGATTCCGAGTCTGTCTCGACTCGTTCTTCCGTGCTGTAACGGTCCAGAAATAGGTACGCGGATTACGCACGACTTTTTGTTTGCGTTTTTGTTCCAAAAGTGAAGCCGTTGGCGTGTGTGTGCTCCGCGATCGAAGAGGACGGCTGTGAATCTCTTGCTATCTTTACTTTAGTGCTCAGCCGCTTCTCTCCCTGAGATACAATACAATGAAAAAGTTTGAAAGAAAACCCGCATTTTTCTGAATCAACCCGTCCCGAAAAGCCGCCGCCAACACGCTGATCCCACTGTGCATTCTACAAGTTCTAGTTGTGTTTGTTGCAGAGGTTTCTTTACCTTGAGTGAGACTCCATGAAGCAAGTAGCTGACTTGTTGAGAGCCGATGCAGACTCGCACAACACAGCAGACAGACAGCCAGCCCAGAGATGTTGCTCAACTTGTAGGAAGGTCTTTCCCTTCAGAATGGAGGGAGGGGGGGAGAGAAGGAGGAGGCATGGATGCATGGAGCCTACAGCCCACTGATGGCTGTTCAGGAATGTAGTGGAGGGGCCATCACCGCTGCTCTGCCTGCCTGGGACAAGTATTCGTGCTTTAAAAAAAGAAAAAAGTAGCAATACCATAATCAGGGGTTGAATAACTTTTTTTTTTTAATAGTTTTTTACTTAATAAAGTAAAAGCAGTAGGCTATTTATAGGCCTAGGCTCCGCTATTATAGCACAGTATAGTTGCTGCTGTCAGAAACTTGTTGCGACCATAGGCGGCATTTACTATGAAAACCTGCAGCTTATGTGCGTCAGTCACTCACTCATGCTTCATGTCACGCTCCATATATGGCCAAGATAGAATTCAAGAATTCATTTGCAAGTGTGACTCGCATCACGACAACCACACATGCAAATGAATCCTGTCCTTGTCCCTTTTATGCCCATATAGGTCTACTGTATATAGAGCCCATATCTGGGACATATATTGTCAGTCTCTGTTGTTTCAGCTCGCTTCTCGCCCTTAGGGTGTCTTACTGGTTATATGTTTTAGTATTTTTTTTTTTTTTTTTTTTTTGTAAATAAATGCCCTAAGCTTCTTCATACTACAGGATCACACAAAAGCATCAAAAGTAGCAGATCTAAAAGCAGTTTTGGACATGAGGTTTCCACCTGCCAGAGAATAAATATAGGCCTATATTTATAAAAAAAATATGATGTATAACATGTATATTGATGTATATTTGTACATTTTCTTCAATATTTGCCCCTGAGATGAAGTATAAATAAGTATCACAGAATGGAAATAGGCTACTCAAGTACGTGATATTACTCAAGTTGAGTGAATGTACTTACTTTCCATCTGACCACGGTGTAGAAATACTCTATTACTAGTAAAAGTCCTCAAAAAATGTTGAGTAAAAGTACAAAAGTATTGGTCATCAAAATACAATTCCAGTACCAGATATAAACGTTATGCAGACATTATAAACATTATGCAGAATGGTCAATTTCATAATCATCGGATTGTAATTAGTAACGCATTAATATGCTCATCACTGTAGTGTTGCAGATGCTTATATCTGTACTGCTCACCAACTTAATAAAAGTTATATAAATACATAATCATTGGTCACTGTTTTACAGTAAATCTGCACTGCAAAGCAACGTTATAAGTTGTCAAACCATGGAACAAAAGGGCCGAGATAACCATAAAGGAGCAGGCCTGGCTCCACTTAGATCACCTGAGACTGACGCTAGAAAGTACGCTGATATACTCTAATACAGGGGTTCCCAAACTTTTTTGGCTCAGGGCACCCCTATAAATATTATTTTCATCCGAGGCACCCCTACATTATATTCATCATTTTCACTCCCAACACCTTATATTTATGCCATATTTTAGTGATTATGTTGCAAGGAACATGTTGAGATAAAAGCCATTTTGATTAGAACTGACTGAAAATAACTTAAAAATAACTTATAAAGTTTAGAATGATACTAAATATTGTTTGAACAAGTGTCCAAATGAATTCCAAATATTATCAAATTATCTCACGGCACCCCAGGGTGCCCCGTCACCCACTTTGAAAACCCTTGCTTTGCAGAAATCCGCAAATGGCAGCAAACCACTCCATTCCTGTCTAAATGCATTGGCAGAATCCGCCCTCACAGGTAGAATAGAAGTGAGGTGTGACCATGCCTTAATGGAATAATTATGTGTGTTTGCACATTTTGGTGTGGAAGAAATAGAGCAGTGCGCTGAAAATAGCCAACAGAGGTTTGGAAAAAGTGGAAGTGCGTGTGGGCAGTTGACCAGTGAGTCAGTGGTTCTGAGAAGAGTTCAGTGACAACCTACCTACAAGGTCTCCTTGAAAACACGGAAGTGGATGTGGCCCTGGATGAGGTCCACCGCATCAGTTCCTCCATGTCTCATGATGTAAAACCTTCCCCCAAAGTGTCGTGGTTTTAAGTGTTAACAATGTTTAACCACTTGAACCCTAGTATCCCTATTTTGGGGGGGTATACTGTATGATAAATAGCAGATCTACTTTTGGCAAAGAAGTTTGGTGTAGTAGTGCCAAAGGTCAAGCTATTTCTGGAAAGACACATTGACATGAATAAAAAAGTTGTATCTGCAGCCCAATATTATTCAACATGTAGTGGAGGTCCCTGCTTCATCTCTTCCTCAGGCTAGCTAAGGGGTCCTTCCTTGGCCAGAAAAAAGTTGAAGACTCCCGAGTTAGAGAATTTTCCACCTTCATGCCACCTCCCCCAAGTCTCACATCCGCTATAGTTTCTTTGTGTTTACAGCACTTCCCACTAGTTAGGTACAGTAACTAGGGATGGTACAGGAGGGATGGGACGATAATTTCATGATAGTCGAAATATGCTTAAAATCTCTTAAAATGCTTCTGTCAAAACAACTGCACCCAATTAGACTTCTATTTTTGCCGAAGAGATTTGGTGTATACGTTAATAACGATTATTGACCCTCTCTAAGGCGGAAGCTCGTGAGAATTGTGTAACAGAGACTAGTCGTTGTGAAAAGTATTTCCTCTTCGGTCAACAACAAACCTTCCCTCAAACATTCGTGGTGTTACATGAGTCACACCACGACTTGAGAGAATATCCATTTCCATTACAGATTTAAAACTAGACTGCACTCTGTTGAGGTGCCAACTTGCCCCTTGTGCACTCGTGGCCATATATGGCCTACTTGTGCACCAGCAGAGCACGCAAGAACTGTGATTGGTGCTGTTCGGTGCTGTCTGTATACAGATCCATTCAAAGATAATATTGTGTAAAAAAGCATGCAGATGCCATAGCACCCCAAATCATAACTGACTGCGGAAACTTCCCACTGGACTTCAAGCAACTCTGACTTCAGAAGGTTGACATTTCTCTATTATAAATCCTCGTTTTGAGTGGTCTTGTGTAATATTGTCATATTTTGAAATATGGACGTTTGATATTGCTGTATGCCAAATTTTAACAAAAAAGCTTTGGAATATAATTCACTGCATGTGCAATGTATCTAGAATATATTAAAGTTTCAATATTACATTTTCTTTAGATGTATCAGACCTTAAAGGAGTTCACCCCCAAAATGACTTTTTTCCCTAATGATTACTCATGCCATGGAGACTTGAGTTCAATAATATATTTCAATTTTATATTCACAAATATCTAAATGCTGAATCAAGCAATTGTCTGGGGTGCTCAAAAATACTGAATAGACGATAAAGGAAGAGAAGATATAAAGTTAAAACAAAGTTAATAAAAAAGGCAACATTTTTCAGGGCCTGAGCGGGTTCAGTTCTCACGCTTTATATAATAAACATTTTATCTTCATAATCCTCCACTCCAGGCTGGAGGAGAGCGTAGCTCTTCATCCAGGTATGATCTCCTCCACTCCACACAGGATAGGACCTGAACTGACACTAGAGTGAGTATAGGCTACTGCAGGGGTCTTCAACGTTTTCAGGCCAAGGACCCCTTAGCTGAGAGAGAGAGATGAAGCAGGGACCCCCACAACCTTTTCATAGATTCCATATAGTTTCATTGTTGGACAGCACGATCGATCATCAGTGTATTTTGGATTCATGTCAATTTGTGTTTTCAGATATTTAACCAATTAATTTAAGGTCAGTACACTTGACCTTTCACTCTTTACTTAGTGTGCTCTTTTCTTCCCCCTACAGTACACCAAACCTCTTTGCCGAAAATAGCAGATCTACAAGCTCACAACGCCTCGTGTGTAAAAAAAATAAGGGGAAAAAAAAAGGTTTCCAATCACACAAAGAATTGGCGGCCCCCTGTAGTACCTCTGAGGATCCCCTAGGGGTCCCGGACCCCCTGTTGAAGACCCCTGGGCTACAGCAAGCAATATGGGGAAATAATGGAGAACTATAATATAAAGACAAATAGAATATAAATAGAATAATGAAAATGACAGGGATGTAACAATACATCTGAGTTCATAGGAACTGCCTATCCCTTGTCATAAACACACACCTAATGTGGAGGGACTGGATCAGTGCTTCCCAACCAGTGGTCCGGGGCCACCCTAATACACACCATTGTGTTACCTATCGACTTCTATTCCTCCCTCCCTCCCATTCCATGAAGGCAGATCACAAAAAGTTGTAAGTATTGTAAGTACATTCAGAGACTGAGAGACAGAGACATTTGAGTGATAAGATTTAGATTATTACTACAAAACATATAGCCTACCAATTCAGCCAAGTTATGACAACACGCACACATTGGTCCAGGTTTACCGAAAATAACAGTTCACCTCCTGGCTGGTCTCCATGAAGGACCCAGGGTATTATTATTATTATAGTATTATTATTATTATGTTTCACTGTATGTCTATAATGACATGCCCAAAATAGCGACTGATTATTAGTGTACTCTTAATAATGTACTCTTATATTTTTTCCAGACTCTGGAACCGTCTGATAGCAACACCATACAACTTTATTGTTCACACAAAGTGGACATGTATTTGTTCTTATTGCAATGTTTAAAAGGAAACTTGAAAGGGATGTTGACTTTTGGATATGAGCTCTGCTCCAAAAAAAGATGTAATTTGCTTAGCAAACGTACTCAAATATTGTTTTGGATGGCATGAGTAATCAATAGAAAAAAGTAATTTCTTTCTCTCTAATTGTGATATTATCCAACATACTGTAAATATCAGACCCAAATGAAATGCATGGTTTAATTCAGTCTGCAGAAGCAGGGTTAGAACCCCCCTTTAAGGCCATCACTGACACAAACTGTGATGAACCGAAGGGATTTAATTGCATGTGAGATAACTTGACACCAAGCATGAGATGTACATGGATGTCACTCCAATGGTTGACATGGCTTATTGACTTCACACTGGTTATGCATGTGAGGATTAACTCAACAGTAAAATGTTAAACCCAATAAAACTGGGAGAGCAACATTTTCTCTTGTATGGACTCGATTTGAATTAGACCATTTTTTAAAACTCCAGTATATCTTTATAGTTATGATACAGTAGTTACAATAGGGACAGGTAGTGTTTTAAAGAAAAATGCCATGACTCTGTAAAAAAAATCCCCCAAAAAAAATCAATGACCCTCCCCAAGAGAAAAAAGATTAAACCCCCACAATATGTTGTGCTGCTACAGTATGTATTTTGATCTTAAAATGTGAAAATAAGTATATTCTTTAATATTTTGTATTTTATTGTATTTTTGGTGAAATCTATGGGAGTTGTTACTGTATGGTGTTTGACATGACATCAATGTAAGCTTACCAAATCACAAGAATCATTAATTATGTGTCACTATCAGTTAAGAGCACACAGAAGTGTGTGTGTGTGTGTGTGTGTGTGTGTGTGTGTATCTCGTCAATGTTACATGCATCAAAGCAATTATGCTTCTCTGTCAAATAGGCTAAGATGATGGCCATTGATGATAATTGAAAAAACAGCAATTATTAAGTATGGTCGATATCAGCATATGAAAACGGACTATTTTATTAATAAAGAAATTGTATGACTCTCCCCTTGGTCTAAAACAAAATTAGCTGACCCTCCCTTGGACTAAAATTAGAAAGGCATGACCCTCCCCTATTTTTCTCCAGGGGTACCCTTCCTTAAAAAAAACGACCTGTCCCTTAGTGCTTGGTCTGGATGTCCCTTTGCCATAAGATGCTAACATGTAATAAAATGAGCTGATATCTGAATTATGTTCAAGTGCAAATAAAACAAACATTTGCTATGAAGAATCTGTAGGCTGAACGATCTAAAATAATAATGCCGTTAAAATCCATCAGTTTTCACACAGTAACTATGAGAACATGTCAATGCAACTGATCTCATCAATGCTGATCTCATCAATGCCAGGACTGTCTATGTCTGCTCATCCCTTAATCTTTAGGGACAGTGCCATCTGTTGGTCCAGAGGGTCTAATACATGGACCCTACACACACTCAAATAGACGTGTGCATTCTCATGTTTGTTATACTATACTTGTGAGGACAAGAACATCTTTATCCTTTTTGCCATTTATTTTCTTATTCCACAATTTTGCAACCAGTTTTTCACCCAGTGCCAATTATCTATTAAATGTAATCCTGGGCGCTACACTCCCTCTGCCAACCTGGAGAGAGCAACGAACTAACCTCATGCTTCCTTCTATGCATGAGTAGTCCAAGCCGCTTCTTTTCACCTGACAGGGGAGAGATTCCCCGGCTGGACGTAGCGTGTGGAAGGAACACGTTATTCCAACCAGTTCCTTTCCCCTCCATCAGGCGCCCCGGCTGGCTAGGGGGAGGCAATATAGAGACCAGGATTACTGCATGTCGTTGTGAGGGTACCTACCCTAGGAGACACAGGGAGAACATGAAACTCCACACAGAAAGGCCCTTTTGCCAATCCCACTTTTTGGGCATTTATAACTCTGAGCTGATCTACATCTACTAGCTACTGTACGTTTCGTTTTGATTATGATGCTTTTGTATAGTAAAATAAAAATAAAAAATAATAATATATATGTATATATAGTCGGCAGTGTCTGTTCCCCAAGAGCTATATCATTTTGGCCCCCACAAGTATAGTAACACAAGTACGCACGCACGCACGCACGCACGCACGCACACACACACACACAGCGTTTCTGTCTATAATCACTGCATTGCAGTGTAAAGCCCTGGGTACACTCAACGTAACAGCAATATTCATCTTTTGGAGATGTGTAAAGAGCCAACAGCCAAAACCTCTTTTCTTCTCTCTCGTGGGATTACAGGCTACTGAGTCTCAACTAGACTGTGTGGTCATCTATCTATCACAGCTAATTCAAGGGGATTAAACATGAAACATGGTGTTTTGCTGGAGCCTCTCTCATCAACAACAAAACATGAGCTTAACTGGAAGCTGCTACTGACAGTTATCTGCTGCCTTTAGGCCTACTAACCTGTGTTTCCTGTGTGTGTGTGTGTGTGTGTGTGTGTGTGTGTGTGTGTGTGTGTTTGAGAGTGACTCACATGCACGCTCACTTGCAGACAGAAAAAAGTAGGCTTACCTTTACCTTGGTACAGTATATTGACACGAAAATGTTTGTACTTCAAATATTTGGAATATATAGTATTGCAACCTTTTTTCCGGATGGGGAGTGGGACCCGAATGCATTTGGGTCCCCATCTGGAATCAATGGGGTTACTTTATTGTAATAAAACTTTTCTCTTAGGAATGCCACACAAAACAAAAAATAAGATTGAACTCAAGTCTCCATGGCGTGAGTAATCAATAGAAAAAGAATTGGAGGTAAACTACTCCTTTAAGGTCTTACTGTGCGAGTATTGGCACACCGGATTGAACAAGAGATAAGCCGCCATCTTTATTATAGTTTGGACATCGCTGCAATTACCTGTGAGAGGGAGACAACAGACATAAAAAGAAAACTCACACTGTTAAATAGCTTTCTTCCAGTCAGTAGTTTATTACGGTCTGAAGAAGAAGATGGTCTTGTTCAGAGTTCGTGTTGGTCGAAATATAATCTATTTTCTATTTTCTGTCTGATCAGTTTGTCAAGCACCTGTTTCTTTTCTTTTTTTATAGGTTTCCAAACAGCTGGTAATGCAAGTGGACCCTCAAACAATTGGCAAAACACTACATTAATAAGAATTACATGGGCACAGAACAGTTCGTGGAATTATTTTTGTTAAAACATTAGTTTTATTTATGTTACCAATACAGGTATGTTCCAATGATCCAATAAAAATAAGAAAAGAAAATGCACACGGCCCACCCATCTGACGGTTCTGAGGTTTTTTCTTTTTCAGTTTGTCGCACATCTTTTTGGCCTTTTCGATGCACCTGTCGCCTTTGTAGGTGTGCAAGAGACCTTCTTTTAATAACATGATAAGGTTTCAGAAAACTCAGATTAGGTTTTAGAAGGCGTTTTTAGAATCGGTCTCAGGTCTAAACGGAAGTATAAACCTGCATATTGTAGCTTCAACCTGGTTTAGATCAATTCCTGGATGTCTGCGGGATCAAACTATGAAATATATAGATCAATCTCAGAAAATTTGAATATTTTGTAAAAGCAAATATTCTTGAAACTTTCATAAATTCTAGATACATTGCACATTCAGTGAATTATTCCAAACCTTTCTTTGTTAAAAATTTGAATTTCTATGGCACACACCTCATGAATATCAAAAGTCCATATTTCAAAATATTACAATGCGGACGTCCACTATTGCCGGAGACCACACTGCCAGTCATGTGACTACTGGCGAATCACAACACGTCTTTTCCGTGACTTATAAATCCATCCATTTCCTGATGTTGCGCGGCTCTGCTGTTCTTACAGGCTGCGTAGGTAAAGGCCCGCCCCCACCTGCCTCTGATTGGCCTAGCAACTTCCGGTTTCTGTGACGCACGTGGAAGTGGAAACGACCGGTCACCGAGTCCTGCGATCTCACGCTTCAGAGCCGAAGGAGGCTTTTCTATGTCTGTGGTTGTTACGCCATCACAGGAACTGATCTAAACTCGGATAGCGTTGTTGTCGGGTGGAAACCTTGTTATGTCCAAAAACTGTTCTTTTTTATTGTTATTATTATTTATTCTGAATTAAAATGGTTCTATGTGAAACTCTTGTAGGGGAGAGCGGGGTAAACTGAGACACCGGGTAAACTGAGACGCTCCATTTATCTTGGCAATGGAACACATCTGTGGTCATGTGACCATTATATTTTCAAGCCCCTTGAATTTCCCACTTGTCATGAAAAGAGAGACCTGATAGTGCTGTAGAAAACATGCTTTTTTCACAAAAATGTGTTTTTTGCATGTAAAAGTAAAATTTCTTGCTGTCAACATAATCAGCTGTTGTGTCAAAGCAAATTGATGCAGGGAGAACATTTTATATCATACATGTTGATGAACTACCAACTTATAAATCCATGTGATAGATGCTAGCTGAAGATTACCCTGAATTGATAAAAATATACCTTTTCCCAAAATGTGGCTGTGGGGTAAACTGAGACAATTGCTTCGGGGTAAACTGAGACTATTATCTCACATTATCCCAACATGAAAGACATGAAAGACAGGGAGAAAGCTGTAAAAACCTGATTAAAGGGTGTACCAAACTTTTCTCAGTTGATTCTTATGTATTTTCCCCTGTAGAATCCATTTTTGATATATATTTCTTTGTATTGTGCATAATTAATGAGATAATTAGCATATTTGACTACATTTGACTAAATATGCGAATTATTTCATTAGTTATGTACAATACAACAATATACTTTGCAGAAATAGATTCTACAGGAGAAATTACATTAGAATCAACTAAGGAAAGTTTGGTAAACCCTTCTATACATTTTTTATAGGGTTTTTAGTTTTTTCCTTCTGCCCATGTGTCACATTATTTGACACATGGGTGGAAATGACAGGACAAAGCCTATTAAAAGAATGTCTGCTATGTACATTTTTGTATTGCGCATATTTAACCCGGTTAACCAGGTTTTTGTGTTTTTATGGTAGTTTTAAAGTGAAAAAAGTGAGTGGATCACTTTACCCCGTTGATTTCTCTGGTCTGTCTCAGTTTACCCCGGTCCTGGGGTAAACTGAGACACAAGACCACTTTTTTTAAAACAATCATATTTTCTCTGCCTTTCGTCTTGAATATGTTCTGATAACTTCCATTGTTAGGAAACATCCCAAATTACTGGGAAATGTGTAAATTTTTACTTATATATCTTTTAGTTCGCCTAGAGGGGAGCAAATGTAAAAAGTGTCTCAGTTTACCCCGCTCTCCCCTATGATGAAGTAGGCCTAGTGCATTAATTTACGAAAAAACGAAAACAAAAAAACAAAAACATGGAGAGGTTTTCTGTAAGTTCACTCATTCTGTTCCGTGTACCTTCAAAACGGCACGGCCGAGACACGGAAAGGAGATTGAGTTTGTCAATCAAAACTCCTGGAAATTATAGTCCATTCAACACAAAAATAATTAAAAAAAAGTGTCCCTTTAACTCATACAGGGCCAGATTTCCAAAATATGAATATGAATGTGCGCTTATAACGCCAGGAAATAGCTATTTTGTATCCCCCCAGACCACCTTAACCAGACCACCTTAACGAATGCACGTTCACCATACCATACCACCAGATGACCACTAGAGACCACCATACACCATACACTGACATGGTCCCGTGTTAAGCCTGTTTAAATCCACATAACAGGATGAGACGCTGACTTGGTCCTCATTGACTTAACATGGACGGGCCGCCGGTCACCATTTCAGCTCAATACTGTTCAATTCGTGCTTGATCGTCTCAAACCACCATTGGTATGGGCATCGGGACGTATATAGATGCCACACAGAAAGTTTCAGAATCAAAATCCGACCTAGTGAAGCTACGTGAGGGTCGGATGGTTGCATTGAGGCTAACGCTAGCAGAGGCCTGTTGTCAACAGGAAGCCCTGGTTTAAAGGTGACGTCATAATCGTATCCTTTTTTTTCACGGTTTACGTGTGGACATTAGCTGAGGTAAGCTAACCATTTCGCTCCGTCTATAAACACATATTAAAAGCTTAAACAATGCTTTTATATAAAAGTCGCTCCGAGTCGCTCGGCACCAAACGCCATAGTGAACTAGTCGCTCGTAAAGTCGCCCGGCGCTAACTGAGTTAAGATAATGTATTAAAAAAAAGTGCTAGCCATTAAAAAAAATAAAAAAGTAAGAAAATAAATGAGTTGTCGGCATACGGCCCGAGGCAGCAGCACACATTCCAGGCTGCTCCATCCGTCAGTGCTTCTAGGTGAGGGGGAGGGGCAGGGGTGTCGCACCAAATTCTGGGCCCTGGGTACAAGGATTCACTTCAATGTTGTGCTTTAACTATTGAAGAATAGCAGATATACAAGCTCACAGCCCGGCACCGAGTGCCGTGCTGCGAGCTTGTAGATCTGCCATTTGATTTGCACACATTTTCACGACTTTAAAAAATAGCAGATCTACAAGCTCGCAGCGCGGCACCAAGTGCCGCGCTGTGAGCTTGTAGATCTGCTATTTTTCCATAGCTAAAGTATATAAAAACAATTAAGGCCCCTCCACCTTGGGCCCTAGTAACTCAGTCCCACTCCCCCCCCCCCTTGTGTAGCCCCAGGGGAGGGGTCTCCATCAGTGCTTGGAGGTGAGGGTCAGGGGCGAGGACACACGGAAGATCTGAGGCAGCATGTTGCTCAACTGGTAGAACATTTCTTCTGAGATGGTCTGAGGAGCGAACGCACACGCGCACACACGCGCACACACACGCACACACACACACACACACACACACACACACGCACACACGCACACACGCACGCACGCACGCGTTTACATTATTATACTGAGGAAATATGTTATGTTAGGATGGCATTGAAAATGTCTGAACATAGCTGAAAGATTCGCGGATTTACAAGTTCAAAATACACAATAGGGAACATTCTATTCCTAACGCCTACGAACTTCTAAATCTCTAACCCTAACCACAAGCTGAATCTTTTTCTAATTGTAAACCTGTCTCTAAACATCTCTAAAAAGAACACAAGTTCATACAAGCATGCGCTGATACCACAGGAGGAAAACACACACAACCTTTAAAGCCACAACGCAAATACTAAAACACTATTTGGAATTTTGTTTTGTGTACAGCGTTAGATTAGTGTTAAAGGTGCTTTGAGTGAGTTGTTCAGTTACAGGGGTCTCCTGCCTCTTTTTTTTCAAATTGTCAGGGCAGGATACCAATTTTATCCAATCAGAGAGGGAGAACTCCTACAGGATACAGGATGAACAAGTGACTGTGGAAGTGATGAAACAAAGAAAATAAAGTCAAAGCTGATAAATTATCTTTGTGTGGAGTACTCTCTCCTGAGTGCATAAAATTGGTATCCCGGACTGAAAAATGTTATTTTCAGGTTGCTCAAGAGCTTGCCAAAGCAATCAAGATGGAATGATGTTTTGTGCCGGGCAACTGAGGTTTACTAGGGAACACGATGGCCATGCAGGCGGCCATGGAAGAGGCATTTTAAGTACTAATGTTTAAGTGCAAACACATGCACGACGCAGCGCTCCGCTCATGCAGTATCCCACAGCAGTAGAGCACACAACAAAAACACACACACACACACACACACACACACACACACACACACACACACACACACACACACACACACACACACACACACACACACACACACACACACACAGGTTTTATTTTTATTTTTATTATCATTTAAAAAAAAAACATTTTAAAATAGTGAAAATAACTGGAAAAAATATCTATGCGTTGTGAGCGTGTAGATCGGCATTTCAACTACTTCTTCTCAAAACTCTTGTATGACGATTGACGAAGTAGGGACTTCATTTTCAAAAGAAAAAATAAATAAATTGAAGTATAGTGCAGTGTTAATTTCCTTGACTGGATTTTTTTCACAGACAAAAACAAAATAAAAACTAAGCTATGAGGACTAAAACTATGACTAAATAGTGCTAGTGGAGCACTAGCGCTATTTACTAGTGGAGAAGAGATCCAATAGAACTAAGACAGGTCATTTTATGTTTGGTTGCGGCTGTTGTGCTCTGAAAATAGCTGACTGATTGACTATTTTCAGCATGCAACAAAGTGTAAAATCCATTTTTGTTGACAAAATAATTTTTAGTCAACTAAAATCTTATATTTAGTGGACAAACATACGACTAAAACTAAATTAAATTGTATTCAAAAGACTGTATCTAAAACTACATCTATGGTTACATACAAGTGGTTACACAGATGCTTTCCCGGTGGGTTAATTTTGAACGTCAGGATCGCTGACGTTCAACATACAAAGCAAATAGTTTTTACCGCGATGCTTAAAGCTAGGCTTTCACTTTCTTTCTTACTGAGCGTGTGCGATGAGTGATCCGCAGTTACACCTTTCATTCAAAGCCAGACTCATTGTGCCACATTTGGGCTTTCATGCCCACAGGCAACAGACAAAAATATTCAGCTTATTATACCTTAATAAGAATCACCCTGAAGATGATTTATGGAATTCTTTGTGTCTGCATTCAAAGGGCTTCGTTCTATGAGAGCCAGGTGTGCTTTTCTAATGCTCTATGTATGGTGGGGCGCTATTACTGACAAATAGCTACTCAGCCTAGAATTGCTTTCGGCTTTTTATGTTTTTTTGTTGTGTTTTTTCCCCATGGAATTAATGTCCTATTTTATACTTTGACGTATGGCAGAGCTTGAGCGTGTTACTAAATAATAACTACATTGGAACACAGTGTATTATTATTATTGTCTTATTTGTTCAAAAATCACGCAAATCGGTAGACATTGTCTCTACAGTCATGTGATCGACATGGATCTGTCCGATTTTCCATATTCCATCCTAATTGGCTAAAACTGGCTTCCAAAGTTAGCAGGATTGGTCATTTTTGAATAAAATGCCTGAAATCATGAACGCAGTATGCGATTTTGGTAAAATTGTGCATGCACATTCCCAATAGGCACAGGAATAAATGCCACTTAAATGTTTTCAAATCGGCCTCATGGTGGCGCTATAACAGGCCGATTCGTGTTTTTATCTATAACTCCACTGATCAGTGTACAACTTTGTATGTGCACTCCCTAGAGGCCAAAGAAAAACCTTTGCCCTGCTTTTTTCATATCTGCCTTTTATAGCGCCACCTGGAGGCTGACTTATGTAAAACACATTTTTCCAATTATTCCTTGAGATTTTACCCAAAAATCATGCAAATCAGTACACAGTGTCTCTATAGCCATGTGATCAAGACAGATCTGTCAGATATTTCATATTCCATCCTAATTGGCTAACATTGGCTTCCAAAGTTTGCAGGATTGGTCCATTTTGAACAAAATCACTTAAATAATGAACGCAGCTTGTAATTACAGAGAAATTCTGCACGCACATTCCCACTAGGTCAAGGAACAAATGCCACCCTTTTCACATTGGCCTGTTATAGCGCCACCAGCAGGTCGACTTTTTCCAAACACATTTTTGGAACAAAATGCCTCAAGTCATGCAGGGTCACATTGCTATTAACCCTTTCCAAGCCACGGGGAGCCCCATAATATTAAAACCGGAATATACCGGACATCTGAGCAAGGAGTCTCAGCCGCGCCGTCTTTTTCCGGACTAGGTCATTAAAAATGAAATAAATTATTTTTATCCGAAAATCGGCGATCGTCTAACCTTCCCTAGTCACCGCTCGTCCATCGATAGCTCATGGCTGCTCTGACATGAAGCAGAGGTGACGTCATTGCCTTTCCTTCTTCATGCTTCCTTGACACCGTCTGTTTACTGTCTGGAGGATAACATTAGCATAGCTGGAGTGCTAAGGGCTAAGCTAGCCAAAATGGTCACATCGACTGTTCAGTCATTCTTGGATTATATGCATGGATTATTATGCGCACGGATCGCACACGCGAAACGCACAGGGAGATCGATGCTCGGCCAAAACTACCACTCTATCCCAACGGAGATCCAGATAATCACGGTGAGCTAATGACCTGGGGGGGGAAAAAAAAAGAAAAAACAACCCTTGTTGCGGTCCAAGAAGGAGTGGTGGCGGGCTCATGTTTATAAACATAATATTATGTCTCAGATCACAATACAATAATAGAAATGTCACGGCTAATCTACCAACAACCATTCTATTTTGGCTGGCAAACTGTTAAAGGCCAAAGAAGACATGGCACCCTTTTCACATTTACCGCCACCAGGACCTACCTTACCTGGTGGAGACCTGTGCTCGGAAGAGCACTGCTTCTAGTTATTATTATTTTCATTTCCTGAAAAGTAACCGTCTAAAAGACGGTTGTGATTGGCCGGTAGTGTATGATCCGTGCTGTGATTGGCCGGTAGTGTATGATCTGGAGACAACGTATACGGAAGAATGCAGATGACGTAATTTTGACGCAAAATCCGATCCCCGGCCAGGATCATAGAAAACATATTTACAGAAGGCTTTAGGGGCTGAAATTCACGGTCTTCTAAAACTTTAGTGATTTAATAGTTAGGAGAATTTTAAGATTTGTTTTATTGGAAAAGTTACATAGTATAGCTTTAAAGGACAACTTTGTTTTTTTGTTTTTTACAAGGGTTCATATTTTAGATTGTAATTAGAGAAAAGAAAAGATGAGCGTTAAAATGTTTTAATTTAATGCTTTCTACTGTATTGTTTTAGCGATTTTAACAATTTTGATTTCAGTGGTTGGGAGCATGCGTACATGTGGCTAAATATGTATTTTTAGACACAATAAGCCCATTGCCCAAAATAAACTGCAATCTTTCATGGGCAAATGTGACTTATGAGGGCTAGTGGTGTTACTGTAAATAGTAATAAAGAAATTGCCAGCTTATTGTGTCTGAAAATACATATTTAGCCACTTGCACGGAATGCACGCATGCCCCCATCCACTGAAATCAAAATCGCTAAAATGGCTAAAACGATAGAAAGCAATGAATGAAAATATTTGAACACTCACATTTTCTTTTCTTTAAATAGAATCTAAACTAAGTTGTCCTTTAAATACAGTACTTGAGTGCATGTAACTTAGTTACTTTACACCACTGCTGATCCCTCACCTGTGGTACAATGAACTGGACGGTCCGTGAGATGCCTCCGTCCCATGATGCCATCTCCATCATGAAGCCTAGAGAAAAGGAAAGACAAATATGCAATACATAAAAATAAATAATTTATTTAAAAGAAATGTTCTCCTGTAATGGACAAGCTGACATAGGAATGACAGGTTGAAAGTGCTAAGAAATCAGGAAACATAATCGCTGATGTAAAATAATGATGGATATTTGAGCCTAACGGATAACGGGTTACAGCCATGGATGTAATGATGGGTTTCAACGTCTTACCTTTCACACATTTGAATACCAGCTCAGCCCTCTTCAGACACCATGGAATGGTCATCTCCTACAAAACGATATGAAAATAAACTCAATAAATCACTTCAAGGATACAGATTGCGATAAAAAAAAGAACTGAAATAAAATAAAAAATAAAGTGGTTCCCAGCATCTTCAGGATAGGGGCACACTTGAAAATCTTGAAAGCGTCCGCGGGCCACCCATCCTGACCACTTAACACGGTGGCCAGTATAGCCTCACTGTCGGGCAGAAACATCGCATCTCCAAATATCAGATTTGTAGATTTTTAGTAAATTAAAGCCCTGCTTCATACAAGAGTGTCGCACAAAATTAGTGAAAATAGCAGATCTACAAACACTACTTTAAATCGTTTTAAAATAATAACTAAAAAAGGAAGGATTTGGACATACAAGGTTTCTACCCGACAACAACGATATTAAGGTTAAAAGAGTAGTTCACCCCCCAAAATGCCTTTTTTCTATTGATTACTCATGCCATGGAGACTTGAGTTCAATAATATTTTTTGTTTTTTGCCACATTCCTAAGACAATGATTACATTTTTTTTTAAAGAAAAAAATTACCTGACGGTTTCCCCACTCAAGTACAGTACGTGAATGAGATTTCCACAACAGTGTGTGAGCGAGTGAGAGAGTGGTGTGGGTTTGTGTTGCTATATTAACTGGGGACCCCTTCAAGGACCCTTGAGGGGGGTCCCCGGAGCCCACTTTGAGAAGCCCTGCTCTAAAAGCGTGGGGGAACCCCCCGCTAGTGCAGTCTGTGGTGTCTTGGATAAAACCCACGGCAGGCATGAGAATGCCAGAACGCCAGACTAGACAAACAACCAATTATCCAAGCCAGGGAAAAGATTGAAAATAAGAAAAAAGGTGCATTGAAATGAAAATAGAAGCTGACAATTAAACCAATGATTCTCAACGTCGGGTCCGGGACCGGGGACCAACAGTGGTCCAAACGGATCTTTAAAGGTCTGAATCTCTGAGTTAAAGTATTACTGTAACTCTCTAGTACGCTTTTCTTAGATTTATTCTGAAAATAGCCGATATAAAAGCTCAAAACGCATCGCAATCTACTATTTCCACTACTTTTCTTAGGCTGGATTTAGACTGCAGTCAAATCCAGCCTGAATCAGATCTGTGCCACATCGAGATTGGAATCCGATTGGTTTAAATGGTCACATGTTCACATGGAACCAATCAGATTCCAATCTGGATGTGACACAAATCTAATTCAGGCTGGATTGGCTGCCAGTGTAAATGGGGCCCTAGATTTATTCTTATTTACCGCAGCAAGCAGTCCTGACAAACGCACGCACTTCGGCCACTCAGGCCTTCAGGGGCGTTTCAAGGTTCCTGGCGCAGATCAAATGTGCTTGGCTGTGCGGAGGTCCACACACAGCCAAGTACATTTTAATTTGGGAGCTCCTTTGACGTGAAAGCATTTAGAGAACCGCTCCATCAAAGAAAGCCTCTACATTCCTGGTAGCGTGGAAACAAACTCAAATAGCTTTTGGGTTTGTAAACAAACACCATTGATTGAGATGAGTAGAAAGCTTTTTTCTCTCCAGACGTGCTGTGACATGGAGCTGCACATCAGCCCAGGGCCTTACGCTCTTATGGGGACGCTTCATTCTTTCAAAGACTTTTCAACATCAAAGAGTTGTTTTTTGTAACAGTGCGTTCAGGTTCAGCTGTAGTCTGTCTGTGAGTCCTGCTCAGACCTGCTATTTACACCATGGATCTTCAACAGGGGGTCCGGCACCCCCAGTGTTTCTCATAGTGGGGATTATTTTCTTTTTCTTTTTTTCAATCTATATTGTTATCACAGATTCTATAAGTGTGAAAAAAAAATGTTTTTTTTGAGTGGTGAAGCCAGCTCAACGTTTGACATCTAATCTATCAATGATCGCTTAAATGTGGTTCACCAGCGTCTTTTATGTGTTTGCGCCCGGACTATTTTGACCGATGGACCGAGGCGAGGCGTTGTGTGCTTGTAGATCGGCTGTTTTCACTAGTCTAAATCATTTTTAAAATGGAAAATGCAAAACGAACGGTTTTGGACATACAAGGTTTTCACCTGACAACTGGGATGGGACGATATGTAGTTGAAGGAAAAGGTGAAATTAAACAAAATGGCTGGCATCAGAGGCCATCAATCAACATAAAGTCTGGCATTCAGTGCCATATCCTTACCTCAGACATGGTGTGCACCAGCAGCAGGGGGATGGTGATGTTGGTGATGTCGTGCGTACAGCAGACCTTCAGGATGTTCCTGAGGCCCATGATGGCGGGGTCGCGGGCCGTGATGTTCCCAGAGCGGATGTTGTCGTCCACACACAGGTGGAACACCACGTGTAACTCTGACAGGTTGCAGTGCCGCGAGATGTAGAACTCACCTGGAACAACCACAGGACAGGAGGAATGCTGAGGCCATGGCCAGACAGAGTGCAATTATTTTCAGCTAATCGCAATTATTTTGCATACAGTCATTGTTAGAATTGTTTCCATCCATCTGTACAGCAATCAGAATGTGCTAGGGATGGGACGATAAGTGATATTATCGTTTATCGATTATCGTGATAAAAAACACTCATGATAATCGTATTGTGGAGATTGAATTTATCGTGATATCATCTTCCGTCATGCACTGGGATCTTTTTATTTGCCAAGCTGCATATCCAGTACCACTTAAACCCTCTATTGGTAAAAGGTACTTATAATATACGTACTTGATACAGTTTTTTTTCACTCTCTATCGAATGTCTTTGCCAAAGAAATAGCCGATCTACAAGCTCACAATTGCGACGCGCTGTGAGCTTGTAGATCTGCTATTTTTTGGCTAATGTTCTGCCCCAGGATAATGGATATTGCTTATGGCGATAATCATAAATCGCGATTTCTTTTGTCACAATAATCGTGATATGACATTTTCATATCGTCCCATCCCTAGAATGCGCACTGGCTTCTTTGCCTTTTCTGTCTCACCCAAGGAAGATAGATTAAGGAAAGGTTGCGCTCGGCACCGGGTATGCACCATGACACTCACAGGTGGCAAACTGCACCGGAAGTTCATTGAAATAACATCGGAGTCCAGCTGGATCAGCTTATGAACAAACACTATTTCTGAACGATTGTGACCTTTGCCATATAATCGGTTCAGGAATATAAAAAAAATTATAATCACAGGTTGCTTTCTAATCACTTGTTTTTCGATAATAACTTTATTGAGTCATCTAAACAGAGGCAGGTATCGTTGATTGCAGTTATACGTAGGACAAATAAAAGTCATGATGAACAAGCTGCAGAGAAGACTACTCACCTGGTAAGATGTTGGCAGGGTTTCTCTCTAGGTTTCTGCTCTTATCATCTCCACCGTTTCTCTGAACCTCTGCCGGTGAATCAAACCAAAATACATACATCATCAATATATGAAAGGAGTGGACAAAATAGCTCATAATAAAGGGACATAAGGTCATATTGATAAATGTTTTATGTTAACAAAAAATCAAAATAAAGTTCTCTCACCAGCCTGGTGTTTCTGCCTGCTGGTCCTCTGGGCTCGGGCGTATAGCACCACCTGCTGGACAACCTCTAGCTGCTCTTCCAGAGGGGGGAAGTGGAAGTCTGTGCACTCCTTGGCAACTGTTGCAAACTCTGATGGAACCACACAGATCATTTAAGCATTAACGTGTGACTAAATAACTACTGGATTGGATCCGTTGGATGGAGTACAGATTATTATTTTTTCCTGAAAAGTAACGTTTTTGGACATGTCTGACAGTGACAATATGTAATGTCAATGAGACCTGAAGTCTCATTCTCAAGACAGTTGCTCAGAAAAGACAACAACAAAAGCATCTCTTGATGTAGGGGTTCTCTCGGTTCACTACCAGTGGCTAACCTCTCTTGATGTAGGAGTTGTGATTGAATACTTTACCACCCAAGGTAGAGGGGCCTTAATTATTTTATACTTTCGCTATTGGAACTAAATATTTTGAGATGGGGGTCCGTGGTGCCATTTGGGGGTCCTTCACAAGTTCACATGAAAAGGTTTGAGCACCACTGACATAGAAACATAGGTTTTTCAAAAAACCTTAGAAGGATTTGAAATAAGCTATTCAAAGACACATTTTCAAGATTTTCAAAAATAGCAGATCTACAAGCTTGTATGTCTGCTATTTTTCAACAGTTAAAGCACAAAATGTGAGTGAATCCTTTGCACCCAGGGCCCAGAATTTGGTGCGACGCCCCCTGACTAGGTTATTAATTACAAACCTCTCTTGATGCCGCTGTAGGAGGTGACCCTGTTGTCCACCAGCAGCACCAGGCCACACAGGGAGGTGGAGTAGAGAGACAGAGCCGTCTGCAGACGCCTCAGCTTGGCTCCGCTGCTGCCGTGCCTCCGGTGCTTACACAGGCTCATCACGTCTGCACGCACCAGACGCAGGTTGTGCATGGTCTTCAGCTGGGCACCTGGCAAAAGCAAGAACAACTTTTCGACTTTTTTGAATTGATTTAAAGATTTTAAACATGATGGTGACGGGAGTGTGTTTGGGATTGTTTGTGCAGCCAATGTGCTGAATATCCAATGACCTACACTGTGGGTGTAGCCCTTAAATGTTTGTGCCCTGTATTGTCTGCCCGATGAAGGTCTAACGACCAATACCTCGACCAAATAATGAGCAACAATTTTGCTTACGCCAGACTAGACAAACAACCAACTATCCAAGCCAGGGAAAAGATTGAAAATAAGAAAAAAAAGTACTTTGAAATGAAAATAGAAGCTGACAATTAAACCAATGAGTCTCAACGTCGGTATTAAAAGTACTCTATACATCAGCGATTTGAAAATAGCCGATCTATCGACCTTCTTCTAAAATATATTTTTTCTAAAATATGGGTGAAAACATCAGTAAATCAGCAGTCTAGGACTTTCCAGAATCAGGGTCGGGACTCGATCAGTCGGGCAAGAATGTAGAAACTCGCAGTGATGTGATGCAAAGTGTCATCAAAGCGGTACCTACAGTAAAGTAGGTAGGAAAAGATGAATGTTCGTTGATCCCAACGTTCATATCTGGGCTCTACACAGGAAATATGTTGGTGGTGGCAAAATGAGATAGTCAAACTAGTGTAGTCTGATCCTGGCATAAGTAATAGTAGCATTATCCCAATATAAATATACTATTAACTCACTTACTGCCAATTAAAAATGCCCTCGAGTGGCATTAGTGCCAGCCCTCTCCATAGACTTCCATGTAATTTGTAGTGCACAGATCATGCACACCCATGCACAGATCATGCACCATGTTTGTGCAGGCTGTTCACAGCTTTCAAACAAAAAAAAAAGATTGGAAATCCGTTCAGGCATTCTTGAGATAATAGCCATTATGTTTTACATGTTATGTAAACAAAGATGGCTGCCCTGTATAAAGATGGGGTTGTATGGGGGTGGAACATGCAAAATCGCGATTGAAATCATGTTTACTAGATTTAATGGGGTCCAAAAAGATTTTAAAAAAAAGATTTTTTTTTTTTTTTTCTAAGTAAAAGTTGCCCAAAGTCGCTTGGCAGGGAAGCCCATAGTGAGAAAGTTGCTATATACTTTCACAACGAGTTGATACTTTCACAACGAGTTGACGCGATGTGAGCTTGCGATTTTCAAATAGACAACGCTTAATTGGTTAATAATGTATCTAAATCTACATGGTAACGAGTAACTAAAGTTTTCAAATAATTGTAATGGAGTGAAAACTGCAATATTTGCCTATGTGAAATGTAGTGGAGTCGAACTATAAGAAGTAGAAGTATTGAAAGGTTATAGAAGTATACTCAAGTTGAGTAAAAATACCTCAAAACTTGAGTAAAAGTACTTCCAGCACAGTACCTAGATGTATGGTGAAGCTCTCCTCCAGCTGAGGCTGCTGCTCCTCGTAAACATCTGCTTCCTCTGACATCTGACCAGCCTGCATCTTGATTTCCTCTCTGAAATCACAACCACCCACTTATTGATTTCCTCTCTGAAATCACAACCACTCACTAGGGATGGGACGATAAGCGATATAATCGTTTATCGTGATAAAAAACACTCACAATATATTGTTTATTTGCCGAGCTGAATATCCGGTACCACTTAAACCCTCTATAATTGGTAAATGGTACTTATAATATACGTACTTGATACAGTCTTTTTTTTCACTCTCTATCAGATGTCTTTGCCAAAAATTGCCGATCTACAAGCTTGTAGATCGGCTATTTTTTGGCAAATGTTCCGCCCCAGGATAATGGATTTTGATTATCGTGATAATATCGTAAATCACGATTTCTTTTGTCACAATAATCATGATATGAAAGTTTCATATCGTCCCATCCCAAGTAATATTAGGAGGACATTCTGTGCAGATGAAACACTGTCAGCCCACAAAGGAAATGACATGGCAGCTGTTAAGACTATGACAACTCAGCATGTGCACATCACATGCACTGCAGATGATCTGCACCAAGGCTCAAATCTTCATTATCTTCTTTCAGCTCAGTTTAGCTTTTTTCATGGGATTTGAAAGAACCTGCTGACATGCTCTCGGGTCGGGATGCAGTTATCTTGGTGCAGACACACACACACACACACACGCACACGCAAACGCACACACACACACACACACACACACACACACACACACACACACACACACACACACACACACACACACAAGCCAATGTGCACGTTATCTGGTCTCACAAAATAAACGTGCTTTCTCTATCTTACTACAGTAACTGTAAAATCCTAGTGTTAGTGCATAATTCTAAATATAGATGAAGAGAAAACTACACATCCACAGAGATGTGGAATAAAAGTATAGCGTTTTGCAGAGTGTTGTATTAATAGCAACCACTAGGGCTGTCACGATTATGACACATGACACATAACCTAAATATACAAAGAGATGACATATTTGTACTTAAAATACTTTATACTTAAAAAAGAACATTGATAGTGGAAATAGCCAATCTACAAGCTCACAACGCGTCGCGATGCGATGCGTTGTGAGCTTGTAGATCTGCTACCCCCCCCCCCCCCCCAAAAAAAAAGACTATGATTGTCAAATAGTCAATATATAATAATGTGGCCTCTTTAAGCTATGAGCTGACTTCAGCCATGCTGTGTTTCTGTTGGGTTGGTGCAGAGGGACAGACTCTGTTGGGTTACTGTTGGGTTTGTGCAGAGGGACAGACTCTGTTGGGTTACTGTTGGGTTTGTGCAGAGGGACAGACTCACGTGATCTTGCTGCTGTTGTGTGATTTCTGCATGTCCTGGTGCAGCTTGATGACCCACTCCTGGTACTCCTGCTTCTGAATGCCTGTGACGTGTTTCAGCTCACTGGCCCACTTGTTCTCCAGCACCTTCCCATGGGAAACAACAGGACACTCTCAATACAACACATAAACTGAGGTTTATTTTTCTTTATTTCTTTATTTACATTTTTATCCCACGATTCTGTAGCCCATTTTTCACCCAGTGCCAATTGCCTAAGCTGTAATCCGGGGCTCTGCTCTACCTCGGCCAACCTGGGGAGAGCCCTGAACTGAGCTCATGCTTCCTTCAGTGCATGAGGAGTGAGCAGGCCGCTTCTTATCACCTGACAGGGGGAGCTTCCCCAGTTGGATGTAGCGTGTGGAAAGAACATATTATTCCAACCAGTTCCCTTCCCCTCCCATCAGGCACCCCGGCTGGCCAGGGGGAGACATTATAGAGACCAGGATGACTGCATGTTTTTGTGAGGGTACCTACCCTAGGGAACACAGGGAGAACATGCAAACTCCACACAGAAAGGCCCTTTCGCCAATCCCACTTAGGGTATGGATGGGCAGTGGGCACTGATGACGGGGAGGAGAGAACACGTCCCCAGCGCCCCCAGGACCTTCTAGCTGTGAGGCAACAGAGCTACCGACTGCTCCACCCTGACGTGATCTAACTATGTACTGTGAGCCCTCTGTTCAAAAAGCTCACAATACATCGCTTGGCGACTCATGTGAGCTTGTAGATCGGCCGAAGAGATTTGGTGTAGAGGAAAAAAGCAAGCGGCCTAGCATATAGCCCTGGGGTACTTTTCAATGAAGTATATACTGTAGTGTAGGGTTGAAGTGGTTCAGTTCTTCTTGCATAACAACCAGAACCAATGCAATGTGCTCTTATGAACCTGTAACACAAGTAAAAATGAAGAAACCTTGAACTTGACCCAAATAAAGTTCATAATGGAAGACCAACCCTGTACAAACATCGTAATATGACGAGGTCTTAACAAGGACACGTGTGTTATATATTATGTACAGTACTGTAAATGTTACAATACTAATGCTAATTGTGTTAAACACACAAACACATTGTGTTACTACACTTGTTCTCTTTTTTTTTTACCTCTATACAAAATGTCTATATTTGTGAGCTTATACAACAAATATGCTGGCTGAATCTTCGCCTCTTTATGCTGAATGTTCCCCCATTTATGATAAACCCAGAATAGGCATGCAACATGTTGCATTGTGATGCATTGTGAGCTTGTAGATCTGCCATTTGAACTACTTGTGTGACACTTTCTGATTTCTGATACCGTTTACCTGCTGTGCCTCAAAATGCTGAGTTGCTACTGCGTTGACATCCAGGTCACTCAGTGTGGTTCCCAGCTCCAACAAGGCTTTGTCCATTTCTGCCGTTTGCCTGGTTAAAAACAAACATATTTTATTATTGTCACTAGGGCTGTCACGATTATGACATTTTACATGATGATTTATTGTCACTCAAATAATTGCGATTAACGATTTAATTGTGTTTTGTCGTTGACAATTACATTTTTGTTTTGCTTTTAGGCTTTGAAGTTGCACAATGCACATGGTAGATATGACCAGCAAGAGCCGTTGGCCGCCGCGTCCACGTCCATGGACGCGGCCGTGGACGCGTCCATGGACGCGGCCGCGAAAAAAACGTCCGTGGACGCGAGGCCGCGTCCACGGACGCAAACGGCCGGCCGTCCAGGCCGTGGACGCGGCCGTGGACGCAGACGGCCGGGGACGCGGCCGTGGACGCGGCCGTGGACGAGGCCGCGGCCGTGGACGCAAACGGCCGGCCGTGGACGCAAACGGCCGGCCGTGGACGGGTCCATGGACGAGGTCGCGAAAAAAAGGCAGCGAAAAAGAAAAAAAAAGGTGGCTATTGTATGTATTTTTTGATGGAGATTTCAAATATGACCTTCTTTTTTGCATAGGACAACTCTAACCTGCATCAATTGGTATTTTATAATTGCCAATTGTACCCCATCCATCTAAAAAACAAATTGGATGTCTATTGTATGTATTTTTTGATGGAGAATTCAAATATTAATTTCTTTTTGGGATAGGACAACTCTAACCTGCATCAATTGGTATTTTATAATTGCCAATTGTACCCTATCCATCTCAAAAACAAATTGGATGTCTATTGTATGTATTTTTTGATGGGGAATTCAAATGTTACCTTCTTTTTTAGATATGACAACTCTAACCTAAATCAATTGGTGCATCAACCTACTTACTATCTATCTATCTATCTGTCTATCTATCTATCTATCTATCTATCTATCTATCTATCTATCTATCTATCTATCTATACTTCACCTTTAGTCCAGAAGAGAGTTCAGCCTCAGGAACTTGCACACATGGAACTGTGTCATGACTGTGTCATGGAGCTAAAACAGAGCTATGTTAAATACTCACAATGACTCTGATGGACCAATCAGGGTGGTGGTGGGGGGAGGGATCAACAATAGACAGAAACTGGATAATGCTTTGTTAACTGTCCCACCTAAGTCCCTGCTAGTCTGAACAAACATCACCTTCCCTCTCATAACACTACTACTACTACATTTATATAAAGCTGCTCTTGCATTTGAATTCAAGTCTGACACAAGTTAAGGTTAACTTAGGTAGTATTTCATTTCGCTGGCTTTTAGGGTCTGTGTGAGTGTGTAGGCTCACAAATTATTATAATTGTCATTAAGTGACTCTGAGATCTATCCATCCATCCATCCATCCATCCATCTATTTATTTTTACTTACTGTTTACATTTTCTATAAATATTTATTTCTATATAAAACTCAGTTGTGTGGAGTTATTGTGTGCCCTTTCTTGTTGCTAAAGAGTCCATTTGTTCACTAGACATTAAGTCAAGGTTACTATTTTGAGTTGAAGCTAAGTGTTTTATTGCTTTGTGGTTTAACATGATTTAAAAGGCAAATTCATTGTTATGGTTACTTTAGAAGACTGCTTTTGCATTCATGAGTTAAGAGAGCCAAGCTAATTCAAAGAGTTAGGTTAAAGGAACACAAAACATGACCTAACTCACAGCTGCCATTGGACAGACAGTTACAACATACTCTTATCTTTCACAGAACAGACAATTATCATTTATTTTATCTATTTGAGACTATGTAGCTGCTCTAGGGGAAATAGAGCATTATATCAGCCTATTCAATTGATAATGACCAATGGGTGCCAGTTTCTAAGTAGTTAAAGCATATTAACATAACAATATATGTGGCCTAGACATGGATATTGCCCAATCAACTCGTAATCTACAGAAATGTCCACCACATCACACAGTATAAAACCTAGTAGGCTTAGTGGATTACCTATGTTAAATCATGTCAGGTTAGTTTGGTTCAAGGTTCAAGTATAATAATTTATGAGCCAAAAATGTGCACAAATGTACAATCACATCTAGGCTAGAATGATAACATAAAGTCCTGACTACTCCTTGTTATTGTGGTCCTAAATACTACAATGATTAGTTTGGATGCATTGCTTCTATCATGTCCAATTAAAAATAAATACATTACATATACAGAAATCTGCCTTCTCCTGTATTGTATTAGTGACATTCATTATAAATAGTAAAATAACAGGACAGAGCAAAAAAGGCCTCTGCAAAAAAGGCCTCTGCAACTAACCTAACCTAACACACACTATGTGTTAATGTTGATCAATATAATAATGTAAAAATACAAAGTTAAGTAGACCTAAGTAAGAAATAGTAAATACATTGTAATAATACATTGAAGGGGAAATGTAGGAAAACAAATGCAACTCAGCATTGAATTTATGGCAAACATTTTGCTACTCAACCCTTTCCAAATAATATACAATTAAGAAGTGGGATGTTCCACTTAGTAAGAGAAAGAATTAATGACATATATTTTTTTTAAAAGCTAGAAGACTCACCTATTATAGTAACCATGTGAATTGCTAATAATGTTATGGGTCAGATGTGTAAAGATCTATCACATTGTATTGTTCTTTTCAGACTCAACAATAATAATGATGATGTTACTTAAATGCTGATCAATGTGTGAATCTGGCTCTTATCAGGTGTGTGTGTTTTCTCTCCCTGTCCTGTGCTGTCCTCAGTTAAACCAAGACAGTACTGTTGTGACCAATGTGGAAAAAGCCTTCAGCTCAATTTATTATCTCAAAGTAGACCAGAGAATTCATACCGGAGTGAAGCCATTCAGCTGTGAACAATGTGGGAAGTATTTTGCTCGTCTGGACAATTAAAAGATCATAAGCGTTCACATACTGGAGAGAAACCTTATTGTTGTGACCAGTGTGGGAAAAGATTTGTTCAAAAGGGGATTTTAAAAGAACACCAGAGAATTCACACTAGAGAGAAGCCCTATTGCTGTGACCAGTGTGGGAAAAGCTTTACTCGATTGTCTTATCTCAAAATACATGAACGAATTCACACAGGAGAGAAACCGTACAGCTGTGTCCAATGTGGGGAAAAGTTCAGTTTAACGGCTGCTCTGAAAGTACACCAGAGATTTCACACCGAAGAAAAGCCTTACTGCTGTGAACACTGTGGCAAACGTTTCACTGTAAAATCTAGCCTCGTACAACACAAGAAGATTCACACTTGAGAGAGACCTTACTGCTGTCACCAATGTGGGAAAAGGTTCACTCTGAAGACGGCTCTGAAAAGACACCTGAAAATCCACACTGGTGAGAAGCCATATACTGCTGTGTCCAGTGTGAGAAAAGGTTCAGTGATATTCATCATCTCAAAGCACACCAGAAAAATCACACTGGAAAGAAACCTTATTGCTGTGACCAGTGTGGAAAGAGCTTTCCTAGACTGGAACATATCAAAATACACCAACAAATTCACACCGGAGAGAAACCTTATATCTGTAACCAATGTGGGGAAAACTCTGTCAGGTACATGTCTACCGTTAGAGGCCACTGGCATGAGTGCCTTTTTAGCTCTGTTGGGGCTTGGTGAATGTACTCTGTTGTTGTTTTTTTAATTATTATCTTTGTAATGTATGGTCTTCTTACCCTGTGGGCCTTGAGCCTGTAATAAAGTATTGCTGTGCAGTGTGAGTGTCTGATTGCATGTGATCAGATAAAGACACAACAGAGGCCTTTTTTGCTCTGTCCTGTTATTTTACTATTTATAATGAATGTCACTAATACAATACAGGAGAAGGCAGATTTCTGTATGTATGTAATGTATTTATTTTTAATTGGACATGATAGAAGCAATGCATCCAAACTAATCATTGTAGTATTTAGGACCACAATAACAAGGAGTAGTCAGGACTTTATGTTATCATTCTAGCCTAGATGTGATTGTACATTTGTGCTGTTTACATTTTTGTCTCATAAATTATTATACTTGAATCTTGAACCAAACTAACCTGACATGATTTAACATAGGTAATCCACTAAGCCTACTAGGGTTTATACTGTGTGATGTGGTGGACATTTCTGTAGATTACGAGTTGATTGGGCAATGTCCATGTCTAGGCCACATATATTGTTATGTTAATATGCTTTAACTACTTAGAAACTGGCACCCATTGGTCATTATCAATTGAATAGGCTGATATAATGCTCTATTTCCCCTAAAGCAGCTACATAGTCTCAAATAGATCAAATAAATGATAATTGTCTGTTCTGTGAAAGATAAGAGTATGTTGTAACTGTCTGTCCAATGGCAGCTGTGAGTTAGGTCATGTTTTGTGTTCCTTTAACCTAACTCTTTGAATTAGCTTGGCTCTCTTAACTCATGAATGCAAAAGCAGTCTTCTAAAGTAACCATAACAATGAATTTGCCTTTTAAATCATGTTAAACCACAAAGCAATAAAACACTTAGCTTCAACTCAAAATAGTAACCTTGACTTAATGTCTAGTGAACAAATGGACTCTTTAGCAACAAGAAAAGGCACACAATAACTCCACACAACTGAGTTTTATATAGAAATAAATATTTATAGAAAATGTAAACAGTAAGTATAAATAAATGGATGGATGGATGGATGGATGGATGGATGGATGGATGGATAGATCTCAGAGTCACTTAATGACAATTATAATAATTTGTGAGCCTACACACTCACACAGACCCTAAAAGCCAGCAAAATGAAATACTACCTAAGTTAACCTTAACTTGTGTCAGACTTGAATTCAAATGCAAGAGCAGCTTTATATAAATGTAGTAGTAGTAGTGTTATGAGAGGGAAGGTGATGTTTGTTCAGACTAGCAGGGACTTAGGTGGGACAGTTAACAAAGCATTATCCAGTTTCTGTCTATTGTTGATCCCTCCCCCCACCACCACCCTGATTGGTCCATCAGAGTCATTGTGAGTATTTAACATGGCTCTGTTTTAGCTCCATGACACAGTCATGACACAGTTCCATGTGTGCAAGTTCCTGAGGCTGAACTCTCTTCTGGACTAAAGGTGAAGTATAAATAAATAGATGGATAGATAGATGGATAGATGGATAGATAGATAGATAGATAGATAGATAGATAGATAGATAGATAGATAGATAGTAAGTAGGTTGATGCACCAATTGATGCAGGTCAGAGTTGTCATATCTAAAAAAGAAGGTAACATTTGAATTCCCCATCAAAAAATACATACAATAGACATCCAATTTGTTTTTGAGATGGATAGGGTACAATTGGCAATTATAAAATACCAATTGATGCAGGTTAGAGTTGTCCTATCCCAAAAAGAAGGTAATATTTGAATTCTCCATCAAAAAATACATACAATAGACATCCAATTTGTTTTTTAGATGGATAGGGTACAATTGGCAATTATAAAATACCAATTGATGCAGGTTAGAGTTGTCCTATGCAAAAAAGAAGGTCATATTTGAATTCTCCATCAAAAAATACATACAATAGACACCTTTTTTTTTCTTTTTCGCTGCCTTTTTTTCGCGACCTCGTCCATGGACCCGTCCACGGCCGGCCGTTTGCGTCCACGGCCGGCCGTTTGCGTCCACGGCCGCGGCCTCGTCCACGGCCGCGTCCACGGCCGCGTCCCCGGCCGTCTGCGTCCACGGCCGCGTCCACGGTCGCGTCCACGGCCGGGACGGCCGGCCGTTTGCGTCCGTGGACGCGGCCTCGCGTCCACGGACGTTTTTTTCGCGGCCGCGTCCATGGACGCGTCCACGGTCGCGTCCATGGACGTGGACGCGGCGGCCAGCGGCTGTCTCACGATATGACACATAACCTAAATATACAAAGAAATTACGATACAGTCTTTTTTTCACTCTAGCAAATCTCTTTGCCAAAACATTGCTGATCTACAAGCTGCTATTTTTTGGAAAATGTTCCGGCCCCGGATAATGGATGTTGGGGATATTTTAATTATCGTGATAATAGCGAATATCGTAAATCGCTATTTCCTTGGTCACAATAATCATGACATGAGATTTGTATATCGTCCCATTCCTAATAATGATGTGCCCAAATCAGGAATGCCAGGTACCTCTCCTGCAGCTTCTTGATCTCCATGTCTCTCTCGCTGATGAGCTCAGAGATGCTCACAAAGTAGTTGTGCTCCAGGTTGAGCAGGGTGTCCGACGCAGGCGAGTGGATCAACTCGTGGTAAACGTCTGCAAAGTCCTCGTCCCAGCTGGCCTCCTCGGGGCGAGCATGCTCCAGCGTAGTCTAGCCAGTGATGACAAAAAAGAAAGAAGAAGAAAAGAGCAACATTAACAGCGTCAATTATTAACACATTTAGGCCAGAGGCTGATTCTAAAAACACCTTCTAAATCCAGGTTTCTGAAAAATCACACCCAGTGTGAAGTGAGCGGTGCCTTTTATGAGTTCATTTCTTTAAGCGTCCCAAGAAAAAAAATATTATGTTTGTGAAATAATGACGAATGAAGATACTTTTCTTCCCCTAAAGATATGCGTGGAAGAAGGCTTCCGTGGGTAGTGTTAAAACTACAGGCCATATCTGTTGTTCTTACGATGCTAAACAGCAACAAAACATTTCCTCGGTCCTCAAGAAACTTAGCTGTGTTTAGAGAAGCCACATAAAACAACACCATGTGAAACTCTATTTATGAAGACCCACAAACATCGTGGACACTGGAGAGTGTCCATGACTATTTCTGTGTGTGCGAGTGCAATCAAAATGTTGAATGGTTAGCCTATCTTAAATGCCCCACTGCAGTCGGCCAGAGGGGTTTGTATAGCACTGGCTGGGGCAGTCCCGGGCTTTTTATAAGTGCCCAGGCAAGTGACAGACAGCTGAATATAAACGGATACGCCAAGAAGTAGAGGATGTGCGCATAAATATATTGGTTTGACCGATATATTGTGTTTTTGACAACACAATGTTGCCAATAAGAGTTAAATAGCCTTATATTTTTTAGAGTAATCATTGCAATAGTGTGTTTGTTCAGTAACAGGGGACTCCTATCTCCCCAGCTCTTTAGTGAACAGAAAATAAAATGTTCCAGTCAGAATACCAATTTTATCCAATGAGGAGAGACAAATGTACCCAGGCTACTAATTAAAAGTGTTCCAATATCCTCTATTTTTTTAAATGTCATACGAGCAGCTTCACGATTCAGGCGGTGAAAGCGCCATTACCTCCGCGTAGGATTTGGACCATGCGTTTGTGAGCAGGTCGACGTCCACCTCTCCGGAGGTCAGCCTCTGTAGGGCAAGCTCTGCTGCCTGGTCATAATCCTGGATGCTCTGTGTCTCTATGAAGCTGGACAGAGACGTCTTTAGGTCTGAGAGACAGAGAGAGAGGAGGAACACCCAAACACAACATGGTCATAATGTTTCACTTATCCTGGGATCCAGGGATGCCTTTACTTTATTTGCTTACTTAGACGGGACACCGGATATTAATGAACATACTGTATAACAATGCAACATACTGTAAATGTGCCGGATTTAGCAAAGATGGTAATTTACATCCACAGTCCCCACAGAAACACATATAAAAACAAAAACAGACAGTGGAGTACATTACATTACACAGGGAAACAGAGCATGAAACATAAATACAAGAACAAAAGGTACAAAGGTGCATTTATTCACGAAAAACAGAGATAGGTTCCTGCCATATGGGCCTCATAGCTCGGCAAGGCTTACTACTTACTTACCGTACTTTAATACTACACGAGCCAAGTGGAACTTGATTTAGTCTTAGCCTTAAAGGGCCAAAAGAAAAAATATATGTACTGTATATATATATATATATATATATATACAGTATTTTCTGGACTATAAGGCGCACCTGACTATAAGGCGCACTGTCAATGAATGGTCTATTTTCAAACTGTTTTCATATATAAGGCGCACCTGACTATAACGCGCACATAATAGACGCTACCGTTGCGTTATGCATCCAACAGATGGAGCTGTGCTAAAGGGAATGTCAATGTCAATGAATGATCCATATATAAGGCGCACTGGACTATAAGGCGCACTGTAGTTTTTTGAGAAAATTAAAGGCTTTTAAGTGCGCCTTATAGTCCGGAAAATACGGTATATATATTTTTTTTTTCTTTTTTTTTTTTTTTGCTGTTTTTTATGCTGTTGTTCATTCCTGTTGTTCATTCCACAGAAAGTCAAATAAAAAAAAGATGCCCATTGCCTAGATCCTTTTGAAACGAACAAAACTCAATCGAGTCATTTAATTAACAGTAATTAATCTATACCAGTGCAAGCATTTAAAAACATTAGGTAACCTGTAAAAACAAATACTTGCGCACATCTACAGTGCCCAAGAGTGAAGATATTAAATTCAGATTTAAATCAAACACAGTACAGTGTGTTCCATAAACTGACAAAGTTTAAACTTTTTTATATTATATGCTTTTATGACTCAGTCTGGATGCCAAATGGCACATCGCCTATGATGAATCTTCACATTTTAAAAAGAAAGAATGAGTGCAGGGAGATATATCACTCGGTCCATTAGAGTTAACCGCAGCAATGAGCAAGGCTTTCTCAGCACTGTGATTTATTTTCTTTTTTGATAGAGCATCAATTCTAGGAAGCTTTAAATGCACTATCACCATCAGTGGTGTAAAGTACTTAAGTACATTTACTTAAGTACTGTACTTAAGTACAATTTTTATGTATTTGTATTTTTTACTTGAGTATTTCCAATTTCCAAAACTTTTACTTCTACTCCACTACTAATATTTGGATCTGACTGGGAGCAAATATTGTACTTTTACACCACAACATTTGAACACTTTAGTACTTTGCAGATAAAACATACATCAACCACTACCTACTGTAGGGTATTTGAAAATAGACAATCTACAAGTTCACAACACATCACATCGCGACGCATTGTGAGTTTGCAGATATGCTATTTTCAAACATTTTGTACTTTTTTTTTTTAACAATATATTTATTAAGATTTTCTTTTTTTCACAGGAAATTCAATTGTTACAATTGTTACACTTTTTTTTTAAACATACAAAATGCAAAAGCAAAAGCAAGAGAAAAAGAAACATGACAAAAACAAACCAAAACCATAGAAAAGAAAAACAACAAAAACAACAACAGCACTACTCCCCCCCCCGTTCTGACATTAAGTGTCCCAAGTTACAGTCTTTCATATATTGAATGAAACAACCCCATATCTTCTGAAATACCTCTTGTTTGTCCTTCAAAATATATGTAATCTTTTCCAGAGGTAGACATGAACACAGTTCTCTGAACCATAGAGAAATACTCGGTTTTCCCAGACTCTTCCAAGATAATGCAATTATTCTTTTAGCTTGTAAGATACAGATATCAATAAACTTGATTTCACAGGTTTTCAATTTGTGTCCCTCTGGATATAGACCAAGCAGAAAGAATGTCGGTTCTGGTACTATTTTAACAGATAGAATTTTTTGAATTTCCTGCCCGACCTCCTTCCAAAACTCCATCAATTTTGGACACGACCAAAGACAGTGGAACAGTGTGCCCTTGTCTTCACCACATCTGGTGCACACATCGGGAATATTACTATCAAATTTATTCAATTTCTCTGGTGTGATATACACTCTCATAAGCCAATTATATTGTAGAAGTTTTAATCGTGTGTTCCCTGTTTGAGACTGAGCTTCTATACAAGCTGTACTCCACTGTTCCTCTGTCAAATCTACCTGTAAATCTGTCTTCCAGGCTTCAAGCTTAGATTCAGAGGTCTCCAGCGAGAAAGACACCATGAGATTATAAAATTCTGATATAATTCCCTTTTTAAAGGGGTCTTTAACCAGAGCCCTCTCCAACTCCGACACAGAGGGAGCACTTAAAGATTGGTTTTGGTTGGCTCGAATATAGCTCCTTACTTGAAAGTATTTGAAACGGTGTTTACGAGGGATGTTATACTTAGTAACAAGCTCTTCAAACGATAACATGGTACCTTTTAAGCTTCCAAATACATCCTTCAATTGGCGTATACCTTTATCGGCCCACATTTTGAATCCCCCATCTGCTCTACCCGGTACAAACTGATTGTTACCCCAAATCGGAGTGAACCAGGAAATGGGAGAGGTTACATTCAAGTGCTTGTTAATATCCCTCCAAATTTTAATCATATATTTAACTATAGGGTTAGATGTTTTCTTTATGAGATTTTTTTGAGAATCAGAGTATATATAAGAGGGGAATGGGAGTCGTAAGGAGCTAGATTCTAAGTCCCTCCATGCCGGTGCATTCTCTGTTGTGAAGTAGAACATTAATGCTCTCAATTGAGCTGCCCAAAGATACCACATTAAGTTAGGGCACTGTAACCCTCCCCTATCATAAGGTAGATACAGTAATGTCAGTCGGAGTCTGGGACGTCTATTATTCCATATAAAATTGGTAAACATTTTCTTGGTTCTAGAGAAGAAGTTTGATGGAGGTGGTAAGGGTATGTTTTGGAATAAGTACAGCAACTTGGGAAGCACGTTCATTTTTAGTATATTAATCCTGCCAGCTAAAGAAATTGAAAGACTCGACCATCTGTTGATAGAGTTCTCAATTGTTGATAATATTGGGTTATAATTGCAGTTCGAGACCTCTTCTAATTTTGGAACAATTTGGATACCTAGGTAGGTGAATGAGTCTACTGGTTTGAAATGACAGGCATAATCTGGTGGGTTAGATCTTTCGTCCGAGTTTAAGAGCATAATGGATGATTTTGAGTTGTTTACTTTGTAACCTGATATATGACCATAGGTTTTAATGAGATCCAAAAGGGCCGGAATAGACGTTTGCAGATTTTTTAAGAAGAGGATTACATCATCCGCATACAAGGCTATACGATGATCTAGTCTCTCCACATTTATGCCCGAAATCTGCGTATGCTCTCTCACAGCAATAGCAAACGGTTCAAATGCAATCAGAAACAATAATGGTGAAAGTGGGCAACCTTGTCTACAGCCTCTGTTGATCCTTATCGGTTTAGATATGATATTGTTAGTAAGTATTTCTGCATATGGATCGTTATATAACAGTTTTACCCATTTACAAAAATTCTCCCCCAGACCGAACCGTATGAGCATTTCAAACAGAAACGGCCATTCTACTCTGTCAAAAGCTTTTTCGCCATCAAGCGACAAAAGGGCTGTATCTGGCGCCCCCCTCTGGATGTGTAATATATTTAGTACCCTCCTTACATTGTGAAAACCCTGACGATCTACCATGAAACCATTCTGGTCATCTTCTATAATTACAGACAAAACACCTTCCAGTCTTTTAGCTAATATTTTACATAGTATTTTCAGATCCGAATTTAACAGGCTAATTGGTCGTAAATTTTCACATCTATTGTTTGGTTTACCCGGTTTTGGAAGAAGCGTAATGAGAGCTCCTCTCAAGGAGGGAGGTAATACTCCATCCTCAAATGATTCCGAGAACATGTCAAGTAAGGGTTTTGTTAGTTTACTTGCAAATTTTTTATAAATGTCTATGGGCAGACCGTCAGGTCCAGCGGCTTTACCAGATGTCATGCTACTTATTGCCTCGGAGATCTCACCCTCATCCAAGGATGCCCCTAACTTTTCACCATCCTGTTCCCGAAGTTGGGGAATATTAATGTTATCCAAAAAGGTGCTTTGGTCCACCTGTTCTTGAGTTGTCTCAGAACTGTATAATCTGCTATAATATTCTCTGAATGCCTCGTTTATTTCAATTGGATCCGATATATCTTCCCCCCTGTCATTTTTTAAGACAGAAATCGATCTCTCGGTTTGGAGCTGTTTGATGCGCCAAGCCAAAACCCTGCTGGGCTTCTCGCCCTGATCGAAGATGGTTTGTTTTAGTTTTAGTAGATTAGCCGCTGCTTTGGAGGCCGAAATTTCGTTGTATTGTGCGCGTAAGAGTAGTATTTCCTGATGAACTTTAGGGCAGGGCTTCATGAAGTAAGAGGCCTCCATGTTCTTAATTTTGGATTCTAACAATAAAACTTTTTGTTTAATTTTTTTGGATTTTGAACTTGTGAAATTTATGATCTGTCCTCTAATAAAAGCCTTAAAAGCTTCCCATCTCACGGTTGCAGTTGTTTCATCAGTATTAGTAGCAAAATATAAGTCAATTTGTCCTCCAATATAAGTCATTAGGTCAGGGTCCTGGAGCCATCTCTGTTCAAACCTCCATTTGGGGGGATCCTTTAAACGACCCGGATCTACATAAGTTAAACTGTTAGGTGCGTGATCTGAGATCAGAATACTATCATACACACACTTTTTGACCCTATCCAGGATGCCTACAGAGATCATAAATAGATCTATCCGACTGTATGTCTTGTACGTGCTGGAATAACATGAGTACATAGCGACATCGGGATTTCTATCTCTCCAAACGTCTCTAAGGTTTAGATCTTTAGCAAACTGTTGTATAACCTCCCTACTTTTCGAGTGGGTTTTATCAGAATGGGTGGATCTATCCATGATAGGGTCCAGAGTCACATTCCAATCCCCAGCTATCAGGTACTGACCTTTTAGCGATGCCAATAATAGAAATAAATTGTTAAAGAAATTTGGGTCGTCATTATTAGGAGCATAAATATTCACCAGAATAAGACTTTCTGCAAAAAGATTGCCTTGTATTATCAAGTAGCGTCCCAGTTTATCAGCTGTCACTTTAGTAATGTTAAATGGAATGGATTTATGAATTAGAGTCATCACACCCCTGGCCTGGGAAGTGAATGGAGCTGAAAACACCTCCCCCCTCCATCTCTTCCTAACCCTGATGTCTTCATTTGGTGCCAAATGGGTTTCTTGCAGAAAGATTATCTTGGATTGAAGTCCTCTTAACCTCCCCATTACCTGTTTGACCTTTTTTAATTTCTGTAACCCTCTACAGTTCCATGAAGTAAATTTAACTTCCACCTCCCTAGCCATAATCACAGGTCTTAGTTAACCTTTCCATGTCAGGGTTCAGAGCAGTGCTATCAAATGACAAATACAAAAACATACGAAAAAAGACTATGTCAAAAAGTCTGAAAAAACCCACAATATCCCCTAAGCCCATGCAAAAGGCAAAAGGCTGCCCCCCCCTCCCTGCTTCCCACCTCAAAAGGGCTACCGACCACTCCACACAAAGTGAGGAAGGGTCAAACATCACTAACCGAACATAATACCCCCTCCCCCCCACAGGCATGAGAAAAAAAATAAAAAAGACAAAACAGACCTATTTATACAAAGTAGACCAAGATTTTCTTTTTTTTTTTTTTTTTTTTTTTTTTTAATTTTTAATTTTTAATTTTAAATTTTAAATTTTAATTTTTTTTTTTTTTAATTTTTAATTTTTAATTTTTTTTTTTTTTTTTTTTTTTTTTTTTAATATAATTTTTGGAATTTTGGATGTGCTTTTGCGTGCGCGCGTACGAACACACGCATGCACATGCATCCGCACACGCACACCCAGCAATGAGAGACATCCTGAATATTTCCATCAGCCTTGTTGACATATTTCCCCACCCTCCATTGGTTTCTCTGCTGTGTGAGTTAATAGAGCCGCGCCACTTATCTGCCGTCATCACCCCCCCCCCCCCCCCCCCCCCCGAGCCCGGCCCGAACGGCCGAGCGCGGGAGGGGAGAAAAGAGGGGGGAGAAAAACGGACCAAAACAAAGACAAATGCATTTGGATGCAGTACTAAGGCGTGCCCACGGCAGCGCCCGACCGACAGTGAGTTTAACCCCAACCCCGCGTCACGAACCGGAAGCAAACAAAGACAAGTGGATGTTAGATGCATGATGGGAACCGTAGTTCCTGCGTGAACACGGTGAAACATTAAACTTCCCAATAAACGTAGCCAAATTAAGTTGAATTACTCCTAAACACGGGCGCACCGTGACGCAACTGTATAGCGAATCCCGACACAGCAGAGAATGAACCTCAAATGAAACTATACATCTGTAAACACTGGAGATGGGGAACTATCCATAATTAGCTTAGCCTTTAGCTAGCCGTTATCTACCGAAACATTAGGTCCATTTAAAGTAAGGCCTACAAGCCATAAGGTGCATTAATACACGTCCCTTATAAAATCTATTCAATTACAAGAAAGAGAAAAAAAAAAACCCGCGTGGCTCGCACATCTGTTACCCAAGCATAAAGCCACCATACGGTCATAGAATGTTAAGTTTAAGATAAGTAAAGACAATAAACCAATTGTACTCTTTGTTGTCACGAGCCAGCTAGCTAGCATGCTACAAAACACGATAGGACCTATATTCACGGTGCTTCAATAGTATCATATCAGAAAAATATAAAATAAGATCGCGTGCCTAGCACGCCAATAAGCACGTGAAGAAAATCCCTTGACAAATAAGCCTCAGGGTGGTATTTAAAAAAGAAAAACTATAAAAATAAAGAAGAAAGTATATTACCCCCTGAGTTAGCTTCTTCAAGCTAGCCAGCTAAGCTCTAGCCTTTACATGTTCCACAAATAGAAAATAAAAAAAGAAAACGCGTGCCTAGCACGACATTAACTAAAGCATGAAATACAGATTAGAGGAACAATTGAGAACAATGAATAAAAGAGTATAGAATATATAAAGAAAATGATAGAAAAAAGAAAACAAAAAGGAAAACAAAAGAGGTCCGTACTTTGTTAGCTAGCCAGCCTTTTCAAGCCAGCCTGCTAGCATTATTGTAAAGCAAGACGAAACCATACTATTTAACAAGATTAAGAAGTATATCATAAAATAAAATCACATGCCCAACACGACTCTGGTTTAAAGAAAATGAATCAGATAATCAGGGTATTGCGTACTGTAAGAAAGTATAAATAAGAAAATGATACAAAATAAACTGTTCTACCCTGAGTTAGCTTCCTCGAGCTAGCAAACCAGAATACCGTCTGGGCCTCAATCCACCACCGGCTCCGTCGCTTCCTCCACCGGTTCCAGGAGAGCTCCAGCTCTCGTTGTAATTCTGCCGATGAAGTCCTTCACATCTTCTGGTCTTTCAAAGGCTTCAGTCTTGTTCTTGTAGGTCACAAGCAACTTTGCTGGAAACAGCATACCTTGACGGATCCCTGGAATCTCACGTAGCTTCTTGCGTACCGAGTCGAATTCCTTCTGCTTCTTTCGCACTTCAGATGGCAGGTCCGGGAACAGTTTTACCGGGGTGTCTTCATACAGTAGCTGGTCCTTGGCTCTGGCTGCTTTCATCACCTTCACCTTGTCTCTGTTGTCCAGGAACTTCATGATCAGGGTCCTTGGGCGGCCTGGTCGAGCGCTGTCAGCTCTGCCGATACGATGCGCCACTTCCACTGTAGTAGTTAAGCCCAGTGTTTGGGCAATCCAGTTTTCAAGGAAAGCACATGGATTATCGCCCTCGGCCTTTTCTACTAAATTAACTAGTCTCAGGTTGGACCTTCTCGATCTCTGTTCCATGGAATTGAGAACCAGCTCCATGTTCTTGCATTTCTTCTCAAGGCTCTGTACCCTGGCCTGCAGTGTAGCCACCGCATCCTCGTTGTTGGAAATACGGGTCTCCGCGGCTTCAATGCGCTGGCCGCATTCTCCAATGTCCTTTCTGAGTCCCTCAATAGCCGTCATAACAGAGTCCAGTTTTTTGGAGAAACTAGTCTCCAAGTTCTGAATAGCCTTGAGGACAGGATCATTGCCAGGGTCTCCTCCTTTGTCTCCCGAGCCTCCAGCCCCAGCCATGTTGCTATCGTTAGCTTCAGCTCCCTCGCTGCCCTTGGATTTCTTAGAACTGTAGAATTTCAGCTTTGATTGGACGTTGCCACGGAGTCTTTCTGATCTTCTATTATTCATCTGATTTTGAAAAGCGATATGTAGCTCACTTTTCCATCTAAGTCTGTTTTAATTATTACAGAGTTTTGTCACGCCTGCGGAGCGGAGAAAAACGCGTCCGCCTAGCACGCCGCCATTTTGAAAGTCTCACATTTTGTACTTTTGGTAGTTTAAGTACATTTTGATGCCAACACTTTCAGACTTTTACTAAAGTACATTTTGAATTCCGGACTTTTACTTGTAACAGAGCATTTCTACATTGCAGATTTGCAGTATTGATGCTTTTACATGAAATAATTGCGATTAACGATTTAATTGTGTTTTTGTCATTGACAATTACATTTCTGTTTGGCTTGTAGGCTTTGAAGTTGCACATGGCAGAAATGCATAGCCTAAATATACAAAGAAATGACTGACATATTTGACAACTTTATACTTAAAAAAGAAAATTTAAAGTGGAAATATCCGATCTACAAGCTCACAACGCATCGCGATGCGTTGTGAGCTTGCAGATCTTTCCACTACTTTTTGAACGCGCTTGTAAATATGCGAACATTTCTCAACATGGAAAAGATTATGACGATTATGCAAACATAATTGCGATTACCTCAAATAATTGCAATTAGAAGGATTATGTAATATAATTGTTTGTGACTAAACTCGCCAGCCTGGTGTTCGTTCACAACAGGCTGTTTGGTTTCCGCCCAACGCGGAAACCACTAGAAGAAGCGGCGTCGCTTTGATTTGGTTCCCTCCGTTTGTTTCCCCAATCCCTATTAAAATGCTTGAGTACTGAGTAGCCTAGTGTAGTCTTTCCAGTCGCTACGAGCTGGACTAAAAGATGCATATACCAAACTAATTTTTCAAAAGCAAAACGTCTCCGCATCAAGGAGTTTATTAGGTAGGCCCTAAAAGTATGTCCTTGAGCGCAGGGGAATTATTTTGGGTTAAAACTGTTTCCGGTGGATAGTTCCGGCCAAATTGTAGTCTTTGAGTACTACAACATGACGTGTTGTGGTTTCCGCTCTAGACCGGTTACAAGCCCGAAAAGTGAAGTGATCCCAGACTAGTTTGTGACAGGCCTCCTCTCACCGTGTTCCACAAAGCAGGGGATTTTGTGCAGCAGCATGAGGCGTCCGTGGAGGTCACTGATGCTCTCCTGCACGGGGAACTGCAGCGGCACTCTGAGGACACACTGCTGCCTCCCTGCCCTGAACTCAAACACAAAGTCCTTCTCTGCAGCGGCAGCAGCACTGCTGCTCACCTTGCTGCCTTTGTTCTTCTTCATCGCCTCAGCTGAAACAAGCAGAAGGAAGGGGGAGACAACTGTCACTATGGGGATGATGACACCGTCGTCATGTTGTCAGGGGCGTCACAAGGGGGGAGTGGGACTGAGTTACCAGGGCCCAAGGTGGAGGGGGCCTTAAATATTTATACTTTAGCCATTGAAAAATAGCAGATCTACAAGCTCGCAGCGCGGCAGCTTGTAGATCTGCTATTTTTTTAAAGTCGTGAAAATGTGTGCAAATCTTTGAATATATATGTTTTTTAAGCGAGCATTTGTAACTCAAATTTTGCGTCTGGGAGGTCCCTGGAACTAAATATTTTGAGATGGGGGTCCGTGGCCAAATACATATCATTTTGGGGGTCCTTCGCATGAAAATGTTTGAGCACCACTGACAAAGAAACAAAGACTTGCAAAAATGTTGACGATTTTTCTAAAATAGCAGATCTACAAGCTCGCAGCGCGGCACTCAGTGCCGCACTGAGGAGCTTGTATATCTGCAATTTTTTCAATAGTTAAAGCACAAAATGTGTGATAATGCGTTCTCAGTCTAAATGAGTTAAACCCCCCTCCCCCTATGAAGAACATTCATGGGGGGCCTGCAGTGAATCCTTGTACCCAAGGCCCAGAATTTGGTGCGACACCCCTGCATATTGTAGCCGCACTTTATTTGTAACCTCTTCATCTTATACCCTGTATTTCAACCTGGCTCTCCTGCACATTGTGCGCAAGTGCAATTTCTTTTCTTCCCTCTTTTTTTACCATAAGCTAATAGTAATAGCGACTATCGGCTTGCTCAGGGGATCAATAATTTGTGTCAAAACAGGATACAGGATCTAAATGTCTCAATAGAAGAACATGGAGACAAAATACAACTAACCTAATTGTACTATATTGGGGGGCAGCACAGTGGCTCAGGGGTAAAGTTGCTGTCTTACAACATGGATGGTTCCCGAAAGGTTCCCAGTTCAATCCCGGGGTTCCCCCAGAGTCAGTGTCAAAGAGTCCTTGAGCAAGACTCTGAACCCCTAGTTGCTCCCGGTGAGCAGGTTGGTGCCTTGCATGGTTTCCTCTGCCGTCGGCGTGTGAATGGGTGAATGTAATGCACAATCTCTGTAAAGTGCCTTGGTTAAGTTACTATATAAATACACCATTTAATATTGTATTGTATAAAAAAGTGTGTGTGTGTGTGTGTGTGTGTGTGTGTGTGTGTGTGTAGATATTGTCTCTGTTGTAACAAGCAATGCTTCTTGACGATAACTTTCATAAACTTGGAAAGCATGTTTATTTTCCTTTTAAAAAGGGTGCCTCCAGTTGTAAGGCATTTGTTAATTTTTTTCTTCTTTCTTTTTCTTCAAATATTCTATAATGTTTTTAACAACACAAAATTGTATGGGGATCCATCCTCATGGGGGTCCTCGACATTTTGCCATCATTTAAAAGGAAGGTAAACAAAAAGGACATTGTATTTACTGTTTATTTAAGAGCTGTATAGACAGAGGGACCCCTGTTACTGAACAAACACCCCACACACAAACTATAGTTTGTGTGTGGGGTGTTTGTTCAATAGATCTATAGCAATGATTACACTGTCACAAGCTATTTAACACTGTTACTGAACACTCTATATAGCAATGATTACCATCACAATATTGATCTATTTAACACTGTTACTGAACAAACACTCTATAACAATGATTACTATCACAATATAGAAAATCGTTAAATATTAGACATAATTTGATTGAAGGCTTTATTAGAAGTTTGCATAGGAAAATGTACAGATTCATGACGGTACAGTTCACTGGTACAAGGTCTACTAAAAGGAGATCCATGAAAAGACTAAGCTTATTATAAGATTATATAAGACGTTACTAACACAGATGTAACAACGTGATAAAAACAACAACCTTCGCGTAATGTAATGTCACATAACAGCTGTAACGTTACATAACTTCAGACATCTGTACGTAATGTAAACATTACATTAAGTAGATTTACCTCTGTGTTTAGTTTCTGAATGAGCCTCTTCTTTCTTCCTGATAAACACCAAAACACACACAGCAGACTGATAGCTGCGCGGCGGTGTTGCGCACCGAAAATAGCAGATCTACAAGCTCACATCTGCGCGCTGGAGCAACGCGTTGTGAGCTTGTAGATCGGCTGTTTTCAGACACGCGGCACGCCCCCATCTGGGAGTCAGCTGACTGTCTGTTTGCAACCTTCAGCACTTTCGCTACACTGGTGTGAAGAGGTCGGTCAGGTGTGTGGTTTTTGTTAAAGACGTGTATGAATTATGAATTAATACTTGTTGTCTTCAGTGTCTCAATGTGAGTTCACACTGTTTCATTTGGTTATTATGTATTTTCTATTCTGTGCCATTCATAAAACAAAATTAATTGAAGAAGACACGCGAATCCTTTCAAACTAAACCAAAAGCTGATTTGACCATGCGCCTTCTGTGTTTTTATCAGTGTTCAAGCGCCCTCTGCTGGCCATGAAAGAGAAATTAAATCTTGAAAGAACCTGATAGATTTTTTTTTCTAACAAATAAAATAGAATATTTGCAAATGTCTTTGCAGAATAGTCCACGATATAGCTTAATATTTATAAGACAAACGATTTGATTTTAAACAAATATTTCTTTATACTGTACAGAACATTTTTTAAAGGATGATAAGATTATTATGGTGAACAAAACTCAATTCACATGCTGTAAATTAAAACAAAAGAAAAGAAGAGAATAAAATGTAAATCTACAGGCTATTTCAAACAGCTCTCTCTCTCTCTCTCTCTCTCTCTCTCTCTCTCTCTCTCTCTCTCTCTCTCATTTTTCACTGTGTGGAAGTACAAATACAACTGGGTGTACACTTTAATACTGCAAGAACATGGGGTTTATATTGGTAGGCCTACATTTATATTGGTAGTGATGGTTTAATAACACTTTTGATCATACATTTTATGAAAATATAAGAGTTCTACAATGGACAGAAGGTTTTCCGTTTGTGCGTGTCAACTGTCAAACATTTACATTTGTGAACTAAACGTATAGAGCATCGCAGCGGAAGTTGATTCCTGGGGTCACTACGTCATTCCCCATTCATTTTCGCCATAGACTTTTACAAAAATATTTATAACAATTATGTTAAGCCTCGAACCAAGCCATCCAGGATGGAGGTGAATCATGACCATATAACCTTTTTTTCTATGAAAAGAACATTTTGAAAATCGCTAAACAAAGGGTAGTTATTAAATGTAGTAGGCCTATATCAAATAATGTAATATTAAAATATGTTTTCACATAGGATCAAAGGTTATATGGTCATGATTCACCTCCATCCTGGATGGCTTGGTTCGAGGCTTAACATAATTGTTATAAATATTTTTGTAAAAGTCTATGGCGAAAATGAATGGGGAATGACGTAGTGACCCCAGGAATCCACTTCCGCTGCGATGCTCTATTCGGTTATTCAAATGACGAGTTATTTCATACAGCGCAGAAGACGAAGACGCTGGTTTCCTGCTTGATGGGTAGGCTATTTAATGTTACGAAAGTGTACACTAGGGCGAAAACATGTTGGATGTTTTTATATGAAGGCTGGTGAATAGACAATTTTCATCACAACTATAGGCCTAGCTATATTTTTATGTTAGCTTATTTTACGTTGGCCTAGGCTACTTCTACATGGAAAGTTACAGCATTTCTTCCTGCTCAAACAGACTTCCCCTTTTATCTACTATAGGGACTGTCGGTTATTATTATTTTAGTTTTTTTTGTCACCGTGTCAGAAAGTTCAGATAACTTTCTGAACAACGTCTTGGCCCCTCTTCAGAAATCCTACTTGTATGAGAAATCCATTCAGATATAAAAATGCCTTTTTAATCAAGAACGCTAGACTTCGAAAAATGGTGAGTTTGTCTGTTCATGTCAGTAGGCTACATGTCGTTGTTGCCTTTGTCATATGTCACACTCACTCACACTAACCGTTGGAGATGATGATGATCTACAGTCAAATCAAAACAATATAAAATATACAAAAATAAAAACTTTACCAGAAACTGGTTCAATTTGTAATACTACTAACACAAATAAGTATTCAATTCCAATCAATGTCAGTCACTCAATAACTCATTTATTCATCATTTACAATAGCTTAAATTAACTGTCAGTTAAATATGGTTATAACAAACAGATGATCAAATCATACTTATAGTTCTATCTAGATCTCAGACGTTTATGGGCAAATAATAAACTGAACATTGGCAATGTAAATGATCTTTTATTAATTTCAGCTGACCTTAAAATCTGAACCAATTACATCATTGTCTTCACAGTATGAGGCATTCCGTGCCAAGAAAAGAGCAGAAGGTTATTCAAAAGAGGAACTGAAGGAGTCATATGGATTTGTGCTATTTGATGATAAAAACAAGGTACGGGAATATTATATAAATGTTTAACTTAAGTTTCTCATAAATATATTGTCACAGATGAAATGCCTTAACACGTCAGAATCATTGTTGTTCTTATGTGTGTTATATTTGAAAGGCTCATACGCTTGGAGAAACTGGTGCGGTCACAGGTAGCACATGCATGCACAACACTAAGGGTAAAATATTTACTATCTAACACTTTGCCAGCCCACTTCCTGTCAGTGATTAGCCTACATCACAAGCGAGACCACAATTAACAGTATTGAGTACTATATTACATACAGTTTTAACAGGTTTTTTTACAGTTCAATTAATCAAATGGTAGCTACTGGAAGATCTTTGTGTGGTGGAATCAAACTGACACAATTGTATTTTTGAGGTGTAAATTATGTTAGTTTGTGAAATTAATTCTAGAAACCTTTAAACACCAATTTTTGGTTTTTGAAAGTGAAACTATGGTCATATACTATGAATGTGCAAAACTTGTTGCCTGTGGTAGAATGAAACGAACAGTGAACCTATAGGAGAACAACATATAATAGGGATGGGAAACAAAACATACAGTAGCTTTCTGAGGTTCTGAATTGGCATCCAGGGAGTGTGTGCATTTTGGCAGCAACCAGGCCAACGACGCCAGAGATTAGCTGGTAACAAACTGGAGGGACGGACAGACGGACGGATAGACGGACAGACGGACGGGCGCACGGACAGACGGACGGACGGACAGGGGCGAAAACATACTCTCCCCCATGCCTTCGGCTGGTGGAGACAACAATTGATACAAGATCAACTGGGGAAGGGTAAACAGACGTGTTTCCAGGGTGGTTTTGAAGGTAGGGAGGGGGTATCTGCGATGGGTTTGGGGAGTTCGTTCCAGAGGGTGGGGGGCGGCCACAGAGTTCGGCGCTTGGCCCTGGGGACCTCAAGGAGGCCAGCCTCACTTGACCTGAGGGAACGAGACGGAACATGTGGTTTGAGGAGATCGGAGAGGTAGGGGGGTGCGAGTGGTTGTGGAGTGCCTTGTAGGTGGTAGTATTGACAGGCAGCCAGTGGAGGTCACGGAGGACTGGTGTGACGTGGTGTGGTGTGATGTGTGTGTGTGTGTGTGGTCAAGTCTGTGGGTTTACAAGTATCTTGTTGAGATATAGAGCATGGTTGAGACTTTTGCAAACAAAACGTGAGCAAGTCATTTTGTGATTTGTATAACAAAATAATCTCAGACATAAAGCAATGTTTTTTAAGGTGTTATCTTGTTCAAACCTGGGACCTTCTGCTTCCCTGGCGGGCTCTCTACACGTTCAGCTGCCACATAGCCCACCTCTTGTTTTGCTTTTTTTTAAATGATCACAAGGCCTACTGTTTTATTTATTTATTTATTTTTAACCTTCAAACAATTTGTTACTCATTATTTTGTACATAGAAATAGATTGTTCAAGTTGAGAAAGAAAGAGAAACTATTTCAGACGGTTATTGCCCTCAGTATTTACTGGGTTGTGTTGCTTCAATCAAGTGACTCCCTGTCATCTTTTCTTCTTTCAGAACCTCCCTTCATTTCCTTCACATATAACAATTAAAGGCAAGCCGTTGACCTGCAGATCCATTCGTTTCGGTTGTAATATTCCTTGGACTACAAACACTGTGCCTCTGTGACTCATGTCGATTTGATTCGAACATGGATTAAGGTGCAGGAGTCCATGACTTGATGCTGACAAAACACACCACATAGATACAGGAGAGCAGCCCGGCAGGGATCCAGAGGTGATACCATCATGGACGAGTGGGACTTTCTCAGCGGCCTCTTCGATAACCTCCAGGCCCATTTGCCACTGCTGGGACACTTCTGGCTCTTCCTCATGCTGGTCTTCAGGATGCTCATCCTGGGCACCGTCGCCAGTGACCTGTTCGGAGGCGGAGAAGCGGAGTTTGCGTGCAACACCCTCCAGCCAGGCTGCGAGCAGGTGTGCTACGACCTGGCCTTCCCCATCTCCCAGTACCGCTTCTGGGTGTTCCACATTGTGCTCATCGCCACGCCCTCGATGATCTTCCTCATGTACGCCATGCACCACCGCAACAAGCAGAAGGTCGGCCCCGGCTTCATCCAGATGAGCGGCCAGGGTTACAGAGACCTGAGGAGGCTCTACCTGGTGAATGTGGCCTTGGCTGAAGTGGGGGTCCTGGTGGGACAGTGGTGGCTCTATGGCTTCAAGGTGGAGGCCCAGTTCCCCTGCAGCCGCTTCCCCTGCCCCTACACCGTGGACTGCTTCACCTCCCGCTCCACGGCGAAAACGGTCTTCCTCTGCTTCTATTCCGGCGTAGGGGTGGTGTCCGCCTTGTCCAGCTTCGCAGAGCTCGCCTATGCTTCCATGAAGTGGTTCTGTCCGAGCCAGAGGCGTTCGCCTTCGGTCCTGTAGTGTACCTTGCAGTGTGCGGCAAATGGGAGGTTCTGTGAGGAGCGGTCCCAGCAGGAATGCGTCCAGCATCGGCCATAACAGCTGCAAAAACCCTAGCAGCCGCATGCACATTGTGTGAAAGAGGCTTGTTTCAGACCTGCTACTTTCAAACATAACACCTGACGGGTTTGCGCTGACAAGCTCATTGGTGGCATGAAAACTTTGACTGTGGAATAGAAATAGTTTGTTTTATTTGAGAACATGTATTCATGTGTTTTTTTTATAATGAGCAATTAAGTAAGTGTTTGCCAAAATGGAGATATGGCATTTTGCACTAAGTTTGTTTTAAACGACATCTATTCCAATAGAGAAAAATGTACTGTAGGCCTTAATTACATGGAATGTTATTCTCCTCTGTTAGTTCTCTTCTAGAGTGGCTTCCTGTAACCATTGGTAATCACTTTCAAAAGAAAATGCCTAGTTTTGGTCAAGTTATAGTTATGCATTTTTCTTTAGCTTTTATTTTTATTTTGTTTTGACTTTTTGATTTAAATTTCAGTTTTTTATAATTCCTTTTTAAAGGGGTTTACTAGTAGTTAATTTTGTTTTTTTATTTTGTGAAAAGGCTGTTTTAATTAGTTTTAGAGTAAGTATTAGATTAGTCAAGTGATTACAAGAACTTTTATTCAGTAGCCTATTTTTGAAGAAAATATTGGATATTCACAAGACTAAAACTAAGGACATTCTCCGTATGATTTTAGTTGTTAAACACAATACAGTGTCAGTTATTGCTTTTTGAAAAGCCTTGTTTTTAATTTTTTATTGGTTTCTGTGAAGAGTTGGTAAAACATTGGAAAAGCATGAAATTACTGTCCCATGTATGAAGACAGTGTATAAATGGGCATTCTGATATTATATTATATTTAGCAACAATAGGCGATCTGCAAGCTCACAACGTGCTGGACATATTGTGAGCTTGTAGGTCAGCTATGAATCGCCCTTAAATATAATAATATCTAATTATATATATAGATTTTACTTTATCAGACCGTAGCTGTTGCTTCATGTTGCCTCATGTTGACTCAAAATCGTTCCAAATATCACAATTGAAGCCAGCAAACTTCCCACCCAAGACTTTACACACAGAATAAAGATGAGAACTGGAAAAATAAATGTAGAAATCACAGAAATCATAAGGAAACTAGAAGCAGTGCTCTTCCGAGCACAGGTCTCCACCAGGCCAGGCGTCCTGGTGGTGCTACGGTATAATAGGCCAATGTAAAAAGGATGGCATATGTTCTTCACCTTAGACCTTTCATGGCAATCGGACACTGCATGCATGATTTGAGACATTGTGTTCCAAAAATGTGTTTTGCTAAAGTCTACCTGCTGGTGGCGCTATAACAGGCCAATGTGAAAAGGGTAGCATTTGTTCCTTGACATAGTGGGAATATGTGTGGCAAATTTCACTGTAATCGCAAGCTGTGTTGATGATTTGAGGCATTTTGTTCAAAAACGGAGCAATCCTGTAAACTTTGGAAGCCAATATTAGCCAATCAGGATGGAATATGAAATATCAGACGGATCAGACTTGATCACAGATAGTCTAGATATTACATTTTAAACCATCTTTAACCCTTAAATTAATTATTTCAATGGACTAAAATCTTGGCCCTGGCATTTGGCTTTGTGCCGTCAAAAAATTTACAACACCAAAGGCCAAGTGGCCTTGCCCCTAAAATGACAACATTCCAGGCCTGGTGTGTACAGTATGTAAAAAAAAAAAAAGGAAAAAAAAAAGACATGTGCTGTACCAGTGTCCTTGGCATTGGCGTGTGTTGGGAAGAGTGAGTGTGTGTGTGTGTGTGTGTGTGTGTGTGTGTGTGTGTGTGTGTGTGTGTGTGTGTGAGATGCAAAGATGAAAATGTAGATTTTTTTTTACCCATTATTATATTCAAATCACATTACAAAATGTTTCTTTTGCACTCTCATAATGCTCTTAATGTCTTAATGCTTAATTCTACCTATGAGGGCATATTCTGCCATTGCATTTCAATGTGAACAGAGCATATTTTTGCAGAAATCCGTGAATCGCAAGAAACCACTCCCATTGAAAGCATTGGCAAAATCTCATGTCAGTGTGACTGTACCCTCAAAGATTTATGTAAAGCACTTGAATTGCCTTGTTGAAATGCACTATACAAAATAAACTTGCTTTGCCCACAAATTACACTCAGGAGTCGTCAGGACAGTCGTCACATTGTACCTGTTTTAATTGATTCATAAATCCTGCAATGGCATTGTGTTATTTTATTCACTTTTGTATTCTGTATTCTCTTTTCTTATTTTTTGAGCGGTGGTAACACCATCTCCTATACGTGGCCGTGTGTGTGGGTATGTATGCGTCCGTCCGGCCGTCCGGCCGTGTATGTAGCCTGGCAGTACCTTTTCTGACCACACATGTTAAGGGAGGGGCGCTGTTGTTCACACACACACACACACACACACACACACACACACACACACACACACACACACACACACGCACACGGGGGGGGGGGGGTTGGTGGGTAAACCACCGCTCAGTTCACACAGGTGTGATTTTTTTCTTAATGCATATTGTTGTTGTGTTTTGTTGTTGTTGTAATCTCAGCACCGCTGAAAAAGTATGTTCTCAGAGAATTAAATAAAGGTTGAAATGAAAATTAAAATACTGTAGATGGTATTTTGTGCATCTGCAATGAAGAATTTGAGAATGAGTAGCCTGTTAGATCTGTGGGATATAAAAAACAACAACTCTTAATTTAATTTAATGTTGAGCTACTGGTCAATACAATGGATGATTCACAATAAGTGTGGTCCTGAACATTACACAAGGCAAATTAATTTAAGTACAATGAATGACCCATTTTGACAAAACAATTCACATGCTGTAAATTAAAACAAAACACGGTAAACACCCCTTACTAAATGATTAAAATGTAAATGTACAGTCTATCAAACAAGAACCTTTTCAAACAGCCATGAAAAAAAAAAAAAAGAAAAAAAAAAAAAAGAAAAAAAAAAAAGAAAACAGTTTAGTTTCCAAATTCAGTCTGTTTGATTGCTGTGTCCAGACTGTTCCACTGGGTGGCACCACTAGATCTAATGAAACAAACAAACAAACCCACTATGTGCTTCTCTGATGAACGTGGTCAGTCTGGCCAGAGACAGGAAGCCAGTTGATCTCCCTAAACTGGTTCCTGCCTAGTGTCTACATGACTTCTAGGACCCAAATCTAGTCGCTTAGCTCATGACTATTATTAGTTTGTTCTTAGGTGACTGCAACCTTCCCAAGAAGTGCTCGCATAAACCTTGCAGTTCTAGCTAAAACATTGTCAGACCTACTGATGATTTGACAGTAACCAATTCCTTATTCATCCTAACCTTAATTAAAACCAGTGGACTCATGCAAGTACAAGTTTGCAAATTCTAAAGCATTTTTCACTGTGTGAAAGTACACATCTGTTTGGGTTGTTTACCTCTATTTGATACTGCAAGAACGTGGAGTTGACTAACATTTATATTGGCGATGCTACAGTAAAAGTGATGCTTTTACTGAGCATGATATTTATTCATTTGTTTCATTTCTTGAGCAGGCTTGGTCAATGAGAAGGAGGGCCATTTACATGTAAAATAGTATTGTCTTGTTTCTTATTTTGTTCATGTGTATACTGTATGCATATTTAGTTATTTGATATGTTATAAGATGTGATATGAATTTCAGTGTAATGTAATATTTTGTGTAATGTGTCGTATAATCCCTTGTGGGATGGGCCAAATTGATGGCATGACACGTAAATAAATATGTCATTCATTCATTAATCACTCTTGATTTTGATCACACTCTTGATAAGTAAATACATATCTCAAACTATGTAGAATATTCTAAATGAGGCCAAACAAGACAACTTTTTGAACCAGGAAGGACCCACACACTTACTTTCACACTTTATATTATTGTTATTTTTGTATTCCTTTTTTAAATCTGGGACAGTAATGAACGTCTTCTAAACATTTACAGTAATTATAGCAGAATTAGCAGTTATTTTGATTACTACCTTATTAAATCAAAGCGATATCAGTATAATAAAACATATATTCGGATGCATGCTAATAAAAATGTGATAAGGGAGACAGTAGACAATGTAGAGCTGGTAATAACATGCTATATGCTTCTACATTATATCAGCCCCACCCCCACGTTTCCCTTTCCCTGTACAAACAGTAAAGTATTTTTATAACTGCAATGATTTTTGAATGTTCTTCTTTGTTCTTTTTTTGCTTGCTATGTCCATGAATTGAATACCAAAGACTTCCGACGTAAAAAAAAAATATATATATTTGGGATGCTCCTTTTAGGCAGGGTGTTTAACTGCATGTACTTGTACTGTACTACATTTTTTATTGTATTGACGATACTTGTACTGTTCTCCATTTACTAAAATACTCAATCAATCAATATAGCATATTCACCTGATCCAGATATTTAAGGTAGGCCTAATCACAATTCATTTACATAATCGTTAGAATATTTGCCCAATGCCCATACATTTTTATAAAACAACTGGACGAAATTTAAATAAAACATCATATTTCATCATTATCAACTCTCTCAATCCTGTTTCCACGATTTAATGTATAATATGAGATTTGCAATTTTGACTCTGGCTGCGAGTTGAATTCTGCCACAACCCTTCTGATATCACTTTCAATATCTTCACTAAAATATTCAGTTTGTTGCCCTGCCATTTCAATTCTATCAGCGTGACGTATGCGCTTGATCATTGTCTCAGCTTGCACGACATTATCACACGCAAAGACTTTTATGATTTCATCTTGTTTTGGTCTGAGTTCTGGATTTATTTTCCTCTTGTGTTCTTTAAGCCTTTTCGGATTGACCCGCTTGGTATAGCCCATTTTGTAATATCCACCCTTGCAATGGAAATAATAGATCCATCCATTTTTGACAAGCTTTAAATCTTCTTCATCAGATGATTCCTCATCATCAGATGAGTCCTCCTCCTCATCACTACTGCTCATGTCTGAACTCATGGTTGTATCTGATGTTTGTGAGGATGATTGAGAGAATCCACTGTCTGACTGACTGTGAGATGTGGACCTTTCACCTGAACCTGCCTGACTGGAAGTGTTGCCGCCGTTAGGTTTAGACCTTTTAGCTGAATTTGTGGTGTACTGACATGATTCGAATTCTGTGTCACTGAACGGTCTGGACCTTTTACGCAAGTGACAGAGAGTAACAGCGCCACTGGTAGTGTCTACGTGTGAACTCATGGTTGCAACTGATGATTGTGAAGATGATTGACGGGGTCCACTGTCTGACCTTGTGGACCTTTCACTTGACCATGAACCTGCCTGACTGGAAGTGTAATATGTGGTGGGAAAATTGTCATTCCTTGTCGTCTGTTCATGAAGTGTGAGATATTTGTCAGTGGCAGTTTTCACCACTTCGTTTACGAAAACCTTCTTCCCAACTTGTTTTGCTACCGCTTTTGAGGCACTTTTCAGCACTTGTTTCGTTGCCTCTTTTCCCACTGACTGAGAGGCTTTCCCCCATAATGCACCTCCACTGGAAGTGTCCGAGCATGTGCTTCACACACACAGCAGATCATGCCATTTCCCAGAAACAGGCCTACAAGTGAAAGTGAAACTGTCTGGTAGCTATGAGAACACAACTCTGCTCTCTTATCAGAGGAAGACAAAGTACACAACCCCACTTTGATTTATATTATACATAGGGTTACTCTTTCTGACAGTACAATATAGGCCTATACTGCACCTTCTGACAGTACAATATAGGTCAAAACAAGGCCTTATTTATGGCATTTCTTATTTCTTATTTAAGTGGGACTGAGTTACCAGGGCCTCAATTATTTTATACTTTAGCTATTGAAAAATAGCAGTTATACAAGCTCGCACGGCACCGAGTGCCGCGCTGTGAGCTTGTAGATCTGCTATTTTTGAAAAGTCATGAAAATGTGTGCAAATCTTTGAATATTATGTACTTTTTAAGTGAACATTTGTAACTCAAATTTTGCTTCTGGGGGGGGGGGGGGGGGGGGGTCCCTGGAACGAAATGTTTTGAGATGGGGGTCCGTGGCCAAATACATGTCATTTGGGGGGGTCCTTCACATGAAAATATTTGAGCGCCATCACTGAGCATCACCAGCACTGTGAGCTTGTATCAGCTATTTTTCAATAGTCAAAGCACAAAATATGAGTGAAACCTTGTACCCAGGGACCAGGATTTGGTGTGATATGATACCTCTGGCTAGAATGCCCCTCAGCTGGGGGTCACTGTAGAGGAGAACATCATTGCAAAGTGCATATGACTAGTAAAAGTTTTCACGTAAATGTAGTGGAGTAAAAGTACAATATTTGGATCTGAGATATAGGCTAGTAGAAGTAAAATTGTTGGAAATTTTAAATACTCAAAGTACAAATACCTAAAATCCAGTCCTCCTGTTGTAGGCCTATGTTCAGTATGTTGTCATTCATTTGGTCATATTTTCAAACGGAATCATTACACATACAGGCCGCTAGAGGTTGCTGTTGACCAACTGATGAAGAAGACCTTTGAACTAGGACGTGTTGTGTGAACATGCAGATCTGCTATTTGCACTGTATGATTTAATTCTGTCATTGTGTCTGAGAGACGGCTTACAATCAAATCCGTTCGCGTCGTTTGTACACATTGCGTCGTGCGTGATCTGCGTAGACGTGCGTGGACGCGCGTCTGTGTTGTTGACGCAGAGGAGCCCACGGCCACGCACGTACGTCCTTGTGACACGGCCGTTGGTCGATGACGGCGGCCGCACTTGTTCTCAACTTGAGGTCCGCGGGACACCAAAGGGTCCGAATATTCGGACACTTGGTTGCGGGACTGCAACTCAGAAGAGAGTGTACACAGGCTACAGGCTGCGAATGGAACCAAATAATGGACCCTCGCCCCACACCCTTTGACCACTGCACTGACCATTCACCATTGTAGCCTACTGTAGCTAGCTATTGTTTAGGCAATGGATTGGTCCCAGACAGAGAAGGTGTAAAGTAGGCCTACATTTACTCAAGACTTTAGTAGGCCTACTAGGCCTATTGTAGCCTACTTAAGTACATTTTTTTGGTACTTTTACTTTACTGGAGCGCTTCTAATTTCCAATAGGCCTATTTCTACTCCATTTGCCTCGAGATTTGTAGGCTACACTGTAATTACTCCACAACAATTATAATAAAAACGTAGCCTACTAATTAGGTTTTTCTAATTAGATTTTGATTATTTAGAAAACATAGCCTACAATTATACATTAACCACTTCAACCCTATATAGGTCTACATGTTGGCCATTTGAAAATAGATCTAGTCTCTAGATCTACAAGCTCACAATTCCCAATGCGATGCAGTGTGAGCTTGTAGATCTGCTATTTTCAAAATACTTTTATAGGCCTACATTTGAAAACTTGAAATGGGACATTCATATGAGTAGGCCTACTTTTGCTTTTGGTAGGCTACCTACTTTAAGTAGAGCTACATTTTGATGCCAATACTTTTGGGCTATAATTTTACTCAAGTAGGCTACATTTTGAATTCTGGACTTAACAGAATAGGCCTTATTGATATTTTTAATTAAAGTACAAAGAAAGAAAGACGAAAAGACCATTGCTTATTATAATGTGCGTGTAGGTCTATATATTATCGCCCCTCCCATCCCGTGCCATCTTCATCGACCATTCCCATCATCATCATCATCCTCTCCTCAGCAGCAGAGCAGACAGACAGACGCAGATCAGGTTCGCGTCGCATCGATTCGTCCGTCTGCCTGAACGAACGAGTGAATGAATGAATGGACGGATGGATTGGATCGGATCGTGTTTGTATTGTTTGCAGGCTACATTTAAACATCGTGCGGGGTTTTCTCATTGTGATGTAATGTGATTTGAGGCGTGCGTGTGCGTGCGTGCGTGCTTCAGGCAGGCAGGCAGCATCTCACACACACATCCGCATGATCGCATCCTTCCCGGTAATGTATGGACGGTGTGCATTATTATTATTACGCAATATAGCTTTGCGCCCCGGAACGGCGTTTAGATCGAGAGAGACGTCATTGTTTCCATTTAAAACCTTCTTTTGTTTAGGCGATTAATACCGGTTCATTGTTGTTTTTTTTCTTTTCTTCCCCAGCTGCGTTGATAATGCACTATGCGTAAAATGATGTCAGCTCCAAGCCAATGACGGAGTCAACATAGCCTTTTTAATAAATCTTTGTTTCTCTCTCTCCGAGGTTTTTCCAAGGACGTGTCGCGTTTTACACGGAACGTGCGCGCGTCAGCCGGCGATGTTTGACGGCTAGACAGACAGACAGACAGACAGACAGACAGACAGACAGACAGGCAGGCAGACAGGCAGACAGGCAGACGGACTGGACGCTGGTCAAATCGATCTTTGCATCTGGAAGAAATAAATAAAACGAAGAAGAGAGAGAAAACATCCGAGTGACTGTAGGTTAGGCTATATTTCACCCTAAAGCATCCATAGGTTGGATAATTCTCGTTCTGGCCTGTGCTTGGACACCGTCAACACTGAACAGATGTGGAGGGAAACATCTGGCGAATGAAGAAGACCACCACAGCGCGTCGAGTCTTTTTTTGAGCGATGCTAACCGCTCCTACGTCTGGCTTCGTGTACATGTCCCCTATGTCCGTAGTACGAGACTAACGTCACTCATATTTTTGGAGCTCCTAACCGTTTCCCTAAATGACCACTCTTCTACGGCTGCATGCCGTGTTTACGCGTTTAAATTAAACACTTAAAGGTTGTTTTTTTGGGGGGGTCGAAATATTCTCCTCCCCGGGTTTTTGGATTATTATAATTTTTTTGTCGTACCAATGCTCCCCGGATCTGCTGCCTCCATGCTGCCCTCCGCTGAAGCCGCCAAGCTCTACCAGACCAACTACGTGAGGAACTCGCGCGTGATCGGCCTGCTCTGGGCCATCTTCACCGTGCTGTTTGGGCTGGTGAACATCACCATCTTCTCCCAGCCCTACTGGATCGGAGATGGCGTGGACACTCCTCTGGTGGGTGGGCTAACTGGTGGTGGTTTCAAACTCACCCCCTCCAAAGAAATATTTGTGATATTTGAACTGGGGACCTCCCCACAATATGTGAACTGTACTTTTACTCCACTACAATATTTTGAAACTTTTAGTTACTAGTTACTATACTTTGTAGATTTTGATTATTATTGAAAAACATACATTATCCACTTCAGCCCTATACATTTCGGCCATTTGAAAATAGCCGATCTACAAGCTAACAATGTGTCGCGATGCGACGCATTGTGAGCTTGTAGACCTGCTATTTTCATTTCAAAACTTGTGAAATGGGACATTCTGCATAACGAGTACTGTATATCCTGCTTTCTACTTTTGGTACTTCAAGTACATTTTGACACCAACTCTTTTGTACTTTCACTCAAAGTAAATTCAGAACTCTGGATTTTTTACCTGTAACAGAGAGTATTTCCACATTGCAGTATTGATACTTTTACTCAAGTAGAAAACGAGAGCACTTTTCTTCCTCGCCGCTGCAGGTGGGCTACTTCGGCCTGTTCCACTTCTGCACGGGAGACGGCGTGTCCAAGGAGCTGGCCTGCCAGGGCAGCTTCACCGAGTTCTCGGATATCCCGTCGGGGGCCTTCAAGGCGGCCTCCTTCCTCGTGGGCATGTCCATGATGCTGGTGGTCACCTGCATCGCCTGCTTCAGCCTCTTCTTCTTCCTGAGCACATCCACCGTCTACAAGATCTGCGGCTGGATGCAGGCGGCCTCGGGTAAGACGCAGTGTTCATTATTATTAGGGCAGACTTAAGGGCGGATTCACACTGCGGTCCGATTGATTTAAACTGCTCCCGAAAACGGTTGCCTGGTCCCCGCCGACCAGCATTCACATTGGCCAAGATTCTTCCGTGTCTGGAGTAAGCTACACTTCATTCAACTGTAATGGTATTTGTGTGCCTCCCGGGTGTCATGTCACAGAAGAAGAGTATCTTCATAGGCTTTGTCTTTTTTACCTGTTTCATGTTGCAGAAGAGCGGCTTTAAAGGAGCGTAGGGATTTACACTCCTTTAAGGCCGTCGTAGGGCGAGGCATTGTGAGCTTGTAGATCGGTTATGGTTTGAGGTTTGAGGTTTGGTGTAAAGGGGGAAAAGAGCAGACTAAGCGAATTAAGTATTGACGGTTCAAGTGGTTAAATATCTGAAAACACAAATTGACATGAATCGAAAATACACTGATGCAGGGGTCCCTGCTTCATCTCTTTCTCAACTAAGGTGTCCTTGGCCTGAAAACGTTGAAGACACCTGTTCTAGTAGATATAATGTAAACGGAACTTTACAGGTTCTATCTACAATGTTTCAGGTGAAACAGATCCATAAGATAAACTGATGGTAAACCTGTTAACCTGCACCTCACATAAGTGGCGTTTCCATAAAGCCACTTTTTGCGCATTAATGGCTTATTCGCAAAATGTTTTTATGGAAACACTTCAAAATGCGAATAAACTTTCATTATCCGCAAAAAAAGTTATCCGCTTGGAGGAAGAGGATTTTGAGCCTTTATCGAATAAACTAAATGCGCATAAGTGAATGGAAACAGGTCAGACAATAAATGCGAATAGATTATGACGTTCTAGGTCCATTTCCCCTGCCGCTTCACGTCCATGGTATAGCGTTATCCCACAAAACTAACCGGTTGTTTGTTACAAGCGGAGTGACACGGACCATGTGTAAATTCCTCCCTTTTTCACCTCAAGCCATCGGTGGCGAACCCTTCCTCATCCCACGGTGTTGCGTGCCTGAAGTGCCCAATCTACAAGCTCACAGCACCTCGCATCCACGTCTCCGCGCCGCGTTGTGAGCTTGCAGATCGGCCACCTGACCTTCCAGAGGACGCTGAAACTTGCAGGATGATGAGCACTGTGCAGCGACGCGACCGCGGTTTTCCCGGTGAACCGGTAGCTTTATGTATTGAGAGGAACTCTTGCCAATTTCGTAAGAGACTCGTCGCCAATTGTAATATAGACTATTTAAAAGTTATTTGGGGCCATGATGATGACTGATAACCCCTTCTTCCCACTACTAGACAGCGACCGAGTCACAGCAGTCAGACGTGCAGTGCTCAGGTTCGGTCTGAAAAAAATCAGCCCGATCAACTCTTGCGACCGTCGCTAATTCGAATGACACCCGCAAATGGAAACATGCTAAATTCGCTTTGTCTTAATGCGTATTTCTGATAATTCGCTTCCCTAATTCGAATACGTTTATGGAAACGCCACTATAGTGTGAACTTAGAGCACATTTTGATTTAGTTTTAGTCATAGTCTTTTGAATAAAATTAATCTTTTTTTCACAGATTTGTTTTGACGTTTTTGTTTCTGTCGGCTAAATCTACAGTTGATATTGTCGAATGCTAATGCATTTTGGCAGGCGTTGATGGCGTCATAATGGCTGATTTTACACTTGGTTGCATGCTGAAAATAGCAGATCTACAAGCTCACAATGCATCACAGTAGATCTGCTATTTTCCGAGCACAACCAAACATAAAATGGCTTGTCTTTTAGTTCTACTGGATCTCTTCTCCATTAGTCCCTCCACAACATTTTAGTCTAGTTTTGATTTGTTGACGGAAATATATTTAGTCTTAGTTTTAGTCATCATAGCTTAGTTTGTATTTAGTTTTTATTTGGTTTTCGTCTGTGAAAAAAGGTAGTTGACCAACATTTTTCTTCATCGTTTTTAAATTAACACTATGTAAGAAGAACGAACACCTGAGTACTTTATGTGGGGTCGCAGGCACACTTAGACATCAAAAGGGTCTTGAGGCCCTGCCCTTTTACCCGTCTGTAAAAAGTTCCCTCTCCAGACCATGAATGCAGTTTTTACTGTGGTGAAAGAAACGCAAATGCCCTCTTTCCATGCCTTACCTGAAAGCAGCATTCAAGAGAATTGCCTCTTCCAAACTCTAATTGAAATGTAGCATTTTATGTTGAAAGAATTGCCCTCTCCGTATAGAAATCCATGCCGCAACGCCACGTCCGCTGAGGCATTCCTGAGCACACATGTTGGTTACCTGGTATTTTACACCGGCTGAGAGGCGTAGGGAGACTCTCCAACCCTCTCAGCCGGTCTAAAATACAGGTAACCACAAGCCTCACGTGGCTTATTGCTTTTCTAAAATGGTTACAATATGGCAACATGAAAAATCATAGACATGTACCAATTAAAACTGTTCTATTTCACTAATAATTCACTATAAGGTCTGCTCTGCAAGAAAGTTGTCCCCAGCTACAAGAAAGTAGTTCCCAGCCTTTTGCCAACAATACAGGTGCAGCTGTGGAACACTGTGGAAAGAAATAACACACCTGGGTTTGATATGAACTAGGGATGTTAATCGACGCATTATTTGCGAATCGACGCGTCACGGCCGAAAATCGACGCGTCGATCGACTTTTTTCACTTTTTTTTCTCCCCCGCTAAGCTGCAGCTGAGAGGAGACCACAACGGCGCATTACTTTAAGCAACACAACTTGCAGCAGCACCCACCAGAACTTGCATCAAAGCCCTAATAATAATTATAATAAACACTTGCTCTTCCTTGCGTTAGCATGGAGTCTGTTCTCTATTAGTTCTCTATAGACTAGAAGCGGAGTGACAAAGTCCATGGAACCGTTCCGTTGTGGGAGCACTCCAGAATAGTGTATCAAATGTGGAGCTTTGTTTGGTCTGCCTCGCTGGCTCGCTCTCCCTCCCCGACCGTGTCGCATTAACGGCGAGTAGTGTATTTATTTTGTGTTGTGTTTTATTGTCAATCTTGACAAAATCACTGCACACGAGGCGACGTTGCCATTAAATAAGCGAGCTTTCGTGTCAAGCATGCATGCAAAGGCAGGAGGTAAACAACACATCCAGTCAGCGCGCACTGCTATGACGCGGCACACGAACAGACCGCATGCATGCGAATCTGCGATCCATGCATGCAACACAGACATTCACTCGTCCCCGACACAGACACACACACACACACACACACACACACACACACACACACACACACACAGAAACACCGGTCCTCTCACATTTGGAAAACATTGACGCTTATAACGAACAAGCGATTAAAACATTTTTTGGGGGAAAAACTTTAGAAAAAAATAATAATAACTTTTTTCGATTTTTCAACTCGTACTTTTTGAGTCGCGGTGAGCATGAGTCGATTTTCGAGTCGATTTTCGATTTTTTTTCACATCCCTAATATGAACTGATTCAAGGTGTGGGTCTCATATACCACAGCAATTAAGGGAAACCAGCCAATCAGAATCAAGGAATGGTACTAGCAGTTTTAGAAAGGTCAGTAGCTCTGAGAGTGTACAAATCCGACCAAATGGACCCTTACAGGTCTGTAACTCAGAGTGTACACATGGGACCAAATGGACCCTTACAGGTCTGTAACTCTGAGAGTGTACGATAATGGGACCAAATGGGCATGTGTCCTAATGTACAGTTATTACATTTTCTATTATTGTGGGTAAAGCTTTCAGTCATTAGTCATAAGTAAAGTTAATAAGTAAAGTTAATAAGTAAAGTAACCAGCATGTAGGCTTTTGACTGATCGTCACTGCACAATAACAGATACGGTTGGCTCTGCGTCAAGCTTCTTCCAGGTTTGCATTAAGGTCAATGTGACATTTTCTCTATATGGGTTTAGTTGGATTCGTAAACCCACAACACAGTTTCAGACACACACAGTATGTGTGTGTGTGTGTGTGTGTGTGTGTGTGTGTGTGTGTGTGTGTGTGTGTCTGTGTGTGTGTTATCTCGGGTCGAACACAGCGTCTACTGAGAGCACAGCTGCATGGGTCTGCAGCAAGAGGCAATCAGAGAGAGAGAGAGAGAGAGAGAGAGAGAGAGAGAGAGAGAGAGAGAGAGAGAGAGAGAGAGAGATTTCTATTTTTTGACCCCCGATCCAAGGACACAGACATGTTCAGTATTCACTACAGCATTCCTGCAACCTCTGTCTCTCTCTCTCTGTCTCTCTCAATTCAATTCATTTAAAAGGGGCTTTATTGGCATGAGAAAACATACGTTTACCACAATCAGAACAAAACAATGTACTGGATATGCACAATTAAATGGGAAAACAGACATGTGTAAACACAGCTGTGTTACATTGCAATGAAAGAGAAAACAATCTTACAGGATCATTGTGCATCTGCAGCAGTATTGCAATGTTTTGCATTCACTTTGAATAAAACCTTTGGGACAAAAAGCAGCATATTTTCTCCAAATGCATTTAAAGGTAGTTGCTCCATTTGTATGTACAGTGATGTGGACCCAGAAGCGGAAAAACTCAAAACCGGGCCGGTAGGCAAGCCACAATGATCGGGCCCCCAGTTGCACACATTCACAGCATTTTGTAAGAGTTCAGCACCACCATCGTGGAAAGCGACCATGACAACTTGTTAACCACTTCAAAACAGCACCAGTGAGCAACACTCACAGTATTCAAATTTCAATAGTTAGATTGGTGAATTGCTTAAATTGGCACAGCGGCCCATGAGCCCAAGTAGCCTACAATAAGTATGCAACTTCGTATAGCTTATAGGCCTACTCACCACTATTTGAAGGGGACTCGACGAGCCTTGCACTCTGCAAAATCATCTACTATGGCACTATCTTTTGTATGTCCAGTTTCTTTGCCCGTTCACTTTCTATTGACAGCATGGCCAGACCAGTTAGTCTATCTTGTCCCATTGTGCTTCTCAAGTAGTTTTTAATCAGTTTAAATTTTGAGAATAACTGCTCAGCGGTTTACGTACAGTAGATGCATTTCCGCTCATGATTATGCCATTAGTAAAGAATGCTGAAGGCTACCTGGAAGTGATTGATGATGACGTAGCGGGCGCCAATGGGCTTTTTTGGCAGCTGTTGATGACGATTTTACCCAAAATACATTTGGAGATAAGGTAAAGGAAGCGATTGTGATTCATTTGTATATTTGCATGTTAAGTTTACCCGCTTAGAGGCCGAGCACGCAAAGTGCGTCTAAATCCTAATAAAATAAAGGTCCATGTGATCTGATGACCGGGCCCCATGGAGTCCCGGGCCCGTAAGCCTACCTAGCCTACCCTGATGCTCCGTGCCTGTGTGGACCGCGGTGTGGGCCGAGCTTGGACAGAGCGGGAATACGTGTGATGATTTGTAGTCACAGCAGCTCACACGTCTTGCTGCATGTGTTTGCACATTGTTGTGCTTCACCCAGATGAGATTTTTTCTTCATCTTTTTTGGAGCGGTGAAGCAGCTCCCTACAAATTAGTTTGTGTGTCTCCCTGTCTCCCTATCCCCCTGTCCCGCAAATAGCTGCAATGCAGGCCTGGTTTACCAAGTGGCACTGTTGAGCAGCCGAGACACACACACACACTATGCGTGCTATGTTTCTTTAGTACAACGGTGCGTGGCCGGAGTTATGTCTCATTAGTGCAACGGTTCGTGGCTGGAGTAATGTTTCATTAGTACAACGTGTGTGGCCGGAGTTATGTACAACGGTGCGTGGCTGGAGTAATGTTTCATTAGTACAACGGTGTGTGGCTGGAGTTATGTTTCATTAGTACAACGGTGCATGGCTAGAGTTATGTTTCATTAGTACAGCGGTGCGTGGCCGGAGTTATGTTTAAAGGAGTAGTTCACCCCCAAAATGACTTTTTTTCTATTGATTACTCATGCCATGGAGAGTAGAGTTCAATAATATGTTTTGTTTTTTGTCACATTTCTAAGACAAAAATTTGATTTGAGTAAATTTACCCCCATTGATTCCGGATCATCCAGAACGAATGGGGGTAAATTTATTGTTATCACATTTTTGTCTTAGGAATGCGACAAAAAACTAAAAATATTATTGAACTCTAGTCTCCATGGCATGAGTAATCAATAGGGAAAAAGTCATTTTGGGGGTGAACTACTCCTTTAATTTGTACTACGGTGTGTGGCCAGAGTGTATTTTCCAAACTATCCGTGGCAGTGGAAGCATGTGTCTCTGATGTCTTGGTATACAGTGGGTATGTGGTTAGGTCCTAACTAGCTCTGGTCCAGAGTGTCAGCTGTCACTGACGCTCTGACGAGAGACAGCCACTGACACAACCCGGAAATAAGTGGCGGTCAAGTTGGATGCGTTTTATTTCATGATAAAAATAATGTATTTTACAGCGTGGGTGGGGTGCTGAGAGGTTTCCCACCGCAGAGAATAGACTTTCAACAACGCAAAACTACCTTTGGTTAGGTGAGTAGCGAAGTAGTTTAGTTTATTTTGACTGAAGTAGGGGCTGAGAAATCCTGGTCTAGTCTATAGTCAGCCGCCTGTCAGAGCATCAGTGCAGCTGACACTCTGGACCAGAGCTAGGTCCTAACCACATAACCACATAGCCACTGTATACCAACCATTAGGAAGTGTAGTTGAGGCAGTTTCTACCTCATTCCAGGCACGTGCACACACGTAGACATCAAAGGGGGCTTGAGCCCCTGCCCTTATATCTGTCTGTAAAAAGTGCCTTCTCCAGACCATGAATGCTGTTTTTACTATTGTGAAACAAATGCAACCGCCCTCTTTCCATGCCATACCTGAAGGCAGCATTTAATAGAATTACCTCGTCCAAACTATCAGGAACTTGAATGCAGCATCTTATGTTGAAGAAAATGCCCTTTCTGTGTAGAAATCCATGCTGTTATGCGACATCTCCGGTATTCACATGATTATACATAGTTTAATGTAACCTGACTGCGCCAGATGGTGGCAGTAGTGCGTACCGCCCTACTTTACCATCTGAGATCTCTCGGGGAGAGTTGATAACACTCGTAAAGTCCCGGGCAGGACGAATCAGCGGCAGCTACGGGCGGGCTCTGAGCGGCTCTGAGCCAATAGAGTCTGATTGCAGACCACGTGGAAACCCAGGAGGCGGATTCTGGGTGTAACGTCATGCAGACAGGCCAATATGAGTGGTTGGAGTTGGCACTCCCAGACTGTGATAGAGAGACGGCCACATCCAATCACCTGCTAAAGAATTTGAAAAAATGGCCCGCCCCTTACATCGGGCCCGAGCGATCCTAGATGATGGTAAGCAGAGCGGTATGCCAGCCAGGCAATGAGGCATACGCACTGCTGCCATCATCTGGCGCAGTCAGGTTAAGTTTAATGTGGTTTCAAGTACCGAAAATAGCCGACCTCCAAGCTCACAACGCGTCGACGTGTGACGCGTTGTGAGCTTGGGGGTCTGATATTTTCAATATTTCCACCAAAAGGCCCTTTTAGACATTTTAGCCCCTGCGCCTCTAACATTCTCTGCACGTCCCTGCCTCATTCTTCTGAGTACAGTGGGTGCACTCTCTCTGTCTGTCTGTGTCACGCTTTCTCTCTCTCTGTCTGTCTCTCTGTCTGTCTGTCTCTCTGTCTGTCTCTCTACTGCATACAGTATTTAATGCAGAAAAGAAAACAATTAGAGCACTGCTCTGTGTTTACATAATCAGCCTTCAGCCTAGATGTATGCTGGTGTGTGTGTGTGTGTGTGTGTGTGTGTGTGTGTGTGTGTGTGTGTGTGTGTGTGTGTGTTATGATGTGTTAAGCACACTGTTAAGCTGTAGGGTGCGGGGGGGGGGGGGGGGGGGGGGGTGTCAGGAGGTAGAGGCGCCATCAATCAGAAGGTTCTCAGTTTGATCACCGGCCTCGCTCTGGGCAAGTGCCCTATTTTGTCTTAATTAACGTCAGGTCTTGTATTACTTAAATTAAAGGTTAAATTTATCGTCTATACAGGCTTTTATGAACACCCTGAACAGTTTTTAATTTGCTTGATTCAATATTTACTAGATATTTGATGTAAATGTTATCGGGCCCTCCAGGCCCAGGGCCTCTCCCCATACACACCCATTGTAAATTCAAACTCCATTTTAACCATGATAGATTCATTAAAAACACCCATTATTTTTTCTGGTGGCTCATACTACCCTCCTAATACGTGAGCAATCTGTGTTTTTTCCATAACCTTTTTCATTTACTTGTAATAATTCTTTGTGAAAATGGAAAAAAAACAAATACAATAAAAAAACTATTAAAAATAAATGAAAAAGGTTTTCGAAAAAACACGGCCTGCTCATGTATTAGGAGGGTAGTATGAGCCAGTCATCAGAAAAATAATGGGTGTTTTTAATTAATCTCTCATGGTTAAAATGGAGTTTGAAGTTACAATGGGTGTGTATGGGTAGAAGCCCTGGAGGAGGTGGGCCTGATAACATTTACATCAAATATCTAAATATTGAATCAAGCAAATTAAAAACTGTCCAGGGTGTTCATAAAAGCCTGATTAGATGATAAAATGACCAAAAGTTTTTTTGAAAGTTAAATATCCCTTTAAGATGTGGACGCTTGACCAATGCCCATTTTGCTATGAAGATGGGTGCAATGATTGGGTCAATGTGCCAAGGCGTTTCACGGTAAAACGGCCCTGAACTAGTTATGGGTGTGTTTGGGCTGGATTACATTTACTCTGATAACTTTTTTGCTAAGGCTCCAAAACAAGGTAAAATGGCGGGTTTCTATGACAACCGCAGATTACATTTTGGATAATCTTGGGCACCCGGTGTGTTAAAGGAGTTCACTATAAACAATGTTGTCAGTAATGCGTATTAGTCATTATCCACAATGAAAACTTTTACAATGCTGGCTCCCCAGGAGAAGGCTGTGTAGATTTGACCATGAGCTCAAATCATTGTATTTAAATAGACTAACATCTTAACAGTTTTACTGCCAGATTTTGTTATTTATTTATTGGGTTTTGTGCCAGCAAAAGCACCTTACCTTTGCAATGTTATAGATAAAGATGTATTCATTTTTTTTTCATCATTATTATTTTCTTTTCTCCTTAAATAGGTGTACTTTCGCTATACTAGCAGTAGAGGGCAGCCTCAATCAAGAATTAATTATGAAATGGCCGCGGTAGCCTACCGTCCGTCAAGACAGCTCAATCGCTACAGAGCAATAGACCCAGAGAAAATAACAAGGAAGAGTGTTGTTACTCCATTGATGCTAACGTCCAGTGGGTTTTTGAGAGCACTTTTACGGGAGCTGTCTCTACGGTACACACCCGCGCGACCCCTCATCAGTTTACAGACATCAAAACAAGGTACAAAAGAACGAGCCAAAGAACGTACAATTGGCATCGCGCCCCCGGGAAAAATGGGGCGAACGGGAACGTCCAAAGCGGTAAAAGAGTTAACGGTAAACACTCAAATCCCGCCCCATTCTGCCCTGTTACTATGGTGGTACAGATGACCCTGGGCAGATTGTTTTTATAGTGGCAGTGAATGGGGGGAGAGGGTATTTTCATTGCCTCATTATTGCAATTTAAAGTACCAAAGGAAAAACATCTACCGGTAGGTGATATTAATAAAAAGGGAAGACAAAGGTACAGTAGTTACATTGCAAAACAGGGGGTTTCCCCGAAAATATATGTTTTAATTTGTTTAATCCCAGTGGGACAGAATCACCATTGCAGATTCTTTTATAGTGGAAGTGCATGGGATTTTTCTTTTTTTCATAGCCTCATTACAGCTATATAAAGTACCCAAAAAAACACATCTACGTGATATTAATAAAAAGGGAAGAAAAAGGTACAGTAATTACATAGCAAAACAGTAGTTTTCCCCCGAAAATATATGTTTTAATTAGTTTAATCCTCTGGATCAGAGAGAGAATAGAAATAGAAAGAGAAAGCGCAGTGCATCTTGGGTAGGAAGATGACAGCCAGATTATAGTTCTCCTCACATAATAGGCTGGCTTTCGTAATTCTGCCCATTTAAAATATATGTACCCAATCGTAACTCTTAGTTATATTGATAAGGTCCATGTGAACTAGTTTGTTGAAGCTTATTCATTATATTGAGCGAAATCGCGATCACCTCGCGTGGCCGTACTAGACGCACGCCGTGTCGCGCAGTGCGGACCGTTGTTGAAAGCCTGAAGCAAATTCTCCACTGCACAAACTCCACCCCCGATAGCAAAAAGTGAATGGTTTTTTCTGGTTGGCCAGTCAGGGAGTCTCAGGGACCAATCAGAAGGCTGACAAACGGTGGATTGACGCAACAAAGTGAGTCTTTTTTAAGTCAAGGAGCAAAATAGCAGATACCGCATTGCACCCTTAATTAACATAGGAACACTCCCCCATGCCTTATATGCTGGGGAGTTTTAAAGTGTTTGCATTCGGCACAACTTGAATAATAGGATAGGATTGCACGTAAGATGGTGGCGTTATCACTTAATTAACGCATAAGACCTGGGAATAGGGCATGGTGTCTTTGAGCAAGACACTGAACCCTTCACTGCTCCTGATGTGTGTGTGCGCGCGTGCGTGCGTGCGTGCGTGTGCACATTTGTGTGTGACAAATTGCAATGTTTTGTGAGCTTGTAACATTTCAAAAGGTAGGCCTATAGGAAAAGTATATATATACACACACACACACACACACGCACACACACGCACGCGCGCACACACACACACACACACACACACATGCAGTATGGTTATACATGTATAGAACGCACACTGTACAGTACGGTATATGGTTCAGGATCATCACATCTGGGTCTGTTATGTAAGCATTCTGCACCACCATGGACAGTAATCATGTAGGCTACTTCTACTACTTCTAGTATTTCAGTTAATCTTTTTTAGTATCTGTACTTTACTTGAGTATTTGTACTTTTTGGGGTATTTATGACTGACTGATTGTCTTTCTGTCTGTCTGTCTGTCTGTCTGTCTGTCTGTCTGTCTGTCTGTCTGTCTGTCTGTCTGTCTGCCGACCGCACATACTGTGTATATACATATATCTTTATTGAAAGGATAACCCCTTGTGATATATCATCTCGTCTTCTAGAGGGTCCTTACATCTAGACTGTTAATCCATGTGATTATTACAGTATTGCCTATGACCTTGACCCTGACCCTAGAGGTCACAGTAACACTTTAAAAAGGTTTGTTGGACCACACATCTGATGTTTGTGTGTTTTTATTGCGTGAAATCAAATCCTGTTTGGAGCAGATGTGTTTTTCATGCTGCCCGAACATCAGTTATAAAGATGATTACTAGAGTAATATTCTCATTTCTCATGTTTCACATTGACCCAGTTTTTTTGCTTCTTTTTTCACCATATCAGGATGAGCAAATGTATGGTGTGTGATTTGTTTTCCGCTGATTTTCTTGCACATTTGTGAAGTCGTTTGTTTTAAAATATATAACTTGAGCCAAGACCCGCTACATTGGTGTGCAAGCAGGACTTAAACCCAAGACGGAAATAGCAAGACATGCCATCTCCGGTTTACTTCCCGTATCTGCGCGAAGTAGGTGGCTACCTTTTTAGGAGACCCGAAGCAGGTTGGAATCTATTATTTCCAATCGAGGGGTGAACATGAACACAGCTTCTGAACCATTCTTTAGCTCCATGGTCACTGAACTAAATATTGGACCTGATCGTCACAAGCCACACAATGTTTCCAAGATTTTCATACCAAAATGGCTTTTTTTCAGAGAGACAGAGAAAGTTTACTTTATTATCGACCTTTCTCTGTCCCAGCAACACACTCTCGCTCTAGCACCAGTAAACATGTTTTCTCATGCCAATAAAGCTCCTTTGAATTGAATTGAATTGTATGGGAATTCCCAGATATGGGCTAAATGTTGATGGGCATAAAAGGGATTATATTAGTGTGGTTGCCCTAATTTGCAAGAGTGACTTGTGTCGCGTCAATCACAATGGTTAAACTGACACAACATGATATAAGGGTATTCCCAGATATGGGCTTAATATTGATGGCATAAAAGGGATTCTATTGTATGGGCATTCCCAGATAGGGGCTTAATATTGATGGGCATAGAAGGGATTCTATTAGTGTGGCTGCCCTAACAGGGCATCATCTGGGAATCAGAGGTCGGGGACAGGGATCTCCATATATGGACATAAAAGGGACAAGGACGTAATTAACAGGGCATGAGAGGTCAGCTCCATATGGACATCTAGGTGATGATCCAGTCGTCTCCATGTACAACAATGTGATAATAATAATAATAATAAAACTTTATTTGTATAGCACCTTTCATGACATGAAATGCAGCTCAAAGCGCTTTACAGAGCAGAAAATGAAGCACAAGTGCTTAACAGAGAAACAGTAAAATAAAATAAAAAATACAGAATAAAAAGAAATAATTAAAATTATTACAATTAAGCAGAGAAATAACAATTTCAGAACAGTGCGGACGTCAATTAGCAGCACAGGGATTTAAAAATTTAGCTAAAAGCAAGAGTAAAGAAATAGGTCTTGAGCTGTGCTTTAAAGCTATCCACAGAGGCTGCCTGTCTTAGGTGTAGTGGGAGTTTATTCCAAGCTGTCGGTCCGTAGAAGCAGAAAGCTGCTTCACCATATTTTTCATATTTCATTGTTGGCGCCTCAAGTAGGTCTGCACTAGAGGACCTGAGTGGGCGGGTTGGAACATATCTATGCAGGCAGTCATAGAGGTACGAAGGTGCCAGACCATTTAGAGCTTTATAAACAAGTAAAAGTATTTTAAAATCAATCCTAAAAACAACCGGGAGCCAGTGTAGCGACGCTAAGACTGGAGTAATATGTTCTCTTATCTTAGTTTTAGTTAAAACTCTGGCTGCCGCATTTTGAACAAGTTGTAGTCTGTCAGTTGTTTTCTTTGGCAGACCAGAGAGAAGTGCGTTGCAGTAATCCAGCCGAGAGAAAACGAAAGCGTGGATCAGCGTTTTTGCATCGTTCAGCGACAGATAAGCTCTAATTCGTGCAATATTTCTAAGGTGAAAGAAGGCAATCTTCGTGACATGATTAATGTGTGTATTAAAATTTAATTCAGCATCAATGATCACCCCCAGGTTCTTTACAGAGGTGTTACTTTCTTTAGCCAGGTTACCAAGTCTACTTATTATTGATTCTCTTTGGGCAGTAGAACCAATTATGAGAACTTCTGTCTTGTCCTCATTTAGCTTGAGAAAGTTCTCACTCATCCAGCATTTTATGCTAGACACGCACGTCAGCAATGGGTCTAGAGCAGAGGGGTCATCCGGAGCCACCGAAAGGTACAACTGGGTGTCATCAGCATAGAAATGGAAATTCACACCGTGAGCGGAAATAAGTTCTCCCAGCGGCAGTATATAGAGGGAGAATAATAAAGGTCCAAGAATTGAGCCCTGTGGAATACCAGAGCAGATCTTGTGTTTGTTTGACTCAAAGTCAGCTAGATTAACAAAGTAGCTTCTGCCTGTTAGGTAAGAGTAAAACCAAGACAGAGCTGTGCCAGACAGTCCTACCCAGTGTTCGAGACGTTGTATTAGAATTGTATGGTCGATTGTGTCAAAAGCCGCCGTTAGGTCCAGCAGTAGGAGAACGGACACATCTTTGTTGTCAGCAGCCACCCTAAGATCATTAATAACTTTTACAAGTGCAGTTTCTGTGCTGTGTCCTTTCCTGAAGCCGGATTGGAATTTGTTGTGCACCTTATTGTTCTGCAGAAACACATCCAATTGATGAAAGATAATTTTTTCAAGGACCTTGCCCAGAAAAGGTAAATTAGAGATGGGTCTATAATTACCCAGCACGGACGGGTCAAGGTTGGGTTTCTTGAGTAAGGGTTTAACTACAGCCGTTTTCAGTGAGTCTGGAAAGACACCTGATTGTATAGAGCTATTTACTATTTTTAGGATATCTTCAATAACACAGTCTACAACCTCTTTGAGAAACGGCGTGGGTATTGCATCCAGCGAGCAAGAAGATGATGTCATTTGCGATATGGTTTTACGAAGTTCCTCTTCATCAATTGCACAAAATGATACTAGGCTCCCCCTAGATTTATCAACACTTTTACACATGGCACCATTAACCGCATTTGCATTTGTGACAGTATTATTCAGAATACCAGCTCGAATGTTCTCAATTTTGTTGTCAAAGAAGGATGCAAACTCATTACACTTTGCTTTAGAGGCAAGGAGTGACTGCTTGTAGGACTGGGGAGGGTTTAAAAGGCGTTCAATGGTAGAGAATAAGACCCTAGCATTGTTCTTATTGTCATTAATGATTCCGGAAAAATAGGCCTGCCTAGCCAGACGCATGGCTTTATTGTAGGCGGCTGTTGAAGACTTAAAAATCTGTAGGTGGATAGTTAGTTTATTTTTTCTCCAAGCTCGCTCTGCTCTGCGGCATTGTTTTTTGAGTGAACGTATATGATCGTTTATCCAGGGTGTCACTTTGGAGTTAAGTTTCTTTTTAGATTTCATAGGAGCTACTATATCCAGAGCTGACTCTAAGTTAAGATTAAAACGGTGAACCATATCATTTACTGAGTTAATATCAGGAAGAGGGGGTGAACATGCAAAATGGCAAGCAAACTCTTCTGCTGAAGAAGATCCGAAAAATCTCCTTTTTATAGTATATTCTCTGTTATTTCTTTCTAAATCGGAGACAGTCATATTAAAAGACAGTAAATAATGGTCTGATAGGTCAGGCTTAGCGATGATTCTGTCCATAGAAATATTTAGCCCTTTAGAGATCACAACATCAAGAGTGTGGCCTTGATTGTGGGTTGGCCCGGTAACATGCTGAACAAAATCAAGGGAATGCAATAATTGTACAAAACTCATAGCCATAAGATCTGTAACAATGTCTACATGTAGATTTGTATCGCCAGCAATAAGGGTTCTCTCATAGTCCGTGGAACAGATAGATAGAAGTTCTGATATTTCTGTAAGAAATAAGGATTTGCTACATTTTGGTGGGCGATATATCGTAATCATTAGAACAGAGGATTTACTCTCAAATAAGTTAGCTTGATATTCAAAGGATGAAAAACTTCCAAAATACAGGGGCTTGAATTTAAAAATATCAGAGAAAATGTATGCCAAGCCTCCGCCTCTTTTTCCTTCTCGCACTGATTGAATAAAATGATAGTTTGGTGGACAGGCGACGCCTAGTGCAACAGCTCCATCTGAGCCCAGCCATGTCTCTGTTAAAAAAATGATATCTAATTTTTCTTCACAGATTATATCATGTACAGAGGATGGCTTGTTTAAAAGTGACCTGATGTTAAAAAGTGCCAGGTTTATTTTATGACATTTTACTGTACTATAGCCCCTACAGGGAATGCACGTTAAATTAGCTAAATTAGCAGAGCCACTGCTTGTCCTGGACACTCTATTTGAAATTACAGTAGAAATGTTGTGAGCCTGCTTAATAAAAGCGCCTAGAGGAGCCTCGGGTCCAGATACGTTAGTTGCTGGGTATAATATCGGACCCAGCTGACATCAACGGCTGAACGTATTGTCCAGTTGGGAGGCCCGGGTCTTCTGTCGTTGTGGTCGTTGAGGGATGGGTGGGGGCGAAAGCACCCAGGCCACAGATTTCTGGGGCACGGCGGGGTCAATTTCAGGCGTTTTCAAGGATGGTGGTTGTGGAGCCGGGCGTTTGGCCTGTGGTGGTTGTGGCGCCGGGCCTTTGACCGGGCGTCTGGCCGGGGTCATTTTTAGCGCAGTGTTAATGAGTTCATTCATTCCATTCGTGAATTCTAGAAGAGGCATTGGAGATAGGGAGAAAGAGGAGGATTGGGGTGAAGGGGCATTGGTTGACTCATGGTTCGGGCCAGCCATGGCTGAGTCCATGGCTGTCGACTCTCCATTGTCTGTTAACAGTTCACTCTGTTCGGTTGTGCCAGCCCCCTCCTCTTCCTCTGTCAACTCTCCGTTGTCAGTTGCCAGTTCACTTTGCTCACGGTTTGGGCCAGCCACGGCTGAAGCAGAGAATCCACAAAACTCTTCTTCATTACTCTCCTCTTCAAACAATTCCCTGAGTAACCCCATCTCTGCATTCACTTTGGCAGAGATGGCGTCCATAATCAGTTCCTCGTCAGGGAGGGCAGGGACAACCGTAACTGTTGTTTTTAAATCTCCTCCGTTCGCCAGGGCCGTTCCCCCCTCGGCCGAGGGGGGCAATTCAGTAACCATAACACCATCTCTTGTTATGGATTCTTCGTGGGTAGCAGATAGGAGTTGTTCATCACAATCTGTTGTTTTGGATTGTTGTGTTCCGGCCAAGGTCAGAGCATGGAAAACATTCTGCATAAACAACTTTGTTGCCGTGCATCTGCGAAGAGGTGTCTTCTATCGAAGAAAAAACTGAAGTTGTCAATAAAATGCACATTTTTGTCAGTGCATGCAGCTAAAAGCCATTTGCTCAGAGAGAACAATCTGCTGAAATTCTCGTCTGTGCCTTTCATAGGCGGTAGGGGACCACTGATGCATAGCTCTATGTCGCTGTTCAGGGAGCTCAATGTGTTGAATAGAGCCCTGAAATTCCCCTTTAAGATTTCTGACTGTTTTTCTTCTGTGTCACATGTGCCAGTATGTAGGATCAGGGTTTTCACTGTTTGGTGTTTGTTGACAAGATCCAGAATTCTGTCATTCATGTCAGAGATTGTGTCTTTGGGAAAACAAATAACTTTTGCCTTCCTCTTTCTTATGCTTTTGACACCTTTTAAAGCAGCATCGCCCACAATCAAAATGTCAGGATCAGTCACTGAGGTGGTTCTTACCCTGCTGGGTGGGACGTTCTCTCTGTCAACAGGGGGACTTCGGGGGGCTTCTAGCAGCTGTTCTGTTAGCCAGCTAGGGGAGATGCTACCCCTGTCATCGGAGGGGCGTCTTTGGTCCTCGGCCAGTGGCATGAATCTATTAGCCAGCTGCACACTTGGTGTTTGTGGAGATTGGACGTTGTTTGTCTTTTTAGCAGCGTTTTTCCCCTTGGCAGTAGTCATTTATGAAGGGGGGTCGAAGCAGCGCTGTGCCGGGGTAATGCCGGCCATTCGTCGGTGATAAGACGACTTTGGGAGGGTGTCCTGCCTGTCGTCCGTTCTTTCATCTTTGGCTTTTCACCAAGGGAATTCCAGGCGAGTGGTTTATCCAGTCTTCGGGTTTGTTTTAATTGGAATATTTCCGTTTCAAGCACTGCAATCCTCTGAAGCAGTTTCTGATAAACCCCTGTTGAAATGGTAGGGCCGGCCATCTTGATAGCTAGATGCCACGTATCCAGTCACCAAGTGAAAAAAATAGTATATTGCAGTACAGCAAAAAACAATCCCGGAGGTTTTATAAGTATCCAGGATCCATTTGTAGTTTCTCAAAGAAAAAAAGAAAAATAAAACATCAGTATCAGCAGAAGAATGTAAGCATAAGCGAGCGTAAGCGGGAGCAAGCAGCGACACGTCCACACTGTAGGAGAGCCAGTGCTATTACAACAATGTGACATCAGAGCCATGTTCTGGTCGAGACTATATAAGGCTTTTGGCAAGGCGAGCCACGATAGCTATTAGTCTCTGCTTCCACTGAACAGGACTTCAACATGCTACGAAAGAGACAGAGGTACAAGTAATGACAATAGAAATACAAGCGGATTATCCTATGGTCCAACCAAACGCCATGGAAGCAGACAGTTTCCCTGTGGTCCAGCCTCATGCTTTCTGGGGAGCATACCAGAGCATGTTTGGTGTGAAGCTGGACCAGATCTGGCCTGAGCTGCAGGCCGGGCTCCAACAGGTTTACGGGCTTAACAACGTTAATAAGCCACGCTACATGGAACTCCACAGACTGGTGTCTACCTATTGTAGCAGTGTGCAGGAGGACACGGTCACCACAAACCCACACGTATGTAGCTATGCAGGTATAGAGCTCTACAAGAGAATCAGAGCGTTCCTCCAGAACTACGTAACCCTTCTGGTTCAGGATGGAGAAGACCTGAAGGAGGAGCGTCTGCTGCGGTTCTACACAGAGACGTGGGAGAACTATTGCAGATCCAGCAAAGTTCTCAACGGCATCTGCGCCTACCTCAACAACCACTGGGTCCCAAGGCAGCTCTATGAGCAAGACAACAAAGGCGTCTATGAGATCTACCGGCTTGCCTTGGTCACATGGAGGGAGTGTTTCTTTGGAGCCCTCAACAAACAGGCTACAAATGCGGCCCTGAAGCTGATCGAGGAGGAGAGAAACGGAGGAAGCATCGACGGCAGTCTCGTCAGTGGCGTGGTTCAGTCTTACATTCAGCTGGGTCAGAGTGAAGAAGACGATGTCACCAAGAGCTCATCACTGTCTGTGTTCAAAGAGTATTTTGAGTGTCAGTTCCTCAGCGACACAAATCGCTTCTACGCACGAGAGAGCGAAGAGCTACTGCAAAATAATGCATTCACAGAGTACATGAAGAAGGCTGAGGCTCGTCTGCTGGAGGAACAGCGTCGTGTCCAGGTGTACCTCCATGGCTCCAGTTTGAATAAACTTACAACGACATGTGAACAGGTGCTTATAGAGAAACACCTGGAGATCTTCCACAAAGAGTTCCATAAGCTTCTTGGTGAGTTTCAGAAGCTTCTGGATGCTGACAATGATAAAGACAACAATAATGTTTGCCACCTTGAACTGATCCTGAACCACCTTGGAAGGACGTACAGGTTGGTGTCTCGTGTCCCGCACGGCCTGGAGGAGCTGAAGAGACTTATGGAGACTCACATCCACAGCCAAGGCCTGGTCGCCATCGAGGCGTGCGCAGAAGCTGCTCTCAGTGACCCTCAGGTTTATGTCCAGACTATGCTGGACGTTCATAAGAAGTACATCACTCTGGTCACGTCTGCCTTCAACAATGACGTCGGCTTTGTGGCCGCCTTCGACAAGGCTTTTTGTCGCTTCGTTAACGGCAACTCGGTCACCACTATGGCTCAGTCCTCCAGCAAGTCCCCTGAACTACTGGCCGGATATTGTCACTCGCTGCTTACAAAGAGCTCCAGAATCTCGGAGGAGGAAGAACTGAAGGACACGCTCAACCAACTCGACAAAGTGACAGAGCTTTTCAAGTACATCGATGACAAAGACGTCTTCGAGGACTACTATTATAGGAAACTAGCTAAACGGCTGGTCAACCAGAACAGCGCCAGTGACGACGTTGAGCTTAGCGTGATCAAGAAACTAAACTGCGGGTTTAATCACAAATTGCAGACAATGTTCAAAGACATCGCACTCAGCAGAGACGTCACGGAACAGTTCAAGAAACACATTTCCAACTTGGAGCCGCTGGAGCTGGACTTTAGCATCCAGGTTTTGACCACTGCCTCCTGGCCCTACAAGCCTCCCCGTTCCAACTCACTCTCACTGCCCTCTGAGTTGGAGCGGAGCTCCCAGCGGTTCACCGCCTTCTACGCCAGCAGACACGCGAAGCGTCAACTCACCTGGCTGTACCAGCTGTCTACGGGGGAGCTGGTGACCAACTGCTTCGAGAACAGATACACTTTGAACGTGTCTGCGTTCCACATGACCGTTCTCCTGCAGTACAACGCGGAGCTTGTGTGCAGCGTCCGGCAGCTCTCTGACAACACATGCATCCGAGCGGACATCCTCGCGCAGGTGTTGCAGAGCTTGTTGAAATCCAAGCTGCTGGTGCTTGATGACGGGAAAGCAAACGCGGAGGAGGACACAGACTTAAAGCCAGAGACTCTCCTCAGTCTCAACCAGGGATTCAAGAACAAGAAGCTGCGGGTGAACTTCATCGCCCCCGCGAAGCTGGAGCGACAGCAGGAGCAGGAGATGACGCAGCAGAACACGGAGCTGGAGCGCAGGCAGCACATCCAGGCGGCCATCGTGAGGATCATGAAGACGCGGAGGACGCTGAAGCATCAGCAGCTCGTGGCCGAAGTGCTGCAGCAGCTGTCCTCCCGCTTCATACCCCGAATCGACGCTATCAAGAAATGCATCGACATCCTGATGGAGAGGGAGTACATGGACAGAGAGGAGGGAGATAACGACACGTACCGCTACCTTGCCTAAACACCTGGACATGTACCGCTACCTGGCCTAAACACCTGGACACATACAGCTACCTGTCCTAAACACCTGGACAGACAACGCTACCTGGCCTAAACATTTATTTTTTTACGCTAGTATACTATTCTTTTTCTACTCAAGTAAAATAAAACACCTGGACAGACAACCTGATTTTTTTAAGCTAGTACTATTCTATTTCTATTCTAATTTCTAAAATAATGTTCTATTTTTGAGCGGTGCTAGCCGCTCCAATACGTGACTTTGTGAGTAACATGCTGATATGTATTTGAGCGGTGCTGTGTATTTCTGATTGGACAATATGCCCCCTGTGACATCATGTGGGTCTATACTGTACATCATCATCATACGTCTTCAAAGTGCCATCATACTCAAACCTTTACTTTCTTCAGGAACTATTTTCTTGTGTGAAGTGTGAAGTGAGCACTGCTCACTTCACATAGATGTGATCTTTATATTGGCCATTACTTTAACTTAAACCTGAGTACTTCTTCCAACACTGCCAGCAACTGGAGCAGAAATAGATGTTCACATCTTTCAGAGAGGAGAGAGAGAGAGAGAGAGAGAGAGAGAGAGAGAGAGAGAGAGAGAGAGAGAGAGAGAGAGAGAGAGAGAGAATACAAATGAGAGAGAGATTAGATATGGTTACTATAAGATACTACTCAAAGGGACTGGTTGTCCGAGTCTAAGACCCTCTAAGAAAGGGGTCTCTCCGGGTGAGAGCTGGTCAAGGAACCTGAAGGTTGAATGCAATTATATAATTGGGAAGTTGTGTCTTGGAGGTAAGCGAGGAGTGGAGTACATACGCAGGGTGTGGAGATTTTGAGGGCGTATTCGACAGGCATGGCATAGTGGCATATTCATAGATCCTGGAATTCTCCAAGTAAGCAACTTGCTGCATATTGGCTGTCTCTCTCCCTTGAGCATTTTTTGTGAGAGTGTTTGTAGCCTCCAGGCTACAAACACTAGCACTGCGAGGCCGTTTCAGACTGAAATTACAAAATAAAATGACGAAAAATAAAATGATATTTCACTACGTCTTTAAAAACATGGCAGACTAGTAAGCAACACAGCTGCACCTAAACTATTCATAATGAGTGTTAGATTTTCATAGGTGTGTCCAGAGCCATATAGGGCATGTCGATGTGCAAGCATGATAAGACAGTATTGACAGACACCTAAAATCTAACACAACCATTGATTTTTGTTTATTAGCTGCAGCGGTTTACTATAAGGTGTAATGTAATGTAATGCAGCCTGCCATGTTTTCACTCTGTATAATACCCCTTTAACCTGTACTGGAAAAACTAACTACAAAATCACCCTAGGCTTTAATGTGTGGAATATAATAAACACTGCCAGGTATTAATTGATTAATTAATTAATTCGCCTCTGCCAGTTTTTCAGTGTTTTTACCTTATATGCATGACAAACGTGCATATCTCCTCGTATGGGCCGTTCTGTCCGTGACTCCATACATGGAGATCCGTGCTACAGACATACCGGTACACACAAATCCAGAAGTAACAAAAACACACACACACCCCTTTGGTGTCTATGTGTGCACGTGCCTGGTTTTTGCCTGGCTTGAACCCCAGACCTTTTATCCATCTGTGAAAAGTGCCCTCTCCAGACCATGAATGCAAGTAGTGAAAATAGCCGAGGACAAAATGAAAACATTTTAAAACTCATCTTTTCTTTTCTCTAATTACAATCTAAGAAAATATGAACCCTTGTTGTAAAAAAACAAAGTTGTCCTTTAATGAAGTCACTCGTCTATTTACCATAAACATCCCATCCCAGCATCTGAATAGTTCGCACTTTGATGTCTTCAGTGAAGGACTCATGTCTAAGATGCATAGGTCATCAGCTGTGTAATCGCCCTAAAGTCTAGAGGATGATACGATCTCCCACGGGGCAACAGATCATCACATATGTCGGATATGGGCCTTCTTCCAGGATTGAATTTCCACAAAATATTTACGTTCCTGTCATAACCAGATAAGCAGTAGTGGGGCGCCCGCTGGCCTACCGGTCCGGGCGCATACCACTTAGGCATTGCCACATAGGCATGGATGCCTGGCGGCGTTGCTGGATCGATTCCCGCATTTCACTCCCCGTCTATCCCCCCCATTTAATGACAGCCTACTGTCCTATCAATAAAAGCATAAAAGCCCAAAAACTAATCTTAAAAAAATATATATATATATAAGCTGTAGTAAATGCAGCTACATCCGAATATGGAGTGTGTTGTCTGATGTTGTCATGGCATCATCAGGCACAAACAAATCAGTCAGCAGCTCCATAGGCTATATGACAAACAAAATAGCGAGCGTGACAACAGCCCCTGGGGTTTGGAGTGGCATTTCCCTCCACTCCACTCCGCTCGTATTCTCTTGCCCCTATATCACTTTGTGTCCCTCTGTCTAGCGTTGCCTTCCCAGCACAAAACAGCACAGAAAAGGAGCAACATCTGCTGGAGTGTCCGGAGATGTTGAAATAAGACAGTCTCCTCAGGCAATAATACAGCCTATGGGTGCCTTCCTGTAAAGAGAGTGTTTTCAGGCCAGTCCAGTTGGTCAGACATGATAGATTTTTAAGTAGACAACGACAGCGAGAGTTTGGTTTCTCCTGCGTATGTGCGTGTGTATGCGTGTATGCGTTCGCACGTGAGTGTGTGTGTGTGTGTGCGTGCGTGTGTGTGTGAGAGAGAGAGAGAGAGAGAGAGAGAGTATGCAGTATGACTGCAGTGTACCACTCTGTATTCTGATGTGTTTCAGTGCTACTGAAGACTGCAGTGTTACTGTAACAAGCTGCAGCTTGTGTGTGTGTGTGTGTGTGTGTGTGTGTGTGTGTGTGTGAGAGAGAGAGAGATAGAGAAAGAGAGAGAGAGAGAGAGAGAGATAGAGCGAGAGGTATTACTATACTTAGGATACTTTGAGGTCCAAACATGGAGATGGAACATCCTTCTAGTTCAGTGGGTTTCTCAGGGTTGTTTTTTAGAAGTTACAATGAGGATAAAATTTACTTTCAGCGTCAGCGTTAAGATGGGGTTAGATTTAGGGGGGTAGGGTTTAGATTTAGTGGTTGGGGCTGACAGTGACATGCACATGATCCCATTAACTAGAACAAAGACACAGCTCTTGGCGACGGCGGTTGTGGCTTGCCTACCGGCCTGGTTTTGACTTGTTCTGCCAGTGGTGTGTGTGTGTGTGTGTGTGAGGGCAGCCAGGAAACGTAAGAAAGGAGGACAAGGAGGTGGGGAGGGGTGTGTTGACAGTACAGAGGAATTGTGCACTGAATTTGAATAAAGCTCGACACGACCAGCTTTATTCAAATCTTGTGCGTGCATGAGCTCTTGAAACCAATGAAATCAGTGCTGCTCTGCTGCGTGTAGGTGCGGTTATGGGATACAAATATGACGGTTCTCAAAGAGAAGACTTACTTGTAACAGACTATTTCTACATTGCAGTAGGCTGTTGATACTTTTACTTTTGCGGCAAATATGTTGAAAATAAAATGTAGAATTGAAAGAGCACAATTCACAAATTATTGTTATACGGTATTATTGTTTCTTATAATCAAAGTAAGTGCTCACAGAAAATAAAATAAAAAACAACCTTGCAACATATTTCTGTTATTGTTTGACCCATTCTGGCTCTGAGTTGTACCCAATGGGTCCATTTGGTTACGTAGCCTATACTCTCCCAGAGTTAAATGATTACTCCACCGCCTGTCACGATTATGACATTTTACATGACGATACATTTTCACTCAAATGATTGTGATTAAAGATTTAATTGTGTTTTTGTCGTTGATAATTACATTTCTGTTTGGCATGTAGGCTTTGAAGCTGCACATGGCAGATATGACACATAAATAAAGAAATTACTGACATTTTTATACTTAATAAAAACATTCATTGTGGAAATAGCCGATACCACATCACCAGCCAATACCATAAACTGCTAGTTCATTGTCAATGCATACTCCATGCTTTTTTTATTCAATGATCAAAAGATGCCTCTTCATGGGATCCATAATGAAATATAGGATACAGTACCAAACAGCCATTTTATACGTGGAATACAGCACCGCCTAGTGCGCCCAATAGACACACCTACACGCAGAGCCGAGGCGCACGGGAGACGCACGGGTGGCGCACGGGTGACGCACAGAATTGCGTTCCTGTGCGTTTTTACGGCGTGCATAATGTCCCGGTGTGAAACCGAGTTTAGAGAGAGTGTGAACAGCACGCACGCACGTGTGCGCACAGCACAGCAAACACAGACACATACACACACACACAGAGCGGAGTTGGGGGGGGAAGGAAAAAGTTGTCAGCAAAAGTTTGGGGCGATAACGAAGCGAGGAGTGTGTTGTATTATTAATGTGCAATGCACTCTGGGTAATGGTGTAGTCAGCTCATTTTGCACTGCAGAGCGGCGTGCTACTCGCACGCACATGCACACACGCACGCGCGCACACACACACACACACGCTTCACAGAAAAAGACAGATTCTGTCCTCGGGGTGTAAAAGAGAGTGCTGTGGCTGAAACGATAATTCCACTTATTTTTACTTTAACACTCAAATCACACATCATGGTCAAGCAGGTTCACAATCACAACATAATTTAGACTTCAGCATTAATGATGCGACGGTTACATACTGTACATACAGCAATAGGGAATATACACTATCATTTATACAGTTATACAGTTTGTTCAAATCTCCATTGCATGATTCCAAAGTTGAGTAAATATGTGAGTCCTGTTATTGCTTGAAAACCCGAGCTTTTCCAAATGCAACACATTCATCAACAATTTTTTGTTTCATATTGTGATGTATGAAGTAACATTTTTCTGTTTAAGTTCTGTATGGGACAGCATTTTTACTGGATTTATTTTTTTTATTTTTACATTGGTTGTATGTATGCTATTGGGGTGTATGATCTACCCAGATGGATGGTAAGACTATTTCCCAGAGGAATCCACTGGGAAGCTGTTCTTTTTTTTCTCTCCAAAAATCCCAAAAAGTATAAAAATGTGTAAAGAGAAAGGTACAAGCACTAATAACTGGATAAAGCTGAAAAAGTGGAAGTTGGAACGGAATTTCTAGCTCAAAGAATGTGGAAGCAGTAGAATGCAAAAAAAAAAAAAAAAAAAAGGTGGCGGAATAAACATAAATTGAGGACAACTCAAAAGCGAGCCCACAAATATTTTTGCATATCGTCACTGTCGGGAAGAAACCTCCTATCTCCAAGCTTCAAAATAGCATGTTCTTTCGTAAATTAAAGCCCTACTTCATCATACAAGAGGGTCGCACAAAATTAGTGAAAATGAAACATTTTTAAAGTGATAAATAAAAACGGTTTTGGACATAGATAGATAGATACCCAACCTTTGTTATCCCACGGGGGAAATTCAGTTGCCCAGAGGCAGCACAGCAAGTTACAAAGAGAAAAGAAAAAAGAGTACTGTTAGTGTACAGTCAAAAAAAGCAAGGCACAAAAGAATAAGAATATATACAGTACATGAAGTGACCAAGAAACATTCAACGCTCATAAGTGATACGTTACACACAAAAAAGCAATACACAAAGCAAACAACTTAACAAAGCAGTGCCAAACAAAGGTGTGCAAACAGTCAATGCTAGTCAGTGCAACACAAGTATCTCACCGCCATATCAACACAGCAATAGTACTCGATTCAACCAACACAACCCAATAGTGCAGGGCCAAACCACACAACCCAATAGTGCAGGGCCAAACCACCCGACAACAACCCTAACCCGACAACAACAATATATATTTATTTTTTATACATTTGACAGGGATATGTCTGGTGCTGGGCTGTATGATCTACCCAGACGGCTGGGACAGCGACACGGTGCGCCGGATGTGCGGGGAGCAGACGGACAAGTACAGCCTGGGAGCGTGCTCCGTGCGCTGGGCCTACATCCTGGCCATCATGGGCATCCTGGACGCGCTCATCCTCTCCTTCCTGGCCTTCGTCCTGGGCAACAGGCAGGACGGACTTATGACCGAGGAACTGCTGGCTGAAAGCAAAGGTCAGTGTGCCTCTTAAAACCCATTTAGGCCTAGAATTATGTAATGCTTTAACTATTGAAAAATAGCAGAAATACAAGCTCACAGCCCGGCATTGCAAGCTTGTAGACCTGCTATTTTTGAGGGGAAAAAAAACTTTTGAATTTTGATCCGATTCTATATGTGTCTTTTGAATCCTTCTAAGGTTTTTTGAAAAACCCATGTTTCTATGTCAGTGGTCACTGGCCAGATAAAGGGCGAGGTTGCAGGTCGCCCTGAGGCGTCTTACTAGTAGCTCTATCTGTCTGTCTGTCTTTCTGTACATCCTTCTGTCCATCCGTCCGTCCTCTAACTGTAAAAGTGTTGCCACATAGATACATTATTTAAATCTTTCTCTTTTTTAAGAGCGTATACATTTCATATTTACGGCACGAGGAGGGAGAGAGAGAGAGAGAGAGAGAGAGAGAGAGAGAGAGAGAGAGAGAGAGAAATAGAGAGACAGAGGGGGAGAATACAAATGACAGTGAGATAAGAGAGAGCAGATATTGTTATAGTTTATAATTCAGATGTTTATCCAGAGTGACAAACTGTTCATCAGAGTGATCATCATTTACAACAGTCCAGAAGGATTATCTGTTTCTCACTCATAGAGTGTTTTCAGTGAAATGTGATATACAAGATACTCTAGTCTAGTCGATAAACCACAAGGTAAATGTTCACATAAATAGAGTGCAATGAAAACAATGAATTGCCAGAAAGTAACTAACACCAGGCAAACAATGAACCTAGCAAAACAGCATGCTGTCTAAGGGTGCGTTTGGAAATGCGCACCGGGTGTGTGCTCAGTGTAGTGAGTGCAGTGGGCGGTAAAGTTATAGTGTGGCTTATTTACGAACGACCAGTTAAGAGGCAGCTGTGCGCTTTTTCAGTCAGAAAACGTTCTTAAAAGCAGCAGTTGCTAACGTAACGTTGCTATTGATAGGTAATTTAATTCATAACATTGGCCTACCTGCTGTTAGTTTACACGTTGATGCGTGTGTAACAATAAAGCCCAAAGGACCAATAAACAACATGGCACACCAGTGTGTTGAGTGCGCACCCTAAATAACATTCTGTACACTTGAAACTATACGATAGCAGGAAAACAATGACTCTAGCATCTGTCTAAACAGCATGCTATCTATAACATTTTGAATGCGATCTATTCGTTATAACAGGAATCAAGGGTCAGATATGAACCGACTAAAGTATATATAAACATATTGTCGCCAGGTGGAAACCTTGTATGTTCTTGTGTGGCGAATGTGAAATACGAAAAAGTATAACAAATAAAAAGTAAATGATCACATAAATGATTACATAAATATTAGGGCTGGGACTTTGACTGATTAATTGCGATTAAAAAAAATTACGCATTTTAATCACACTTAGTTTTTGTACCACAGAACCCTCAGTTTCGGGCATACTGATCATAGCGATGCACCAACCAAGAAGAGACAACAAACACAAATGGAGAAGTAGCCGATCAGAGCGCTTTGCTTGGCCCAGTGGATGCGAAATTTAGATTAAAAAAACTCACTTGTTGATTCACTCGTACAACAAATGTGTTTTTCTTGAAAAACATGCTTCTCGGGTCAAATATTAATATGCGATTAATATGCGATTAATTGCGATTCATTAATTACAAAGCCTGTAATTAATTCGATTATGTTTTTAATCGCATCCCAGCCCTAATAAATATACATAAATGCAGTCCATTTACTTTGTGACATATTGTGAGCATAACAAATATGGAATGTGTAGATACAAGGTTTCTGTTCTTTTTTTTTTTTTTTACATATAAGGTTTCCAGCCCTACAGCAACGATATTCTATATGGTCTCCTCGTGGCTGGACAGTGGAGAGTAGAAATCCATTCTATCATAAGAGCACTCAGACAGCTGATGATTTTTTCATGGGAGTCATGAATCCACTCTACAATGTGTGGAAATACCTCCACTCTCCGTCCCACTGGGCCCTGGGATTATAGATACCTCCTTTCTGTGGCCCTCTGGGAGATGGGATTGTTGTGTACGCACTGTGTCGTCCTAGGACCTAATGGAACCGGACAACCATGGTCAACCAACCCTCTCTCTCTCTCTCTCTCTCTCTCTCTCTCTGTGTGTGTGTGTGTGTGTGTGTGTGTGTGTGTGTGTGTGTGTGTGTGTGTGTGTGTGTGTGTGTGTGTGTGTGTGTGTGTGTGAGAGAGAGAGAGAGAGATATGGTGGGGGAACAGTTAAAGGAGAAGGGAGTTAAGGCAAAGAGAGATGGAAGTGTGTGTGATATGTACTACAGTCAAGCTGACTGGCATTGATAAACAGAATGACCTTGAAAATCCAATTGATTGATTGATTGAAGAGTTTATTAGCAGTTTGGAATAGAAAAAAAGCACAATTTCATGACAGCACAAATCACTGGTACAAGGTCAACTAAAAGGAGATCCTAAAATTAACAGACAGGTCTTTGTCATTTTACAAGTCACGAGTAGCAGCCATCTGAGGGTGACTTTTCATACCAATTTTGAAGGAGGCTACGTTGAACATGATTAGTGGAGCTGCCTCAGGTGTTGTGATCGTGGACATCCTTGATTTTTAGGATGAAGTTTGTCAGGTACATGGGTAACAGGAACTCTGAGTTGACACTTTTTCTGTCTTCTTCCATTCCAACAGAGGCTGGGAATGCCTAAATCCTGTCCCCTAGTGGTGAGTACCACAAAACAAAACACACAGATACTTAAATATGATCACAAATGAACATGTCAATACACACAGGCAATAAGATTAAAGGGGAGCAATTTTGTTTTCCAGTTTAGAAAAAAACTCCAGCAGATTAAAAAATAACAACTATTATTATTATTTTGATATCCAATATAAATATATGTATAATTGTGGACACGGCCCCTAAATGTGTAGAGCATAAACAGTATGGCTGTGTCACCCAAACACTGTGTCATCTCATTGTCTTAGGACTATGAATTGTGTGTCTGTTGTCTTAGGACTATGAATTTCCATGTGTCCGCTTCCACCACCTTCCTGCTCATCACCTGGACGGATGGAGGATGTTTGGAGGTTGGAGTTGAGATGGAAGCCGCCTGTCAGACTGTCACTGAAGCCCCCCACTCTGCACACACTGTCCCCTACGTCACTGGTTCACAAAGTGGGGACTAAATTCGAGTCAATAGAGCGTCACAATCAGTTTAAACACTCCGTATCCCTGCGTGCATTGCGTAAATGAAAACAGACGATTCACAACGCGTTGTGAACTTGTTGATCTGCTATTTTCAAAATCTTGGCAGAAATTGTACATTACTTAATTAAAAAACATTATAACAACACAAATTTGCATGGGGTCCCTGGCACAATATATTTTCCAGATTTATATAAATAGCATATTGATTTATGTAAATACATATTTAATAACATAAATACACATTACTTTATATACATTCATAATAATTTAAATAAATACATATTAATATAAATACAGGGGGTCCTTGATATGAAAACGTTTGAGAACCACCTCCCAAAGTCACTCACATACAGCTCACTTTAAACGCTTAGGCTCCAATCCAAAAATGATCTACAAGCTCACAACGACACGGCTGTTTGTAGATCAGCTTTTCTTTTTTCTTTTTAAGTTCAAGAAAACGTTCACTCATGAGAAAAAAATAAAAATAAAGGATAGGGCCTATACTTGCACCTTGGGGCACTCCGCATATAGTAGGGAGGTAAACATGGCCACATCCCACCCAAAATGAGGGACGCCAAGCTGGATTTATATTTCGTAGTACGACCGTGTCGCTCGTCCCAAACAATAACTGATCTGCAAGCCATCAACGCGTCAAATCGCCACACATTGATAGCTTTGAAGATCAATGAATTAAGCGGGGAGGGGAGGGTGGGGGGGAAGAGACTGTTATTGTCCCTCCAGGGGTCTGTTAATGCCACACACGTGCTAGCACAGACAAAGAAATACACACGCACATGTACACATGCACGCACACACAAACACCCATGCAAACACACGCACGCACGCACGCACGCACACACACACACACACACACACACACTAAGTATTCTGCTTTGTTAGCACTTATATATTATGTGTACCTCCCCTAATATACCTACTGTACACCCAGTGGTGGAAAGATTTACTGCACTGTTGTTTTTGGTTTAGTTTTTTTACTTCAGTAAAATTACCCATAGCACAATGTCAAAATGCTCTGTTTTAAGTAAAAGGCCTGATTTTACTTGTGTAAAATGAGCAAAGGTATTTGTGTCAAAACATACTTTCAAGTACCAAACTAAGTAAAAGTACTTATTATGAATGAAAGATTCCTGATCTACGAGCATCACAACAACACGTTGTGATAAGTTATAATCTTGTAGATCCGAATGGCCAAGGTAAATAATAACTCAAGTTTTCAAACGATTGTAGCTGAGTAAAAAGTACAATATTTGCCTGAGGTGTAGCCTAGCGGAGTAGAAGTATGAATTAGCGGAAAAATGGAAGTACTCAAGTAAAGTAAAAGTACCTATAATTGTACTAAGGTACAGAACTTGAGTGTACTATTAGTGTACTTTTTAATTACTGTCCACCATTGGTATCTACATGCTGTCCCCAATGCCTTTTTTTTGGGTCACAATCTGTGTGGATTATAAGAAAAGATTGTGTTAATTTTCATATAATATTGTTCATTTTCATATGATATTGTTCATGTTCATTAATATGGTTCATTTCCATATGATATTGTTCATTTTCATTTACAGGATCATCTTTAAAAATATAAATATTGGTTATTTATATGGGAAACGTCATATACACCTATATACAACTTTAGTCATCATGTTTCAAACAAGAAAGGGTTTGAAATATTTCATATAAGAAAAAGAAGAAAAAGTATATATATATCTTTATGTGCAATGAATCTAGAATATAAGGACAGTTTAACTTTTTAAATTATTATGGAAAAACTAAACAATATTCTACATATATATATTTTTTAGGTGATCCTGTAGGCTAATAGTGTTAATTTTAATATTATATTGGGTTGTTGTAAATCTGTGGTGTTGCATATGTTAAAAATGATAATTAACATTCTCGTTATGTTAAAGATGATAATTAACATTCTAGTTTTGCTAAAGATGATAATTGACATTCTCGTTAATGTCAAAGATGATAAATAACATTCTTGTTGTGTAAACATGCCACTCTCAACCTGTTGGGCGGGGCCCCCTGGTGGGCAGCAAGGGTATTGCAAGCGGGGCCCCCAAATGATTTTGGGATGAATTGTAATAATAATATCCACAAGTTTCCAGTGTCCCTTCGTGTCCCATCAGAAGGTGGGCGGCAGTTCCGAGCCGAGGGTGACGTAATCGTAATCCCCACCGTCACTGACGGTCCCAGAATACCTGCGGATGTTTCCCACACACACTATTCAACAGTAAATTCCTGCGGAAACAGGTGGATAACAAATTAAAAAGTGAGGCCAATAAATTAAAGTGATAGCCGGTCAGATGGGTGGGCCGCGAGAACTTTCAAGTGCGCTTGGAACCAGAAAAGGATAAGAAACACTAATGTAAACGATGCCAATTAACATTCTCGTTATGCTAAACGATGCTATTTACGAATCACATTCTGTGTTTGTTCTCCTTTTGACACCCCCCCCCCCCTTTCATACTCTTACGTTGTCACAATGTTGTAGTTTGTGTTTGTTTTTTCTAAAAACAACAAAATTAATTACAGTAAAGGCCTATATGAAACCAAAAGAAAACTAGAAGTACTCGTATTCTAGAGTGGAGACAGATATTACAGTATTATGTACAGAGTGTGTATTATTAACCATCATAAAGCTAAACTTTGCACAGGGCTTCGACTTTCAGAAGAGAATTCAATATTTTGTAGCTTGTCGTATAATAACTTCACTGTGACAAAGGGAGAATTATGACTCATTCATGCTTATTAGAGATGGGCATTTGGAGCTTTATTTTGTTAACCTTTTAACTGTGGTTAATCGCCTATGACGTCATGTCACTAAATGAAGTTGCAGTCTGTGGGCAGTTCAATTCACAGGTTTCAAATGTGGTCCTACACCGGCCATGTTGAGGACCAACACAGGTGTTCTGATTGGCGTAGAACATTAGTTCTATGCCAATCAGAAAAATTGAAACACTTGTGTTGGTCCTCAACATGGCCGTGTAGGACTACAAAATAATGAAACCCATGAATAGGGCCTATAAAAAATGTATTTTAACAACAAATTTTGGTCTAAATCTCGGTTGCTTTCTCCTCATTTTTTTTTTTTTTTTTTTTTTGTGTGCAAAGTGTTGTAAAATATTGTATGAGGAACTATGAAGGAATTATAGATTATATTTAAGTGATTTGTTCCATTAATATTCTGTTCATGTTTCATTTATTTTTTATATTCATTCATTTCGATTAATGTCGATCATTTAGTCCTCAACGTTTAGCGACACACATTTCTGCAAGGTTAACAGCTTATTCATCCCATCCCCAATGTTTGCAGCGCCACGGACTGAGAATGATCGATCTACAAGCTCACAGCAACTGTTGCGAGTCATTTTCCGGGTCCGTGACAGTGCCATCGTACGGCTAAGTGTAAATGAGGTTTAAAGAGTGTGGGTGTGTGTGTTTAGTTATTTTAACAGTGTGTGTGTGTGTGTGTGTGAAAACAATTAATTTGTCTAACGACCAAATACATCATCCTCACACTCTTTCATGTTGTGTTTAGCTAAACCTGTCTCTGTCTGTCTCCCATAGTTTATTCTTTCTCCCCCCAACACCCTCTCTTTCTCCCTCCATCACTCTTGGTCTCTTTGTCATCATCTCTCTCTCTCTCTCTCTCTCTCTCTCTCTCTCTCTCTCTCTGGGCGTACAGGGTAATATGCATTGTGTTGGTATGTTATACAGTCACTGCCAGTCTGTCTCTCCTTACAACAGACAGACATACAGACAGGCAGAGATAGCCAGACGGACAGAGAGGTGTAGAGGTCCTCCCAGAGCCCTCTATTGGAGAGTCGCCTCATCTCCGTTCTCTTCATGGGGCCATGTTTTCTACACACACATCAATTGGCGATATAGTGACAAAGCGCTGAACCGGATGTTTACTGAATGCATTGGAATCTATGGGGGAAGAGTGACAATTCCGGCGTACATGAACCCCCCCATTGGCAGAACTCTCTATACAAGGCTCTGGGTCCTCCTACATCAGCACCCTGTGGTACTCCCTAGTAAATATGTCATGTACTCTGTAGATACACCAAGCATTTAGCCAAGAATGGACATGGAGGAGGGTAAAACAATGAGCTATGATTATGAAAACATAATATACTGAATAAAAGCTTTTCACTGTAAAAACTAAACACTGTTGCTCCATTTCCTTTTCTAATACAATTCTGTGTGTGTGTACTGCATGTGTGTGTACTGCATGCGTGTGTGTGTGTGTGTGTGTGTGTGTGTGTGTGTGTGTGTGTGTGTGTGTGTGTGTGTGTGTGTGTGTGCGCGCGTGCGTGCGTGCGTGCGTGCGTGCGTGCGTGCGTGCGTGTGAACATGCTGGTTTATGACTATGTCGTCGACGTCTAATGGAAACCTTGTATGTCCAAAACCATTCCTTTTTTTTATCATTTTTTAATGATTTAAAATAGTGAGTGAGGAGTTGAGAGCTTGCTGATCTGATCATTTACATTTTACAACAACAACAAAAAGGTTGAAATATGAAGGTTTCTGCGCGACAGCGACAATATAGGCTAATATAGAACATTTGATGTCTCTTGTTAACAATGCTTCTTAGCTGTATGTTATACCCTTGGATAGCTGTTGATTTCCCTTTTAGATGGCAAGCTGAGTTTATTTACCATTTAAAAAAAAAGCTCACAAGCTTTTGGATCTGTAATTATTTAGCAATTAAGCAATTGGTTTTAAGTGAAAGTGGTTCAGAGAGAGAGAGAGAGAGAGAGAGAGAGACTGTGTGTGTGTGTGTGTGTGTGTGTGTGTGTGTGCGCGCGCGCGCGTGCGTGCATGCGTGTGCGTGCGTGCGTGCGAGTGTGTGTGTAAATATTGAACCAGAAAGGTATCAGCAAGAGACCCTTGTGTGACTAAATAATCTCTCAAAACAGATTCAGCAGAAGATTGGTGACTATAACTACATTGGATCCATTGGAACAAAGGCTCCTTTTTGGACATAAATGGTTTCCACCTGACAGCAATTTAAAGGAGTAGTTCACCCCCAAAATGATTTTTTCCCCTATCGATTACTCAGATTAACAGTTTACTGACAACAGTATGAGTATACTGTGTAGCCTATTGTGTTACTGAAATTCTATAGATGTCATCATTATCCTCCTATAGTTTGATGTAGCCTAAAGGTTGCCCTGTGTGCTTCAGATTATAAACAGATTAACACAGATTATCTGTCTGTCAGAGTCACATGACAAAGAGAGTATTGTATAAAAGACCACCACACATGACAAGCATGTGTGTGTGTGTGTGTGTGTGTGTGTGTGTGTGTGTGTGTGTGTGCGCGCGTGCGTGTGTGTGACTGTGTGCGCGCGCGTGCGTGAGTGACTCTGTGTGTGTGGGCGGGGGGAGGGTTGGGTATACGAGGTAACTTTAATGACATACATAACACACACACACACACACACACACACACACACACACACACACACACACACACACACACACACACACACACACACATTTTTGATTGAAAGTGAAAGTGGTTCAGATATTGTGTGTGTGTACCTTTAATAGCTAGCAGTGTGGGAGGACGGAGGGTGCGGGATTCAAACCTCCAAGCTCCGCCCTTCAGTGTTTCGTTCTTCCTTTCCTGTTTTTTCCTCGCTCGTTGCGGAAGAGGAGTACAGACTACAGTACAGACTGACAGATCAATCATCACATTAAACAGTAATCAGTCAATCAGTCAATCGATAAATGGGTAATACGTTGGACGGCGGTGAGCAGCAGCAGCGGTCAGCGGCGGCGCTCCTGTGCCCGCTCTGTCAGAGCCCTCTGGCGGACGCCGTGACGCTGAAGCAGTGTAAACACAGGTTCTGCCGGCGGTGCATCGGGGACCTGTGGTCCGGCTCGCACCAGGGACCCTACTACTGCCCCGAATGGAGGTGCAAGACCGAGTACCGCACCCTGCCCTTCAGCCAGACCCAGAGCGGCAGGTCCGGCGGCTCTGCAGCTAACCGTACAGGTAAAGACAGCTGCACGTCTCGAATCCATTTACTTTGAAGTGTGCATATCCGGTCTGGAGCCGGATGCGGAAAGGGTCTACGTGTTTGCATGTGCGGATGTTGTGGAAATGAGCGGATGTAGTAGGCGGGCTCCGGACCGGATGTGAGCAATGCGAAGCCAATAGCAACGTACGAAAAACATAAACAAGAACCGCACTTACTGACTGATTGGAGTGGAATAACATGACGTTGAATTAATAATTAATAACATGACGTTAGGTTGGGTTGTTTTCAAACAGAGTCTGGACCAGTGTTCCTCAAACGTGTACATTTCAAGCACCCTTTTTAACTCTGAAATGGAACCAAATGTTGGTTACATGTGTAGCCTACACTAGTCAGAGTTACCTAGACTGTGTAAGGGTCAATTTAGGACTCTCTCAAGAACCCTGAGTCCCCTGTCTGGACCCCACTTTGAAAACCACTTAGCCCCTTGGATCAAGACGATCATAGACGTATTTTTTATATATTCCACATTTGCATTATCTAACATATGTAACGGAGGTGATCCGAACTTCCCCACCCGGCTTCGAATCCGGGTCTCCCGCGTGAAAGTCCAATATCTTAACCATCACTCCAAAGGGACATCCCTATGGAACGAGAGCAGATACTAGACTTTTGAGGCTCCAGGCTGGGGCTGTGACTCTCTCCGCCCAGTGTTACCAGATGGGAAATGTTGAATTATCGTACCGGAGGCTCAGAATTATCGTATTTGACATGAAACTATCGTACACGGCCAAAAAAGAGAAATCACTCGCGTAAAAACGTAATTTCACCAAAAAATGCGTCTTTAGTGTAAGAAACGACCTCGTTTTAGACTCCTGCGTGACAAAAACGCATCAGATATGCTGTGTGGAGGCAGGCAACTTCTTGGAGCATACACAAATAAAAGCCTGAAACTGGTCTGGAAAGATGCAACCAGTGTTTTTAATGCCTCCAAGTACAGATCTAGGGTCAGATTGACTGATTTCCTGGCTTTTTTTGAGAAGCCAAACCAGATCCCAGATCAGCAGCCAGGGAAAATAGTGAATTCACGCTCTTTTTGATGATATGCCGAAATTATCGTACATTTGGGCATTTTTGGAATTATTGATCGTACATCGTACAGAGGGTCAAATTATCGTACAAATACGATAATTATCGTACGTCTGGCAACACTGTCTCCGCCACACTCACCCCCTTTGACCTCCTCCTATGGGGAAGCCCGGATCCGGGTCACGGCACCAAAGTAACGGAGGTGATCCGAACCTCCCCACCCGGCTTCGAACCTGGGTCTCCCGCGTGAAAGTCCAATATCTTAACCATCACCCCAAAGGGACATCCCTATGGAATGAGAGCAGATACTAGACTTTTGAGGCTTCAGGCTGGGGCTGCAACTCTCTCCGCCACACATAGATATGCAAGTTAAAGTCAGACTCGAATCAAATACATATGATAGTCTTGATCCAAGGCTAAGCATTTCCACTGGTCTATTAGAGGAGAACACATAGCTGTGATATTGTTTAGTTTATCGTGGTTTACTAACTATACTATTTTGTTGTCACTCAACATTTTGCTCACACAAACTGGTCAATGGCATATTGTTTTTCTGTTGAGCGGATCTGTCGGTAGGTGGCGCACTGTAGTCACTCAGACATTTCCTACATAAGTTACTTGTCTACTCAAGTCTCCAAAAATACATAATACTAAAGTTGAGTTGTATTACTGTTTTTGAAGACTTTCACTTAACTAGATTTCCAAGGATGCATGTATTGTACTTTTGACTCAACCACAGGTCTAGGAAGGGCAAACATTAATTAACCACTTAAGCTGTATCTCAAATAGTGAAAATAGTCAATTTACAAACTCACAAGGTGCTGTAATGCAATGTGTTGTGAGCTTGTAATTTGTACATTTGAATACTTTGTTAAAGAAAAAGAAAAACACAACACTGTACTTTTGAGTACTTAAAAGACGACACCAGCCATTTTCAACCTATTTTCTCATTAAAATAATAATGTACCATTTCTGTCTACTCACTCTGTGTCTTCAAGGACGGCTGAGGACAGTTCCGAAAGTTGGACTACCATCATCGGTAGGCAGGTTTGGGCATTTGGTTGAAAATGTCTGAAGTCGTATTTTTTCCTCCATTACCTTAACTGAAGCACAAGTCTGACTTTCACTTGTAGTAGAGTAATATTTGACCAGCCAGTATCTATACTAAACGGAAGTGTTTTTTTTTTTTAAGAATATCTTTATTCATGTCAACGTCAAATAAACAATGGATTTACATCATTACAGTGTAATCAAGACATTTCTTTTTTCTTTTTTCTCCCCAACCCATCCCTCCCCCCCATTGTCGTCATTGTCCTATCAGTCCACAGAACATTTAAGGTGAATAGGAAAAAAAGAAAAAACAAAAAGAAACATTTACAGTAAAGTCATCAGTGGGTTGAACTATTCGATACACACATATCCTCATCATCATCAAGTTTTAAACAGGTACTGCGTTGGCGGAACACTTATAGATCCTGTCCCTACACAATGTATATTCCTTATATTTGACCAAACATATACTGAACAGACCAATGAGCATGTCTATGGCATGCTGGGAGTGCCTCCAAGTTCTCTAAATAGTTAATAAACGGTTGCCAATAGGAGAAAAAATTCTCAACTGAGCCTCTGAGTGAAAATTAGATTTTTTCCAATTTTAGGAAACTCATCATATCTTTGAGCCACATAGCGACTGAGGGGGGGGGGGTTGGTGATTTCCACCCCAGCAGTATTCTACGTCTTGCTATTAAGGTGGCAAATGCCAATATGTTCAATTTCTTTGTGGTCAAGATTTGAAAATCCGTCGGTACTCCAAAAATGTCAATATGGGGAGAGGGCTCCAAATGAACCGGGAATATCTCAGATAGCACTCCAAAGACTTCAGTCCAAAAGTGTACCAGTCTGGGACAGGACCAGAACATATGAGTGTGAGTTGCCGGTAATAAGGCGCATCTATCGCACTTGTCGTCAATTCCAGGGTAAATTGTAACGGAAGTGTTTTTAACCAATCAGGTTGGAGTATGGGAACGTCCTCCCTCCTTGGCAAGAGGAAGTCCAGTTCGGCTGTTCCTGAACAGCCTCCCGACCCCAAGCGCCCTGCCCCAGGCGAGTCACCTGACCTCCAGGAGCCAATGACACCACCCGCCGCCGGAGAGGCTCCTCCCACTCCTACCACCCTTACGCCTGACCCACCAAGCAGCCAATCAGCTCCCAGTGCCACCACAACCACACCTGTGAGGTGAGACTCCACCTCACCTCATCCCAGCACTCACCTCTTCAGACTCCACCTCACCCCCTAGCACTCACCTCTTCAGAATCCACCTCACCCCCTAGCACTCACCTCTTCAGACTCCACCTCACCCCCTAGCACTCACCTCTTCAGACTCCACCTCACCCCCTAGCACTCACCTCTTCAGACTCCACCTCACCCCCTAGCACTCACCTCTTCAGACTCCACCTCACCCCCTAGCACTCACCTCTTCAGAATCCACCTCACCCCCTAGCACTCACCTCTTCAGACTCCTCCTCACCCCCTAGCACTAACCTCTTCAGACTCCACCTCACCCCCTAGCACTCACCTCTTCAGACTCCACCTCACCCCCTAGCACTCACCTCTTCAGACTCCACCTCACCCCCTAGCACTCACCTCTTCATACTCCACCTCACCCCCTAGCACTAACCTCTTCAGACTCCACCTCACCCCCTAGCACTCACCTCTTCAGACTCCACCTCACCCCCTAGCACTCACCTCTTCAGACTCCACCTCACCCCCTAGCACTAACCTCTCCAGACTCTACCTAACCCCCTAGCACTCACCTCTTCCGACTCTACCTAACCTCCTAGCACTCACCTCTTCAGACTCTACCTCACACTTGACTCTCCTTGTTCATTGTTTACCTGGTATCTTATAGTTTCAAATGCACACAATGTTATTTAGATAGCATGATGTTTAGACAGATGCTATGTTAATTGTTTACCTCGTAACTCTATAGTATAGTTTCAAATGTACAGAATGTTGAAAGAAGAGATATCCGAGCACATAAAAAGTAAAGGAGGAGAGGGTGGGCATAAAATCAAGGTACTTTATTAATTACAAAAAGGTTAAAAAGCCAACATGTTTCGACCCACTGGTCTTCATCAGGGCACTTGAAGACCCCTGATGAAGACCAGTGGTTCGAAACACGTTGGCTTTTTAATTTTGTAAATAATCAAATATTTGCGATTTAATTGTGTTTCTGTCATTGACAATTACATTCCTGTTTGGCTTGTAGGCTTTGAAGTTGTACCTGGCAATTATGACACATAACTTAAATGTACAAAGAATTTACTGACATATTTGACAACTTTATACTTAAAAAAGAACATTAATAGTGAAAATAGCCGATCTACAAGCTCACAACGTGTCGCGATGTGACGCGTTGTGAGCTTGTAGATCTGCTATTTCCACTATTTTTGAACATTTTTGAAATTATGACACCTTTTCAACATTATGACAAAATAATTGCGATTATGTCAAATAATGGCAATTAGACGATTATGTTATATAATTGTGACAACCATATAAATGCCTACTTTGTAAATTGCTCCACCCAACAGCCAATCAGCTGCCGACTTTGACCCGTCCAAGACGGAGGGACGAGAAGAACCTGCAGAGATCAGCGATGATGGTGGTGGTGATGGTGGGAGCAGGTCTTCCTCTGACTCTGGCAGTGATGATGTAGAGTTATTGGAGGTCCAACCTCCACCACAAGGTGCTGAGCAATCAGGTGTGTCATTGTCTGCTTTTTTAATGTCCCTCAGTTTGAATCGTGATCTGTTTAAATGATGACAACGATCAAATAATCCATCAATAAATCTATCGATTAATAATTCAGGGATAGATATTATAAATGGTGCGCTGGCCCGGAAGTACTATTTAGACCCTCCGGGCCAGCAAAATACACCTTCCACTTGCCCACTTGGGCCAGTAAAATAATAGCCTCGCAACAGCCAGACTCTCCCGCTGGGACCCGGCCATAGACAACTCATTACGATGACGTAGTTACTCACTTTGACAGACAGATTCCTTACCCAGTCAGTAGCCATCAGCGCATCAAAAAAGCGTCAGCAGAACAGCAAATATGTCTTTTCCAGATAGAAATTCCAAAAGTGCAAACTCTGTTGTTCAAGTTCTGATATGCCGTTGATTTCAGATAACTTTGTTTAATGCAGCTTAATGCAGCTTTTATTTGCAATTTGTGAACTCGCTTGGAACTTGCAAATTTGGTTGGAAATTAGAAAATCATTTCTCGTAATGGGACTCTATGGGAGGGACCCCAGACCGAGGAGGGAAGCACATTTGTGATGACGTAGCTCGGGATGGCCGTGCCAGGGTTAGCTAGTAAAATAATGCCTTAAAAAACCCAACACCTAAGTTCACATTATTTTCCTGTAGTACTGGTGTTTTGTAATGATTTTGTGACAGTGTCTTTAATTAATGCTACAACATAGCGTTCTGTGAACCCCTAAAGGTCCATTTGGAACTCTGGTGGTCTTCGGACCCTACCTTGAGAAGAAGAACCAGTGGATTCAAGTTGTCAGTGGGTTTCCATAGAGGCCAACAAACACTGCAGCTATGATGCCACCTTGTGGCTGCTGAAGTCAAATGCTGCAGACATATTATTTCATTTCAAGATGAAAGAAGATTTTTAATGGTCAAACTAGTAACTTCGACTTTATATTGACACATCAAAGGTTTATTTTTTCATACAAACATCATTTTTAGTTTTCAGGACAGGGAAGAAGTATAGAGTATAGATATGAACCCATATCCCAAACCTTTTATATTATCTCGAGACCCATAAGATAATTTGATCTCTCCCCGGTATCCAAACAAATGAAAATAGCAGATCTCCAAGCTCACACCACCTTGTAATTTGATGCGTTGTAAGCTTGTAGATTTGCTATTTTCACTAAGTTTGTTTTTCAAATGTATTGAACTAGAGGTTCGCGGGCCTTTGGCCCGCTCACATCTAGTTAAAAAAAATATATATATATATATTAAAAAAAAAAAAAAAAAAAAAAGTAAAAAAAAAAATTGGGGCGGAACTCTCTCCGCAGCGCACGTTTCCGGTCGGACATATTTGACCGCCGGACGCACTTCCGGTTTGGAACTCCGTGTGGCACGTGATCAGTCCTAGCCAATTGGAGTGCTGCATTTGGTCTGTTGGTGACAAATACCGCTGGCTGCAGTTCTAAAATGTAATATAAGATCATTTGATTTGTTTTCCTTTTTTCCCCCCCTTCCTTGAATTAGTTTTTAAGGCATAAAAGATGTATCATTTTGGGCAGGCATTTTTGAAAATCTTTTGAAATGATAATAATTAAAAACAAAATGTTGGAAACATCGTTGCAGGTGACTCTACTGAGGTCGACATGTGTGACGCGTCCTCTCCCACACGCTCCACTAGAGGAGCTCCAGGAATGTGCCCTCCGTCCGCGAGCCTGTCCACCCACAATCCTCCTGGAAAAGAGCAGCCGCCGCCTTCTTCTTCTCCTCTACTTCGTCTCAGCTTGTCTCCTGGCCTGCTCGCCAAACGGCCCGCGGCCACGCCCCCCTCTTCCTCCCCCCGCCGCGTCACACTGGCCCCCCGGGGCCCCGTGGTGACCGTGATGTGCCACTACTGTCCCAGGTTAGTAGCAGGGATGGGACGATATGAACATTTCATAATGTATACAGCAGTCAAAGCGTGTGTCAAAGCTCTGAGTTCACACGTCCGAACTGTGGTTTTTCAAATCTCCAGAAAACTCTATTTCCGAGTATTTATTTTCTGATCCCAAAAATATCCACAAAAGAGTTTTATAGAATTTCAAATTTGGCTCTGCTTTTGCCCTCATTTAGATCTCCAGGATTTGTTAATTATACCAATATGCCACACCTGTTCTATAGGAACAACCCTCATTAATAATATGCTAATATGCCACAGCCTTGGAATCACCGCGGGATCACGAGAGGGTGTGCAATATGTCAATATAATCACTTCTGCGCTGCCAACGGAGCTCACCCTTCGGGCTCGTTCCTGAGACAACGCAGGCATGATTATATTGACGATATTGCACACCCTCTTGTGTCATATTGCTTAAATATATGTATGAATGAACCAGTTCCAGACAACAGTGTGCGGTGAAGACCTGCCTGGTGTGCGGAGCCTCCATGTGTCAGGAACACCTGCGCCCCCATTTGGACAGTCCGGTGTTCCAGAGCCACACGCTGGTCCCTCCCATGGAGGACATCGCCCCCTGGAGGTGCCAGGAGCACCAGGAGATGAACCGCATCTACTGTCGGCAGTGTGCCGTGTGCGTGTGCACCGTGTGCACCGTGATCGGAACGCACCGAGATCACCCTTGCATCAGCATCCGAGAGGCCGAGAGAGAACTGAGGGTGAGATACCGCAATTGCTGCCTGAAAAGTTACCATACGATACAGTATTATTTAATTTAAAAAACAGGAATTTAAAAAGAAATACCTAAATGGTTGCATGTCCGAAATGTAAAATCAATGGAGGACAAATTACTCACAAGGCAAGGCTCTTAGCCTGTTTATCGGTGTGTGTCAATAAAAAAAACAAGAATAAAGGAAATGTGAGTACTTTGTCTTCCATTTATTAGAAATGTGGCACATCCACTCTGGTAATATTATACATAATGAAAAACATGTGTGCGCATGCGTGTAATGTATTGTTGTTTATTACATCAGGACACATTGAAGGACGACATTAAACATCTTCAAGAGAATGAACAGACGCTGCTCGACAGAGTGACTCAACTCACAAGCAAGAAACAACACTACCAGGTACACAAACCAGCTGTATTTGAACATCGATTCATTCAACATCGATATTATCCTTCCAGTGAGCGAGGAGAACGTGTTTTATTTTTTTATAATTTTTTATTATTTAATCTTATTGCTTCATTATTATTGTTGACTGTCAGGTCACAGTTACTATCAAAATGTCCACCTCATGTCCATCCGTCCGTGAGTCCCAGAGTCACCTCCATGTGTCACGCTAATACACAAAATTTTGTTACCTGTCGACTTCAGTTCCTCCCTCCCATTCCATCCATGAAGGCAGGTCACAAAAAGTTGTAAGTTCTGTATAACACATTTGGTGTAACACTCACTCACATGGGTCTGTGGCGTTGCTGATTGGCTGTGGCTTTCACAGACAGCTCAGTGACGGCTCATATTAAACTTGCCGTATTTAGAAGCTCTGTTGTTTCAACACGACCTGGCGGTTGCTTGTTGCCCTTACGGCGTTTTACTTGTTACTGTATATAAAAAAAAAAGTATAATAAATGAAAAAAAGTAATTGATATAACACGGTCTCCTCACACATTAGAAGGGCAATATCAGTCACAAGAACCAAGGACGGGTGTTTTCAATGAATCTAACATGGTTAAAAAGGAGACGGAAACACAAAAGCCTGAGTAGACGGTAAAACGAATGAAAACAAAAAAAAGAATGTTATACATTTTCAAACAAATTCATCTAAGAAATCCCATAAGTAAAATATAACAACAATTAAGAAGTAGTCAAAATAGCTGATCTACAAGCCCTCAACGTGGCGCGAAGCAAAATGTTGTGAGCTTGAAGATCTGCTGTTTTCACTAGTTTGTGTCCCGGGCAAATTCTCTTCAGCTACACGCCACGGGCTAAAAGGTTTGGGAACTGCTGTTCCACTGTATAATGACTCTCTCTCTCTCTCTCTCTCTCTCTCTCTCTCTCTCTCTCTCTCTCTCTCTCTCTCTCTCTCTCTCTCTCTCTCTCTCTCTCTCCTCCAGACCCTCTTACAGACGGCGCATGCGGGCGTGCACCAGCAGTACGTGGCGATGCGGGAGGCCCTGGAGCAGGAGGAGAGCACGGCGCTGCAGTGCGTGGAGCGCGAGGAGAGGAGGTGCGTGGGGGGCGCGGAGGAGAGGCTGTGCTCCCTCCAGAGCAGCCTGACCTCCCTCCAGCAGGGGCTCCACACCCTGGAGAGCCTGGCCGACGCCAAGGGAGACCAGAGGCTGCAGGACCAGGCCTTCATCATGGTGAGATGAGGAGGGGGAGGAGGAGGAGGAGGATGATTAGGCCTGTACAATTTACAATTTAGGCATTTAGCAGATGCTTTTAATCCAAAGCAATTTACAATAAGCAGGTAATATATCAATATGATAAGCAAGATGTCAGTACATCAACAATAATATAACAAGGCATAGGGATATCAATCTAGAAAAACAATAACATAGGTAGACCACCCACCTAATCAGTAAAATAAATGTTTCTAAAACCTAAAAATCTAGCTTCATAATATGAACCCATAGCACTACGGTAACACTTCACTTCCCCCATTGGGGGAAGGGAAGTGTTACAGTAGTGCTATGGGTTTAGGTGGAGTCTGAAGAGGTGAGTCTTCAGTCCACGGCGGAAGCTAGGGAGTGAGTCTGTAGTTCTAAGTGTTCACAATTACTACATAATCGTCTAATCCAGGGGTCTTCAACGTTTTCAGGCCAAGGACCCTTTAGCTGAGAGACAGGGACCCCCTCTACATGTTGTATAAACTTGTTTTGCCGATTTTCATCGATTTCATAGGTAGATTCATAGACTTGATGTTGGAGTTGTGTTAATGTGTTTTTTTTCCCCAGACATTTAATCACTTAAATTGGACATCGCGATTTTCATTACAAATTTAAATACAATTTAAACTGATGTTCAAATCAGTGAATTGAAATTAATTGCAGGATCGCAATTCTCGTTATTTTGTTCTGTTAATCATGCATGTTATTGAATTAAAATACATCTGTCAATGATTTAAGACAGTGTTTCTAAACCTTTTTTCTGCATGGGCACACTTTTCATGTCCCAAGAATCCATGGGCACACAAACATAATACGGGGGTGTAAATATTGTCACTGTCGAGAAGAAACCTTGTCTGTTTTCACTAGTTTAAATCATTTTTTAAAATGAAAAATGCAAAATGAACGATTTTGGACATACAAGGTTTTCACCCGACAACGACGACTGTTTCTGCTACACATATCTTCTTCTCTTGTTCTTCTGTCTGATCACAGGAATACAGCAAGGTTGCCCAAATGTAAGTCACTTCTATTTTCAATTCTATTTTATTATTTAAGTCCAAATCACAGCAGCTTATTGATTATTGGCAAATTTAAAAGCACAGTTATATACAATTAAAAAGAGCCAAATGGATGATCACCAAAAAATCCAGATGGGTTGTTTCCATGGTAACCTGAGAGTTAACCCTCGATCCGCTAGGGTCAACAGTCACAGATATGTTTCTGTAATAATAAATAATACTAACTATAATGCTGTCATGTTCCCTACATATAACTAATTTACTAGCTGTGTGTGTGTGTGTGTGTGTGTGTGTGTGTGTGTGTGTGTGTGTGTGTGTGTGTGTGTGTGTGTGTGTGTGTGTGTGTGTGTGTGTGTGTGTGTGTGTGTGTGTGTGTGTGTGTGTGTGTGTGTGTGTGTGTGTGAGTGTGTGTGAGAGAGAGACAATGACATGGTGAACATTGTCTCAGTGTCTTTATGTCTCCATAGACTCAGTGACAGAGTGGACAGTGTCTCTGTGTGTTAATGTGTCCATAGACTCAGTGACAGGGTGGACAGTGTCTCCGTGTGTTAATATGTCCATAGACTCAGTGACAGGGTGGACAGTGTCTCAGTGTGTGTTAATGTCTCCATAGACTCAGTGACAGAGTGGACAGTGTCTCAGTGTGTGTTAATGTCTCCATAGACTCAGTGACATGGCAGACAGTGGTGGGGACAGTGTCTCTCAGGCTCCAGAGGTGGACACAGCTCGTCTCTCCTGTCTGCAGAAATGGACTGAGAGGAGACTGGACAACGTGGTCATTTCTCTGCCCGACAGAGACCCCTACAGGCTGCTGTGTGAGTTGCATTTATCTCTGTTCAACAACAACCTTGATGATTAAAATATTAATGATCACAATAATGGCTTTACACTCTCTCTCATTGGATGAATTAGCTGCTGAAATTAGTGTTAGTGTTAAATTAACAACCTACAACCTGGCCTCCTAAGCTGGACACACACTACAGGATTTTTTACATCTTAAAACGACTTTGAAATCTCATAACAACACATGCTACAGCTGGGTTCCCCAATATTTTTTTTCTATGAAGGCCAACTTATAAGTATTGCAGTCTGCTTGATGAGGTGTAATGCAGCTTTATACATATAGCAGCCAGTGTTACATATATACTGAAACTCAACTTCCCCTCCTACAGTAGACCTCTTCCTATGTTCCTTATCACTGCTTTTATGTGGCACAACCCTAGAGTCTCTACATCTCTATTCTGTCCTATCTATTGATTGTGTGCGTGCGTGCGTGCGTGTGTGTGTGTCCTACTACAGATGGGACGGTTCCTGTCCTAGACGTGGACACAGCTCATCCCAAACTGCTGCTGTCAGAAGACAACAGAACAGTGACGTACACTGAGCTCCAACAGGCCTATCCGGAGCAGGGGACTCGATTCAGCTCCTTCCCCCAGATCCTCGCCTCCTCGCCGGTGACGGGAGGCCGCTGCTACTGGGAGGTGCGGGTGTCTTCAGACGAGGGCCGCTGGAAGGTATAGGGCTGTGGTGGAAAGTAACTGTTTACTTTAAGTTTTAGACATCTACTCCAGTATCGCTCAGAGGCAAATATTCTACTTCTTTTTTTTAACTCCACTAGAGTTATTTGAACAATTTAGTTGCAAGTTACTTCGATTTAGATTATTATTACAAAACACATATGAACTAATTGAGCCTTATTTTATACTTTTGACACGGTGCATTTTTTACCTTTTCTATTGGGAAACAATGGGAATACCGTAACTCGGGGAAACTCGTGATAGAGCAGATAGTTAAGTAACATTTTGTATAAAGGCCTTTTATACTTGTAAAAGAGTATTTTTATGCTGTGGTATGAAGTATCTGTTCCAACACTAGGTGGGGCTGTGTGAGGCTCAGATTGGACGTAAAGGTCAGAAGGACGGATGCCGTTTGGGTTTCAACGCGTTTTCCTGGTGCCTGAGCAGAGAGAGAGGCAAGGTGGGTGAAATAATAACAAGAACTGCACTCTGTCGAGGTGCTAACTTGTTCCTTGTGCACAAGTAGGCCTGTGCCAGCAGAGCGTGGAATGATGTGCACTCACCACTTGAGCTTGTAGATCTGCTATTTCCACTATTTTTGAAAATGTTTGAAAATATATGAAAAATTTTCAACATGGAAACAATTGACGATTATGACAAAATAATTGCGATTGTGTCAAATAATTGTGATTTGACGACTATGTAATAATTGTGACAGGCCTACCTGTGTGACAAATGCACCTTGTTGATTGGCTCAGGTGGAGGCGTGTCACGACAAGACGGTCGCCAGTGTGGGCGTGGCCGCCGACACGTTGCAGACGGTGGGCGTGTTCCTGGACTTTGAGGAGGGCGTGTTGTCGTTCTACAGCGTGACGCCAGGGGGCGCTCTGGTGCTGCTGCACTGTTTTAAACACGGCTTCACCGAGGCTCTGTACCCCGCTCTGAGTGTCAGCAAAACACACCTGCACATCTGTGATCTGTTTAACGATGACAACAATGAATGAATCCATCAGTCAATGTGTCCATAACACAGCTGAGGAGTATCCGTGATCGTCTGCATCACGATGCCTGTTGTGATTTTACATGTTTTAATATGGCCATTTTAATCCTTTGATATTGTTGGATCATTTTGGGAAAGTACCACTTTTTTCCTTTTCTTTTTTTCCATATGTTCTATAAGGCAGCCACGACCCCCCCAAACAAAATCATACATACCTGTAATTGCCGGACTATAAGCCGCGGCTTTTTTCCCATGTTTTGAACCCTGCAGCTTATACAACTTATATAAAGATTTTTACAGCTAACGGCCAGTTTTACAATGGTCTTTAACTCATTGAATGCCCTTTTCAAGATGGCCGCCAAGCACCAGGATGCCACGTTCCTAGATTTCTAGTGCACGGATCCATTTTTAGTGGACGGATCGTGCACGCCCATGCACCATATATGTAGTACTTTTTAACAGCTTTCAAACAAAAAAATCCACTTGGAAATCCGTTCAGGCATTCATGAGATAGAAGCCTTCAAAGTCAGACAAAACAAACACTGCCACCTTCCTAAATTTCTAGTGCACAGATCAATTTTTTGTGCACGGATCGTGCACGCCCATGCACCATATATGCACCATATGTGTAGTACTTTTTAACAGCTTTCAAACAAAAAAATCCGCTTGGAAATCCGTTCAGGCATTCATGAGATAGAAGCCTTCAAAGTCAGACAAAACAAACATTTTGCCATTTTGAAAGATGTGTTTGTTATGGGGCTAAACATGCAATTTCGCGATTGCGATCATGCCTAATACATTTTAGGCATTTTTGGAATTTTTTTTATAAAAAAAAAAGAAAAAATGGCTGCCAACTCGGGAAACTCGGGCTGTGGCAGCCTGGGACTACTGTAATAACTCGGGAAACTCGGGCCTTGGCAATCAATGAGTTAGGATTTATATATAGATTTATATAGCTAACGGCCACCAGGGGCGCTCTAGCGAGAAGCAGGAGGGACACCAGCGGCTTATAGTCAGGTGCGGCTTATATGTAAACGTTGTTTTTTTTTTTTTCTAAATTTAGATGGTGCAGCTTATATTCAGGTGCGGCTTATAGTCCTGCAACTACGGTATTCAACTGGGTACCCCCCAAAATAATCATATTTGAACTCACCCCACCCTGTCAAGCACTTGGAATTGTAGGAGTTGAGGCATTACATTTTGTTCCACACTCGGTTGTAGATTGTCTATTTTCAAATGTTTCGCTTCTTTTCCTATATAATATTTGACAATTTGGCTAATGTTTGAATTTTTTATGGTATAGTTTGTTGATTACTTTTGATGCAGTTATTGCCTTTTTCCTTAAAATTGTCCTTTAATTGTCACTTTACGGCTTTAGAAATGTGCAGATATACCCTGTATGAGTTTAACTAGAAAAGATGCAATTACAAATTGCAAGTGTGGTTGCTGACGTGACTGCAGCAAGCTAACTGTCATTTGAAGCTCGACCAATACTTGAGCTAGCACCACTCCCAAATGTTTTTATTTAAAAAATATCAGGAAATTCTTCGCTACCATTTGTGAATGGGTTTTTTACCATGGGAAAAAAAACATTCACAAATAAAGTTTATCTAGAATAAAGTTTCCCCAGGTAAAACCCCATTTGCAAATAAAGTTTATCTAGAAAGTTTCCCCAGGACTACAGTGTGTTGCCCTTTTGGGCAACCACACTAAATATGTTGAGTGAGAAAACAGAGTAACACATTAACTTTTTTACCGCTTTGGACGTTCCCGTTCGCCCCATTTTTCACGGCGGCGCGATGCCAATTGTACGTTCTTTGGCTCGTTCTTTTGTACCTTGTTTTGATGTCTGTAAACTGATGAGGGGTCGCGCGGCGGGTGTGTACTGTTAACACATCTCCTGTAAAAGTGCTCTCAAAAACCCACTGGACGTTAGCATCAATGGAGTAACAAAACGCTGGCTTGTTATTTTCTCTGGGTCTATTGCTCTGTAGCGATTTAGTGGCCTGGACGGATGGGAGCCGACCGCAGCCATTTCACATTAATTCTTGCATGAGGCTGCCCTCTACTGCTAGTATGACCAAAGTGCACTATGTAATGAAAAAATAAAAATAAATAGATCTTTGTCTATAACCTCGCAGAGGTAAGCTGCTTTTGCTGGCACAAGACCCAATAAATAAATAATAACATCTGGCAGTAAAACTGTTAAGCAAGTCATCCCCCCCCAATACCATTTGGGACCCACAATTTAAGAACCAGTGCTTTAAAGGAACACTTCACCTTGTGATGACTGGAACGGTCTTCATTTTAATTTACACATAGTTTTAATGTAGAGAAAGGTTTGTGTCTGACAGCAACGATATGATTGTAAACTGTGAGAAACACTTCAACATTCCACACAAACTAGAGGAGCTCCCATCCTGATCACCCTTTATTATTATTTTTTCTCTTCATGATCACCCAATACAGATACTGATCTTTCAATTGATTGGATCAATTAAAAGGCGGACAAAGGGTAAATTGAACATGAATCTAAAATACACTGATGATTGTGCTGTCAAACAATGAAACTATATGGAATCTATGAACAGGTTGTGGGGGTCCCTGCTTCATCTCTCTCTTAGAGGTCCTTGGCCTGAAAACGTTGAAGACCCCTGGTATAGCCATCGGGGGCTTGTGGTCCATTGAACTCAGTTCAACAGTAATCATACAATGTATCTTGTGCGTAAGTGTCAAATTCTAATATTTCCAAAAGTGTGTGTGGTGTGGTGGATGGATCGGAGAACCTCTCACAAAAACACAATGTCTTCAAACCTGCTTTTATTTTTAATTTTTTAGGCTCCAAATATATTTTTTGAATAGTTTTATAGCAATCAACCAGCTGTGACTTTATATAAATTCCGTTGGGGGTCAGCCTAGAGATGTGTTTGTGAAACAGTTTTTATTTGTCATTTGTACTTGATTTGTATTTAATTAATAAAATAAAATATAATTGAAACAAGAAAACTTCTCAGGATGTTTCCATTGACCATTTAATATGACCTAAAACAAAATGGAAACATGGACAGCAGGTGTGGCATGTCATCATTTTAGAGACCAGGACAACAATATTCCTCTTATTTTAGTTCAAGTTAATTAAATTAGTTTTAATACTTAACTATAATAGCTTACCCCTGAAGGTCTCTTGGCCTTCATTGTTTTTGAGGCCCAAAGTCAAATAGCAGGACTCTGTCTGTCTGTCTGTCTCTCTCCCTCTCTCTACAATCAATAATGTAAATAGATCTGTGTCACAGTAGTTGTTGCTATATTTGAATAGCAACGTAGAAGTAGTAATAATAATATATATGTTCTGAGAACCTCGGATTTATAAGGCCTTTTTAGAATCTGTCTAAATGTGCTAATCATTATATCAAGCCCATGTTGCTCTTTCTCACGTAATGCGTAGCCTTTGCATAATGTTCTACGTGTCGGTGTATGTATGTTATGTTTAATTAAATCAGTGAGTCGTTCCCAAAGTGGGGTCTGGCCGGAGATTGATCAAGTTACTGTATCTCAGATACTGACTACACACAGTGTTGTCATGTCTCAGTTCCTGACTACATAAAGTGCTGTATGTCTCAGATACTGACTACACACAGTGTTGTCATGTCTCAGATCCTGACTACATAAAGTGCTGTAGCCCTATGTCTCAGATTAGATCAGCTACTTTCTGAAGAGGTTTGCTTTAGGGGAAAAAGAGAAGACCGGGTTCAAAGCCAAAGGTCAAGTTCACTAAGCAATGAGCATGTCTGAAAATGCAGAGCAGACCTTCACTTTGGTCCAGTGGTGGTCGTTCCTCTATGTGTCCAGGAGATGGAGCTATTGCCCCATGCTTTGAAACCTCTATTGTCGTTCATTGAAGTGTGGCTACAGTCATCTCACTATGCTATGTCCTTATTTTTGGAGCGGTGAAAGCGCTCCCAATAGACAGGTATGTCTGTGGCTGGCTGGCTATGTGGCTGGCTGGCTGGCTGGCTGGCTGGGTATGTCTGTAGCCTGGCAATACCTTGAGTGGCTACACAAGTTAAAGGAGGGGCGCTGTTGTGCAGGCACAAACACACACACACACACACACACACACACACACACACACACACACACACACACAGATTCACCGCTCCACTTCGAAACGAGGTTTGATTTTTATTTTGTGCACAGATCAGATAGCAATGCATTATGAAATATGGAAAGATCATCCTAGAAGGGCTGCCCAAAGGAATCTGAAACAGTAGGTGAGTTATTGACTACATTGAAAACAGTGTTGTCCCTTGGGTCATCCTAAGACATCCTAGAAGGGGTGCCCTAAATTATCTGAAACAGAAAGTGAGTTATTGTGTCTCAATGCATCACACTTTTCTATGTTAAGCCTATTGCACAACATGGACAATTTTTCATCAGTCAAAACAAGCCTGGTACAAGATACGATAGATAGTCCTCACTTTAGATGGTCTCACAGAAAATACTCAAATAACGAGTAGTAACTACCTTAATAAATCCTTAATTGAGTATGAATAAGTGTTTATAAAACATGTATTAACAATCAAACCTCGGTTCGAAGTGAAGCGGTGAACTTTTATTCTATGTTTTCCAGAGTTATGAACTCTGGAACACATAGATACATTCTTTATTCTGAATGAATGAATGAATGTTTTTATCTGGAGGGCCGAATTGTCATGTGAAGCTCCTTAAATCCTCAAAGTATCCAATCATCAGACCGGGACGGACACTACACACATATATTCTGGACGTACGGGACAGATAAAACCTGTTCATTCTGGACTGAAATGACCATATATGGACATGAGGTGACAGACATTTTGTTTTTGATAAAACCTGTTCCTTCTGGACTGAAATGACCATATATGGACATGGGACACACATTTTGTTTTTGATAAAACCTGTTCATTCTGGACTGAAATTACCATATATGGACATGGGACACACAAAGCCACTCCTTGGAAGCGGCTTTCACCGCTTCAAAAACTAGTAAGACGCCTCAGGGCGTCCCAGTTACCCATATAGACCCCTGCATGATAGCCAACAATGTTATGTCAAAACATGCCCATATATGGGCATTCCCAGATATGTCCTTAATATTGATGACATTGGGACAGGGATCTCCATATATGGGCATAAAACGTATGTTAATTAGTAAAGCCAAGCATGGCCTTGGCGAGTTAGGGCCTGGGTTTGATGCCTTGGGATCTCCATACTGTATATGGAGGGGGCATCATCTGGGAATGCCCTTACTGTATATGGACATTTTATTTATTTTATCCTATATTAATATATCCATACACCTATATGGACTTAACATTATCGTTTTCAGGGAAGGTAGGGTGTAAATCAGAGTGGCCTGGGATTGATGACATCAGAAATCAGAAATATATGGGCATAAAAGGGATTTTGTTTCTGGGAATGCCCATATATGGACTTTTTATTTTATTTTTGAAGCGGTGAAAGCCGCTTCCAAGGTGTGGCTTTGTCTGTCCCATGTCTGTCCCGTGCATGCAGAATTGAGGATTGGTCAAGCTTCACATGACAATTTGGCCCTCCAGACAAAATCATTCATTCATCATTTAGAATTCATGAAAATATAGAATTAAAGCACATAGAAAGTATAGATCTAGAAGATAGAATGTATAGATCTAGAACACAGATTTCATAGCTCTAGAACACAGAATAAGAATTCACTTCGAACCGAGGTTTGATTTTTTATTTTAGTTTTGCGCCCGCTCCTCATTCAAAAGATTCTCTGTATTGGCGATATGAGCTTCTAGTTTGTCTATGTTATGTTCTGTTTCGTGTTTGATGATGCGAGAACTTTGACGTATATTGTTTTTTCTATGGCTCTGCAGGCAGTCCAGATCCATATCTTTCAACGTACTCCTTTAATTCAAGAAGTACTTGATTTTCAATCTTTTCTTTTGGCAGTTCTACTTTTGATGTGCGTTTGAAATCATCGCTGGCACTTATATGTGTTCGGCAGCACAAACGTCCCGCGAGGTTTGACCAATCCGCAAAGCCGATGGGTCAGGGCTCGGCCAATCGAGGAAAATCGTGCTTTATCAACTCCACCCATTTTATTATGATATGATGTCACGTGAAGCTTGAAATATTCTGGAGATTATAGTCTGGTTGGCTGAAATGTCATGTGAAGCTCACCAATCCACCAATCCTCAAGGTTTTTGAACATATGCCTGTTTATGCCCATCTGATTGGCTACGGGCAAAGACGGCCCCTCTCGTGGCCTTTATATATGGCCTGGGACGTGACCTGGGTGACGTCATCACCCGATAGTTTGATGTCACTCTGTGTCTTTCCAAGGGTTTTCCCATTGGATGATGACACCGTGTGTTTCCCTAATTTATAGATTGATATGTATCCATATACATACAATATATTGTATGCCCATACATGGAGATCCCTATCCGAACCAGCCACACAGATATGGGCCATGTCTTGGCCATCTGGCCAGTGATATATATCGATGACATCAGGGATCTTCATATGTGGGCATAAAAGGGATTCTGGGGAATACCCATATATGGACTTTTACATAGGTTATGTCACCTGTGATATCATCTGTGATGTCACAGTGACAAGGGAACCAACCAATAGACTGTAAAAATGTGTACTGACTGACTCAGACAGACAGCCGGAGACAAGCTGCGACATTTCTCATGGTAAACTGCGACTTTTGGTCGCAATAACTATGAATTAAAGTGCTTATGGGTTGTGTAATTGATAGGGAAAAAAGTCATTTTAACCACTTAACCCCCCCCCCCCCACACACACACACACACACATATCATATATACACAGGTAGATATATACTATCGACAAATTATTACATTTAATATTATGATAATTTAATATTTTGAGCATCTAATATCCACTGGGCCAGCTCATCTGACAGATCACCTCAGATGCCATGCATGCGTACTGTACGCGACCAGTAGATATGCTAATGATAGATCAAACATCACATAGCAAACACAAGGGTAGCTTGTTAGTATGCCTACGTTCTACTCTACTGTCTACTCTGTAATGAATGATATGATTGTTAAAACCCAAGAACCGTTAAACCCCACCACTTGCGGTCGGAGCTGCGATTAAATAATAATTATAATAAAAAAATACCACTTGTTCTGTTATATTATAAGATTAACGTAAGAAAGTGGGTAGTCTGGAATTCTCTTTTAACTGTCTAGCAGAAACACGAGGCTAACAGCACTGATGCTAGCAGCAGGAGGCTGGTAAGACTTGTAGGATTAACAGCGGTGTTTGTGGGTTCAAGAGTTTTGACACTGTTGCACAGGTCATCTTCACAGCAGCTTGTTGTAGAGTTCTCAGACAGGCTGGTGTCCATCAGAATGTTCAGGAGGGCTGGCACGTGTCCACACATGCTCTTGGTGGCACAGCCGATCCTGGTCTCGTTTTGGACTCCGTTATGGTCCAGCACTGTGAACACACACACACACACGCATACGCACATGCACACGCACACGCACACGCACACGCACACACACACACACACACACACACACACACACACACACACACACACACACACACAAACATATTACTGTCTGCACTTAAAGACCTGGGGCAGTTTCTTCAAATGGCTTTTAAAACAGTTTTCAGAAAAACCTATGTTGCTTGCTGTGTATTGTTGCTGTCAGGCAGAAATCTCTAATATCAATTTATTTATTTTTAACTTTTTTTTTCTCCAGAAAACTGTTGTTAACTGTGGGCATTTGCAGAATCGGCCTCAGGTCTTAATAGGTTAATACATCCAACAAAACAAACAAAAAAGTAAAAAAATAAAAATAAATTTAGCATTCTTTTCAGCTGAGGAATGTAAAATATGAAATATCATATTTAAACCAAAAAGGCAGTCATATTGAAGCCTTAGGGCATAGCAGTAGCTGTACTTTCTGGTTCCATCATTCCAGACCCCATTCATTTTTCGCATAGAGATTTCCAAAAATATTTATATGAATTATTTAAGCGTAGAATAAGCTATCGAGGATCCTGGTGAATCATGACCACAAAACATTTGATTCTGTGAAAATAATAATATATTATTTATTAACATATTCACTGCCAAAGACCTGATCTACATCATGTCCTGTTAGAATGGCTGACCGTCTGGCTGACGTAGATCTGCGTAACGTCCGTGTTCTCAGTGATTCGCTGAAAACACTAACCGTGAGGGATCCCAGGACTACAAATCCCAGAATACAACCCGAAATGTCGTCATCCCAAAATGTTTCACTCCCCTCGAAATGTTATCAGATTTAGATAAATCCATTTGTCTCGGATTATTTTCCCAGATTGCGTTTTTTGGTCAAAACAAGCTTTTTTCTATGTAACTACCCGGATGATAGGAAATGTTCCTTTCCGGGTGAAAGTACAGTCCACCTGGGCATGTGCTTTTTGTTTACATCCTGGCCACATGGTGCGTTCATGTTGACTGCGAAAATAAGGTGAAAACACTGAAAAACCTGCCAGTGGCAGATGAATTGGTGGTATACTGTTATGTCATGATATGCCTAATCCACGATTCAATTCAACTTTCAATTCTTCTAAGGTCACGATTCGATTCGATTCTCGATACAATATACTATTTTTTTCAAAACCTCCTTTTTTTCAGCACGGAGAGCTATATCTATACTATAATTTTGCGAATGTCTGAGTGAGTGTCTGAAACAGCGTTTCTCCTCAGTGGCTGGAGCAATTGATCTGAAATCGCATCACCATCAGCATATGAACACACCTGACATAACTGTGAAGCCCGTTTGTCACTTTCACAAATCGTATGCTGTATAATAGCATTTTTATGGTGTATCTATATCTATTTAGCCTACAGTACCTTTTGTGACCACACATGTTAAGGGAGGGGCGCTGTTGTTCAGGCCATGCACAATCACACACAAACCCACACACACACACACACACACACACACACACACACGGGGGGGGCACACACACACACACACACGGTGTATCTACTATCTATTCTGCATCTAGCATGAGGCACATCTATTCTGCATCTAGCATGAGGCAACATGTTTAACCTGCTCTCTCTCTGTGTGTGTGTGTGTGTGTGTGTGTGTGTGTGTGTGTGTGTGTGTGTGTGTGTGTGTGTGTGTGTGTGTGTGTGTGCAGGCAGGCAGGCGGGTGTGTGCGCAGGCGGGTGGGCGGGTGGGGGGGGGGGGGGGGGGAGCCATTAAACGAAACGGGTATTTCTTACATTGATGCTCCTACATATTATCATGCAAGCACCAGTTAAAGTTACTTTCCATCCCTCATATACTGTACGCACAGTGCACATCCCATAACCCACACACTGCACATCATTTTGGAGCTCATATCTTTGAACGGGTAAGGGCTAGTCACTATTAATTTAGTCTATTGTCTTGATTTGTAAAAAAAAAAAAAAGAAAACACTACGAGAATAATAACAACTGAGAATTTGAATGAAAATGAGGGTTATTATCATCATCATCATCACTGACTTCATGTTTTATGGTCATGATTTACCAGGATCCTGAATGAATGGGGTCTGGAACGATGGAAACAGAAAATGGCCACCACTGCCATGCCCTATGGCCTCTCAGTACCTGAGATGCAGCGGTCCTGAAGATTCACACACGATAAGGTTGTCTGGGTGTCGCCGCAGTACTGTGGATCCGTGCAAGTGTAGCACTGCTTACCATTCTCAATCATGCTGTGGACAATATCTGTAAGGTTTACATTTTGATATAATTATAAAATGATTCATAATTAAACACCATTTACAACATAACAAATGCAGATATCATGCACAGTATACAGTACATCTGCTATGCTCACACAGTATGTAGATAATTGTGGGCTCGCCTGGAAGGCGAGCACACGTATGTTATCTTCATTAAGTGTGCCTATGCATAGCATGGGACACTTATTGTTCTCGCTCATATTTATTTATTTATTTATGTCTGTCCATACGATTCCCCAAAGTTTGGCACGCTACTCCTCCCACAGTTTTTGCAACACACACTCGCGCCATATGTCAAATCGACCGGCTTACTCGGGAATGGTGTGCTAGTAACTTGCTAAGAGAAAGGTTCTATAGTTTAATTGATATTAATTTATTAGTGAATTAAATTGTCCCCATTGACTTATAATGGGAGAAAGCAAAAATTCACATTCAATTATTTTTCTCTCGCAAACCATAGGGGCTACAGTTTCAAGACTTGGAGAGGAGGTTCATAATGATTGTAAGAATTAATCAAAAAATAATTACATCACTCGGCCTCATGGTGGCGCTATAACAGCCCACTTTACGTTTTGGCCTGTAACTGTTGAACCGTAGGTCGGAAAATTAAAATTATTTTTTCCCTGGATTCCTTGGGTCAAGACGCATCTCCCGATATAGGCCACGCCCATTTGCGCCTGGATAGATTTTCCGCCATCTTGAATTTTCTCCAAAACACACTTTTTGTTCCTTTTCCGACATATTTTCTTCAAATTGCACAAAAAACGGTACACATGATCTATGAACCCATGCAATGAACATACTCAAGGGATATTGCGATAGTCCATTACGTTCGTTCGTAACGCGCTTCCAAAGTTAGCGGGAGGGGCCCGTTTTGCAAACAATAGCCATAAATCACAAACAAAAGGTCCAGTCAACACTGAATTTCAACCACAGGTCGGGGGTGGCATACTCAACGATCCCCAAAAGCATTTCCAATTGGCCACATGGTGGCGCTATAACGGACCACTTGCCTCGTAACTCTTGAACCATAGGTCGGAGAATTAAAATTCTTTTTTCCCTGGATTCCTTGGGTCACGACGCATCTCTCCATATAGGACACGCCAATTTGCACATGGGAAGATTTTTCACCATTTCAAATTTTCTCCAAAACACACTTTTTGCATTTTTTCCTACATATTTTCTTCAAATGTCACACAAATGGGTACACGTGATCTACTAACCCATGCAATGAACATAGTCAAGGGATATGTCTATAGTCCATACCATTCGTTCGTAACGGGCTTCCAGAGTTAGCGGGAGGGGCCCGTTTTGCAAATAATAGCCATAAATCACAAACAAAACGTTGAGTCAGCAATGAATTTCAACCACAGGCTGCGGGTGGCTTACTCAAGGAATCCCCAAAAGCGTTTCCAATTCGACCCGTAGGGGGCGTCACAAACGCGCAAAACGTAATTGTCCCCATTGACTTATAATGGGAGAAAGCAGAAATTCACATTCAAGTATTTTTCTTTCGCAAAGCATAGGGGCTACAGTTTCAAACCTTGCAGAGGAAGATTCAT